>NC_092401.1:10823983-11133983 GCF_030028105.1 Mobula birostris
TGACATTGGTCTACTTTGTCATGCTCCTCCAAGTACCCCCAAACCTTATCCTTAATAATAGACTCCAAGATCTTCCCAATCATTGAAGTCAGGGTAACTGGCCTATAACTTCTTTTCTTCTACCTCCCTCCCTTCTTAATGAGTGGAGGGACCTTTGTGATTTTACAGTCCTCTGGAACCGTTCCAGAATCTAGTGATTCCTGAAAGATCATTACTAATCCCTCCACAATCTCTTCAGCCATATCTTTCAGAACCCAGGGGTATAGTCCATCTGGTCCAGTTGACTTTTCTACCTTCAGACCTTTCAGCTTCCCAAGCACCTTCTCATTAATAGCAACCACATTCTCTTCTACCCCACCCCCCGAGACTCTTGAACTTTTGTGATACTACAGTCAAGATTGATGCAGAATACTTATTAAGGTGTGGGATCTTGTGGTATCTGATGGTTTTCTTCATGACTATTTCTGCAGGAAGTGCATCCAACTGCGGCTCCTTACTGAAAAGTTCAAGGAGCTGGAGCTGGAGCTGAATGTACCTTTTACCGAGCTGGTCACGCCCAGGGTGCAGCCTTCAGAAAGTAGATGGGTGCCCACCTGGAGAAGTAAGGGGGTTCCTCTGTGGTCCTTCCTCTCAGCAACAAGTGTACCCCTTTGGACACCTCTAGGGAGTGTGTCCTATTAGGGCACATCAGCAACAGCCAGGCCAGTGGCAATGGGGCTGCCTCTGAGGCTCAGCAGGGAAGGGAAAAGTTAGGTAGAGTGATAGTGATAGAAGACTTGATAGTTAGTGGGATCCTGGATGGTGCCAAGGTCCAGGCTGTCTCAGATCAGCTGCGGAGGTTCTGAAGAGGAAGGCTGAGCAACTGGGGGTTGTGGTGCACACTGGCACCAATGATATAGGTAGAAAGGAGGAAGAGGTCCTGCGTAGTGAGTATAGGGAATTAAGGAAGAGGCTGAAGAACAAGTCTTCCAAGGCAGTAGTCTCCAGATTACTCCCAGTAGTATGTGCTAGTCAGGGCAAGAATAAGAAGATAGTGCAGATGAATGAGTGGCTGAGGAAGTGGTGCAGTGAGCATTGTTTCAGACGTCTGGACCATTGGGATCTCTTCTAGGAAGGTATGACCTGTACAAACAGGACTTGTTACACCTGAACCCGATGGAGACCATCATCCTTGTGAGCAGAAATGGTAGACCCCAGTCTTCACCCTCAACTGGCACAGGCAGAACTTCAGGTTCGTAGGAGATGCAGGAAATGGAGTGGAAAAAAAAACAAACTGCAGGAAGAACTGACCCGGATAGGCACCGTCTGTGGAGACAGCGGGATGGTTGATATTTCCGGTTAAGATCATGTTCAAAGTTCAAAGATCAAAGTCAATTTTATTATCAAAGTACACATATGTCATCATATCCAATCCTGAGATTCATTTTCTTTCGGGCATACTTAACAAATCTCATCGTCATCGTGGCTATCCCTCGAGGTCAAGGATGATGGTCTTCATTCTGAAGAAGTGGCCCACAGAGTGAAGACGCCTGTGCGTGGATTTGTTTAACGTGTACTTGATGTTGCACTCCAAGAAGCACACGATACTTCACAAATCAACCAACTGATTCCAGTGGCGTGGGAACCACGACGATTGGAGCTGATGGATTTGTTGCAGCCTTCATTTGCCTTCACAGCTGTTGAGTTTGAAGTAACTTTGTTCACCTGTTCCACCGTTGAGGAATTGGATGGATTGTTCTTTGTCAGGGACCTCACCCTCAACCTTACTGCCATGCCCAGGCGGCATTGCTCTCAGGATCACAGGACCACACAAGCTTCTCCACCACGACAAGGTGACAATCCATGAAGAAGTTAATAAATCTATAGAATATTAACTATAACAGGATCATTGAAAGACTGCCCAACTAGAGTGTTTGGCTAAAGTGCAGAGTTATGAGCCCTAGCTCAAAATATTGACCACTCCTCTGCCTCCACAGATGCGGTTTGGCTCAATAAACTCCTTATGTGATTTCTTTTCCGTAAATCATTGATACTTCCTCCAGACAACCATGTAGAAGCATTCAGGTTAGAGACCAGATGCCAAGGGGAAACGGACAAAGTTACTGGGAAAATTGAGTAGACTTGGGAAAAACTTGAACACCTGCTTTAAAATCCTCACTGGGTCTTGCTGACATCTCTCACCTTGGTGAGAACAAAACAGAAATCAGGTTGAAAAAAGACTGAACAAACCAGGCTCATAAACCTGGGACTGAATCAATGTGCCGTGTTACTGCTGCAATAAAGATGATTACTATCCAACCGTCTATGTATTTAATGTTTTATTAAAAGTTTTGATGGCATGTTAAAGTTCATCAATATAGATAGAATAATTCAGAGATTAACCACTGATTAGATTCTGAATGTGAGAAAACATAACTTTAATTTGGAGGTGATAAATATTTTATAACCTAAAACTGGATTCTTGATACATTTTTAAAAGTTGAATTTAAGAGCTTAAGATAAAGGTCAGTTCAAATCATTGAAGTGACCCAAAAATATCTGTGGAAAGGTCACAGTGTGACTTCTGCCATTATCTCCCGATTCTTCCGGGTTTGCATCAGTTACAAAGCTGGAGATTAAGGAAAAAAAAAACCCTCCCAAAAATGGCCATTCCCAAAATCCGTGAAGAGGAGGCAGGAATGAAAGAAACAACAAGATGCTTGAAAGGAGCAGGTCAGAATAGCACTTGAGAATGCAGAGTTTGCTATGATCAATGCGTAACCTTTAAAACATGGAAACAGTCTTTTCACTGTTTTTAATGGAGGTTGGGTTTGAGGACGTGATTTTAAGTTCTTTAACTCTATTTGGTTCCAAGTTAGCCCATTGCTTTGCTTTGCTTTTAATTTAGTTGCACGGTGGGTTTTTTTTGGGGTTTTTTTTTTCATTTCTCTATTGATATATATATATATATATATATAAATTATTATACTATTATGTTATCTTAGTATGATATGTTTAAATTACATTGTTTGTATCGCATTTTTTTTCTGTATTAATATTTCTTGTAATTTTATTATATTCTAACAGTGTATTAGTGCCTATATGGCTTACCCTTTTGTATACTTATTCAATAAAAAGATTTAAAAAGAAAGGAAATTGTCAGTAACCATCTCAGCTTTAATGTCCCTTCTCACTCTGTTAAAGCAACAGTCTTTTCCACACATCTCTACGCCTTGCTCTCTGTGTCTTTCTTTCTCCATTCTTCTCTGAGTTTCTTACTTTGAGTGCATTTCCCTCCTCGCACCATTCGTCTTTCCATCACTGCCTCGGGTGAGTACAATTATGACCTCTATAAGGCTGTTGGTCAGTTGCATGAATAGGAAAGGATTATTGGGATATGGATTAAATGCAGACACTTGGGATGAGCTCAGACAAGCAATTTGGTCAGCATGGACAAGTTGGGTTGAGGGAAATGTTTCATAGGGAACTATGTCCCTATGATTCTGCATTTCAGTGTAAGGGGTTTCTTCTTTTATGTTACTGTGAAGGTTAACAAAATGGCTTCTTTGTTATGTTGTAATAAAAATGGCTTTTCTGTAATAATACCTGTGATGTAAGGAGTTCTCTCTCTCTCTCTCTCTCTCTCTCTGCTTGCTTGGGTCATATTATTAATAAGAGAGGGAACGAACCAATTAGGATAGATGTTATTCTTTCTTGTGTGTCTGTAAGCTATTGTTTTTTGCAGGCTTTGGGAAGAAGGCGATGGGGACAGAGAGAGGAGATGTGATGCTGTAAACTGGGCGGCAGGACGAACCCCGAGCGAGAGTCCGAGGCCCAAGCTGTTCGGCGAGGAGAGGAGACGAAGACAGACTTGTGTGGAGCGTGGTTGGTCCCAGGCGGCGGGTCGAGGAAGTCAGAGGGGATCGAATGGTGGAAAAAAGACTCTGTTAATTGAGCTCCAACTGTTGTGCACGAAGTGGTTGAACTTTGATAAGTTTGGAGCCTTTTACTTTCCTTTTATATTTTACCTCTATTAATTGCATAGTTCCAGTAAGATCTATAAAGTGTAATCATATATTCGCATATTGTGTATTGTCTGTTATTTGGCGGGGTGGGAGACATCACACGGCATCCACACAAACTTGATTACCCAGTTTGGTGGGGCCGAAGGCTGCTCCCCCTAGACGAGAGCGAGCTGAGCGAGCCTGAGGCTTACCAGGGGGCTACATTAGTATCTGTCCTTGTCTTCTTGACAAGATCCAGAGACAGAAATCATCCAGACGGCAGCATGGGTCAGATCCTCAGCTCAGCAGGGTTATGACTGATCTGACTGCTTTCCAATCCCATCAGTTAGGTTCTCACAACGTTTAACAACTTCTCTCTCTCATTGTGCAATATTCCAAGTGGTTCGGTTTCCACCATTCAGCAGAATTCCAAAGGAAGAAATTCCTCCTGGTTTCAATCTGTCTTCAGCTTCTGTTACTGGGCATTGGTTCTGTTGTTGTCTGCTTCCCAGAAGATTGATCTAACGGGATGAAGAGTACATTTTACAGAATTAGACCACAAGACCATGTGTCATAGGAGCAGAATTAGGCCTTCACCCATTTGAACCTACTCTGCTGATGTATTTTTGCTCTCTATCCCATTCTCCTGCCTTCTCCCTGTAATGTTTGACACTCTTATTAATCAAGAACCTATCTACCTTCACGTTAAATATTCATTTATTGTTTATTTTTATTCAGTGAAAGAGCTGGAAAAAGGCCCTTGAGCCGCACTCCTAGCAACCCACTGGTTTAACCTTAGCCTAATCACTGGACAATTTAGCTACTAACCTGTATGTCTTGGGACTCTGAGAGAAAACCGAAGCATCTGCAGGAAACTCACTTATTCCACAGGGAGGATATACAAACTCCTTACAGGGGACGCCAGGAATGAACCCTGAACTCCAACGTCCCAGGCTGTAATAGACAATAGACAATAGGTGCAGGAGTAGGCCATTCGGCCCTTCGAACCAGCACCGCCATTCACTGTGATCATGGCTGATCATCCACAATCAGTATCCAGTTCCTGCCTTCTCCCCATAACCTTTGATTCCACTATCTTTAAGAGCTCTATCCATCTCTTTCTTGAAAGCATCCAGAGACATGGCCTCCACAGCCTTCTGGGGCAGAGCGTTCCATATATCCACCACTCTCTGGGTGAAAAAGTTTTTCCTCAACTCCGTTCTAAATGACCTACCCCTTATTCTTAAACTGTGGCCTCTGGTTCTGGACTCACCCATCAGCGGGAACATGCTTCCTGCCTCCAGCGTGTCCAATCCCTTAATAATCTTATATGTTTCAATAAGATCCCCTCTCAGCCTTCTAAATTCCAGAGTATACAAGCCCAGTCGCTCCAATCTTTCGACATATGACAGTCCCGCCATCCCGGGAATTAACCTTGTGAACCTACGCTGCACTCCCTCAATAGCAAGAATATCCTTCCTCAAATTTGGAGACCAAAACTGCACACAGTACTCCAGGTGTGGTCTCACCAGGGCCCTGTACAGCTGCAGAAGGATCTCTTTGCTCTTATACTTAGTTCCCCTTGTTATGAAGGCCAGCATGCCATTAGCTTTCTTCACTGCCTGCTGTACTTGCATGCTTACTTTCAGTGACTGATGTACAAGAACACCTAGATCTCGTTGTGCTTCCCCTTTTCCTAACTTGACTCCATTTAGATAATAATCTGCCTTCCCGTTCTTACCACCAAAGTGGATAACCTCACATTTATCCACATTAAACTGCATCTGCCATGCATCTGCCCACTCACCCAGCCTGTCCAAGTCACCCTGCATTCTCATAACATCCTCCTCACATTTCACACTGCCACCCAGCCTTGTGTCATCGGCAATAGAGTCGTGCTAACTGCTACACTGCAGTGGCGCCCAAATATCCAAATGATCTGGCCTTCATAGCTTCTATGGCAATGAATTCACTATCCTCTAGCTAAAGAAATTCCTCCTCACCTCTGTTTCAAAGAGCCATTTTCTAATCTGTGTCTATGCCCTCTCGTCCTAGAATCTCCCACTATTTGAAACATCCTCTGCGCACCCACCCTATCTAAGCCTATTAACGTTTGAAAGGTTTCATTCCCCCCTCATTGTTCTAAACTTCAGTGAGCACATGCCCAGAGTCATCAAGTGCTCCTCATACATTACCTCTTTCATTCCCAGGATCATTCTTGCAGACCTTCTCTGGACCCTCTCCAATGCCTTTCTTAGATAAGGGGTGCAAAACTACTCACAATACACCAGATGTGGCCTGTCTAATGCCTCATAAAGTCTCAGCTTTTGTATTCCAGTTCACTGGAAATGAAAGCCAATTTCGGAGGGTGGCACGTCAGAGGGTGGTCAATGCAGGAGAAGGCTACTCAGCCCATTGAAACCGTGCTGGTAGAGGAAGCTTTTTCTGACGTTATCCTGCCTTCCCATATTCAGAGCGTAGTCTCGTGGGCCATGGCTCTTCAAGTACTCATCCACCTATTGACTACATGTCCTTGGCATTTCTGGCCTCACCACCCACTCAGGCAGCAATCTATAACTCCCTGTAATAAAACACAGAAACAGGCCCTTCAGCCCACCGAATCCATACTAAACAGTTACCACACATTTACATTAACTCCATTTTGATTCCATATTTATTTATTTATTTACTGAAACACAGCACAGTGTAGGCCCTACTGGCCCTTCGAAATGTGCCACCGAGCAATCCCCTGATCTAATCCTAGCCTAATTACGGGACAAGTGGTTAAGGTGTTCGTCTCATGATCTGAAGGTCGCTAGTTCGAGCCTCGTCTGAGACAACGTGTTGTGTCCTTGAGCAAGGCACTTAATCACACATTGCTCTGCGGTGACACTGGTGCCAAGCTGTATGGGTCCTAACGCCCTTCCCTTGGACAACATCGGTGACGTGGAGAGAAGAGACTTGCAGCATGGGCAACTGCCCGTCTTCCATACAACCTTGCCCAGGCCTGCGCCCTGGAAACCTTCCAAGGCGCAAATCCATGGTCTCATGAGACTAATGGATGTCTAAAAAAAAATTACGGGAGAATTTACAATGATCAATTAGCAACCGGTATTTCTTTGGACTGTGGGAGGAAATCGGAGCACCTGGAGGAAACGCAAGCGGTTACAGGGAAAACGTACAAACTCCTTACAGGCAGTGGCGGGAATTAGACCCAGGGTGCCTGCACTGTAAAACGTTGCGCTAACCACTACGCTACCATGCCGCCCATCTCCCCGTATTCCCCCCAGATTCTACTACTGACTCCCACATACTGCCTGCAATTTACAGTGGAAAACCCGGCTGCCGACTCGCACATCCTTGGGAAGAGGGAGGCAACCGGAGCCCTCGGCTAAACCTGCATGGTCACTCGGAGAACATGCAAACTCCACATAGAAAGCAATGCAGGTCAGGATTGACTGTGTCAGCCACCCTGTGAGGGAGCGGCTGCATTAACTGTGCTATTGTGCCACCTTTACGAACAAATAGTTTTCCAGTATCTGCAGGTTTTGATTTTAATTAGTGTGTTTTCCCAAGCCTTACCTCACCTCCCATATACCACACATAAAAGTTGCTGGTGAACACAGCAGGCCAGGCAGCATCTCTAGGAAGAGGTACAGTCGACGTTTCGGGCCGAGACCCTTCGTCAGGACTAACTGAAGGAAGAGTGAGTAAGGGATTTGAAAGTTGGAGGGGAGGGGGAGATCCAAAATGATAGGAGAAGACAGGAGGGGGAGGGATGGAGCCAAGAGCTGGACAGGTGATTGGCAAAAGGGATATGAGAGGATCATGGGACAGGAGGCCCAGGGAGAAGGAAAAGGGGGAGGGGGAAGCCCAGAGGATGGGCAAGGGGTATAGTGATAGGGACAGAGGGAGAGAAAGGAGAGAGAGAAAAAGAATATATATATATATAAAATAAATAAATAACGGATGGGGTACGAGGGGGAGGAGGGGCATTAACGGAAGTTAGAGAAGTCGATGTTCATGCCATCAGGTTGGAGGCTACCCAGACGGAATATAAGGTGTTGTTCCTCCAACCTGAGTGTGGCTTCATCTTTACAGTAGAGGAGGCCGTGGATAGACATGTCAGAATGGGAATGGGATGTGGAATTAAAATGTGTGGCCACTGGGAGATCCTGCTTTCCCTGGCAGACAGATCATAGGTGTTCAGCGAAACGGTCTCCCAGTCTGCGTTGGGTCTCGCCAATATATAAAAGGCCACATCGGGAGCACCGGATGCAGTATATCACCCCAGCCGACTCACAGGTCAAGTGTCGCCTCACCTGGAAGGACTGTCTGGGGCCCTGAATGGTGGTAAGGGAGGAAGTGTAAGGGCATGTGTAGCACTTGTTCCACTTACAAGGATAAGTGCCAGGAGGGAGATCAGTGGGGAGGGATGGCGCTGTACACCTTTGGACTAAATTCTAATTACACTTCTGTAGCCAACTGACCATCTACATCCTTCTGAAGTGAAAGTGCTTCCTCTTCCTGTCTATCAAGTAACCTATACTTATATCCCCCAAGAGGATCACAACCTTGTTGTGGGTTGGAGGCTTGTGTGCCTCAATGACCTGGAGAGCTATGCAGGTTGGAGTCAGGGTTTTCTGGTTTGGCTTTTGGTGGGGTCACCCATGTCAAACAGGTGCAAGAGTAGAGGTCAGACTAAGAGTGGTCCACCAGTCCTCCAGGTTCGACGAACAACCCTGACTGGTACAAAAAATATAGTTAAGGAAACAGCAATAAAGAATTTTTCAACACCAGAGTATGACTGTGGACAGAGAGAGATGGAGGACCTTCATTGCTACGCTAAATGTCAGCGGCACAACAGGCAGCAAGTAAGTAGTATATTTATACCATTGCAAACTTCTTTATCATGCTACCCGCATTTCAATTTAAATCATTAATATACATCATGAAAAGTCCTACGAGAAACAGCCTTCCAGTAACAAAAACATCTGTCAATCACTATCCCATTTCCAGGGTAAATTATGGAACAATTTGTTTCTCTCTCTTTGATCTCGGGTGCCTTTACTTGTCTGACCAGCCTGGAGTAAATTATCCACTTTCAAAGATGCTGATCCCTTTGCATGATTCTTATTTCATTCATTCTCCCTCTTTAAATATTAGATTAGAGTCAACTTTATTGTCATTGTGCTGAGTACAGTAACAAAGCTAATCAAATGTAGTTAGCATTTAACCAGAAATGCAAAGAATAGTGTCATTTACAAAATAACTACAAATAAAAAGTAAGTGTTACAGCACACAAATATGAAAGTACTGAGACAGTACAATACGGGGGCAATACTGCTTAGCGCTGTGATGAGAGGCTCAGCAGGGTCACAGCCTCAGGGAAGAAGCTCTTTCTGTGCCTGCTGGTGCGGGAGCAGAGGCTCCTGTAGCGTCTACCGGATGGGAGGAGAGTAAAAAGTCCATGGTTAGGGTGAGATGCATCCTTGATAATGCTTTTAGCTCTGCCCAGGCAGCGTTTATGGTAGATGTTCTCAATGGTGGGCAATTGGGTGCCGATAATCTGCTGGGCAGTTTTCACCACCCTCTTGAGTGCTTAGCGGTCCATTACAGGACAATTGCCATATCACATTGAGATGCAGTTGGTGTGTGTGCTCTCAATGGTACAGCGGTAAAAGTCCGTCAGTATCCTGGGACAGAGGTAAGGTTTCTTGATGCTCCGCAGGAAATAAAGGCGCTGTTGCGCCTTTTTGATCAGGATGGAGGAGTTCAGGGACCAGGTGAGATCCTCAGAAATGTGGACACCAAGGAATTTGAAGCTTGGTACACGTTCCACTACAGCTCAGTTGATGTAGATGGGGACGTGAGTGTGGCTCGTAGCATGCCTGAAGTCCATAATGATTTCCTTGGCCTTCTGGGTGAGAAGGGCCAGGTTGTTGTCAGCACACCATGTAGCCAGGTGCTGGACCTCGTCCCTGTAGGACGTCTCATCATCACCTCTGATCAGGCCAACCACCGCGGTGTTGTTTGCAAACTTGATTATGGAGTTAGAACTGTGTACAGGAACGCAGTCATAGGTGAAAAGGGAGTACAGAAGAGGGCTCAGTACGCAGCCTTGAAGCATGCCGGTGTTCAGGGTGAGAGTGGAGGAGAAGGGATTGTCTAACTTCACTGATTGGCGTCTGTTAGTCAGAAAGTACAAGGTCCAATTGTAGAGGGATGAGCTGATACCAAGTTGGCGAAGTTTGGCGATCAGCTTGGAGGGGATCACAGTACTGAATGCTGAACTAAAGTCAATGAACAGCATTCTGACATAAGAGCTGGGGCTGTCCAGGTGGGTCAGGGCAGAGTGAAGTGCCGTGGAGATGGTGTCCTCTGTGGACCTGTTGGTGCGATAGGCAAATTGATGGGGGTCCAGGGCAGTGGGCAGACAGGATTTCAAATGTGATAGAACCAGTCTCTCAAAGCACTCAAACATAAATTTGGCAAAATCTTCCATGTTTGAGGAAAATAATGATTACAGTGCCTTATAATTCCTGAGACCCGCATTCAGTCATGACTTCCAATGTTGTCTGTATGGAATATGTCCTTTCTCCCTGTGATCACATGAGTATTCCAATTTCCACCAATGTGTCAAAGGCGTGTGAGTCCATAGCTCAATTGGCCACTGTAAATTTTCCCTAGGGTAGGAGAATTAGGATGCAGGAGAGTTGATGGTAATGTGGGAGAAAAGATAAATCGGGTGTTTGGTGGATCACACAAACCTAGGAGGGTAGGAGACTTATTTCCATGCTGTATGACTCCAAAATATTTTTCAAGATTCCACCCTCCATCTCCGATTGGATTGCCTCTGTTATCTCAAACGGATTCTCCTCCTTTCTTAGTTATCTTCTTCTAAGAAACATCTGCATTTAATATCAGAGTATGTATCCAGTACACAACCTGAAATTTGCCCTCTTCACAGACATCTACAAAACAAAGGAACCCCAAAGGACGATAGAAACATTGAAGCCCTGAAGCCCACCCCTCCCTTAGCACCAGCAGCGACCTACCCCCCACACCACCAATGCAAGATGAAACACCAACCCCCCACCTCCTGACCATGCAAACAGTAGCAGAAGCTCCAAATAGTCCATTGATCCCAAGTCCATCAAACTACAGTTCCCAAACCAGCACTTTTGGTGGCTCTCCCCATGTCTCAACACAAATTGTATTGTTAGGCTTCCACCTGAAATTTTACCATCCTAAGTATGACCAAATCCGCTTCCTCTCCCTCTCTATTCCTATTCCCAGCAATGCCTGGAAACCACCCAAACATCTCTGGTTCCTCAAAGTTCCTTGTAACAGTTCAATATTCCCAGCACTTCCTCACGTTAACTCCACTTCATTTCCAAATAATCTCTCCTTGAAGCCAATAACTTCTGCTCTCCCTACAATTCTTCACCATTTCAACAAACTCCAACATTCCCAATAAATTTTTAATGTTCCTGCAATTCCACATCTCCCCCTGATGATTTCTTGTCACTTTTATCATTTCAAGCAATTCTTTGACATTCTGATAATCATTGACACTCTTATTTGTTCTTTGGAAATGCCAGAAACTTCCTGATATTGTCTATAATCCCCAATGTAAACTATCTCTAGTGGTCAGGTGAGTGATAGACTCTGGGGGAGAGAATATGGGAAGAATACGTAATGGATTTAATGTAGGATTAGTGTTAATTGGGTGAGGAGGTGGTTGATGATCAGTATGGACTCAGTAAGCTAAAGGCCTTGTTTTATAGAACAGTACAGTGCAGCATAGCCCTTTGGCCCACAATGTTATGCAGACAGAACATAGAACATGGAGCACAATCCCTGTTGTATCACTGCCAGTTAATAGTTCGCTCCTAAAACTAGTGTGATAGTCTTTGGGTGCCGGAGAGGAAAGATCCCTTTTTAAGATGGCTGATTTCTTTTTCTCCCATCTCCTAATGTAATATGGGATTGGATATTGTGGGCTGGGATGGAGCCAGAGAGACATCACAAGGTGTGGCAGATCTACTCCCTCTTTGCTTTTTCGACAGATTTTGCCTTTCATTTGGTTTTATGAACAGTTACAGTTCTGATGGGAATTTGAAGTTTAAACACGGAAATAAAAACGTGAGTTATGTATTTTTTACACAGGGTAGCCAACCTGTTTGCCTCCTCCGATATAGCACTTCAAGGGATTTGATTTTATCTTCTTGTTCACTGTGCTACATTAATGTATTGCTCAGGGCAGCTCTAAAATAGAGACACTGGTTTTAATTTAAGATGTGATTTGTTATTTACTCGCAGGGCAGGTGTCCCTGTGGTACATGTCCTTTAATGACTTTGTTTCAAGAAGGATCTCGGGCTGATTGAGATGTCAACATGGGGATATTGGCCACTTTCCATCTCAGAGCTTCATCACTGAGACGTTAGGTCCTTGCCCATGTCAGGTAACGCAGGTGTGTTAATTGCTTCTATTATAAGTTCATTTTAATATTAAAGAATATATACAGCGTACAACCTGAAATTAGTACTCTTGATAGACATCCATGAAACAAGAGACTCCCTGAAAATAAAGTGACAAAAGAATCTTGTTCTATGAATTTGTGGTGGCCGGTGCGATCATGTTTGCTGTTGTGTGCTGGGGCAGCAGGCTGAGGGTAGCAGACACCAACAGAATCAACAAACTCATTCATAAGGCCAGTGATGTTGTAGGGATGGAACTGGACTCTCTGACGGTGGTGTCTGAAAAGAGGATGCTGTCTAAGTTGCGTGCCGTCTTGGACAATGTCTCCCATCCACTACGTAATGTACTGGGTGGGCACAGGAGTACATTCAGCCAGAGACTCATTCCTCCCAGCGTTATAGGAAGTCATTCCTGCCTGTGGCCATCAAACTTTACAAATCCTCCCTTGGAGGGTCAGACACCCTGAGCCAATAGGCTGGTCCTGGACTTACTTCATAATTTACTGGCATAATTTACATATTACTATTTTTCTATTTATGGTTCTATTACTATTTATTATTTATGGTGCAACTGTAATGAAAACCAATTTTCCCTGGGATCATTAAAGTATGACTATGACTATGACTATGACTATGAATCAAAAGGGAGATGGGGGGACATATGAAAAAGATGTTTCAGGGTTACAGGTTAGTAAGGAGAGGGAATATAGGACTGATAGGAACCAACATGGATCAGTGGGCTGAAAGCCTTCTTTCTGGGTTGTCATACCTAGGTGATTACATTGTCCTCACTATGTTTCTGGCTTGTGCATTGTAGACGGTGGGAAAGATCTAGTGAGCTCATTCTACAAAGTGCCAAGCCCTGACCTGTTTTATTTAGGTAGCTACGCAGTGAGATTTTCAATCAATGGTGAGCTCCAGGGCATTGATGATGAGAAACCTGTTGAATGTCAAGAGTAGATGCTTAATACTCTCCTTTAGGGCACATCAATTTCCTCACTCTTGGGTGTGCCAGGTGCCATTCTGGATGTGAACTTGACCTTGCTGTTACAGGCACAGATTCAGGGAGCTCCAAGGTTTGGACCCAACGATGCTGAAGGACTGGTGATACATTTCCAGATAAGAATGGTGAGAGGATGAGAGGGGAAGCTACGGGTGCTAGTGTGCCCATGTACTGATTACTCTCATCCATCTTAGAGCCAGAGGTCGGGATTTGGAAATAGCCTCAAACACAAGGAAATCTGCAGATGCTGGAATTTCAAGAAACACACATAAAAGCCCTGACAAAGGGTCTCGGCCCAAAACGCCGTCTGTACCCCTTCCTAGAGATGGTGCCTGGCCTGCTGCATTCACCAGCAACTTTTATATCAAAAGAGCCTGGGTGTTTTGTAGCTGGTATAAACTCTGGCCACTATGTCTTGGAGGTGGAAGGAGGGATACTTTAGGATTATGGATTATTTCCTCTAAACAAATAACTAAAGGAGTAAAATTGTAAGAATTGTCTGCGTAGTTTCTCACAGCTTAACCCTTAGAGTTTAAATATTATTGTAGAAAACCTACACTGATCACCAGGCAAATGTCCCAAAGTGATGTTGTCCAGGATTGCTCACAATGCTCCAGGTGTGGTTTAATCCTGCTGCAGTCTCCCAAAATTCCATCAGCTCTTTTTTGATTATCTTTCTGGTCTTGTTTAAGAACATCTCCAGATGCAGGTATAGTGGGGGTAGGGGGAGGTGGAAGGGTTAATACTTTTGCTGCTGTTTGTGCATGGGATGGGGGGAGAGGGCCGTTGGGGTTCTGACATTTTTGTCATTCGTACTTTTGGGTTTATTTCTGTTTCATGGGTGTCTGTGAAGAGCAAGAATTTCAGGTTGTATACTGAGTACATTCTCTGATATTAAATTGCCTTATGCCTCAAGGTAATTAAATTGCCTTTGCCCGACGCTGGCCCCCTAGGCCTGAGTTGACGTAGTAGTAGATAGTAAACTGAACCACTGATCTTCAATAATTTTGTGAACTATCCCTATGTCAGACTTTGCCTACTCTAAAGTAGGCAACATGGTTTTCCACACTAAAATCAATTTGGAATACTTCTGTGCACTTGTAAGCCTTAGCAACTTAATATATTCATCTAGACTCTTTACGGATCTACTTTGTGTCATTGGCAAGCTTGTATATGCAGTGTTCCACTACCTTATTTGATAGCTAATAAATAAAATAAATAGCCACAGCTCCAGCCAAAGTTTACTCATCCTTTCCCATCAATTAGAGTTCTTGCTCATTACAGCGGTGCTCTCTGCCCACTGCTGTTCAGTTTCCCAGCCTGGTCAATAACAAACCTTCAATTCTGTGAGCTTTAAGCTTATCTAACAGCCACTTATGAGGAACCTTATTGAACGCTTTTTGAAAGTCCGTATGAATAACATCTGCTGCCCTGTGAATCCATAGGCTTTGGTTGTTTGCAGGGATCATCCTGTCCTTAGTGGGAATGGAATTAGACAGTAAGTGGTTGAAAACTGGCTAGATGGTCCACATGGCCCATCTTCACCACTTTACTCCACACCTTTGAAACATTGGCTTATGTTCAGATTATTTGCTGTGATAAGGAGTTTCACATTCTTAATATTCTCTGGAATAAAGGAACTTCTCCTGGTTTCCTGTTGGAGTTGTTAGTGACTCTCATATTTAGCAATGTGGTAGAGTAAATAAGTTATTGGACTAGCAACCCTGACACTGGGCCAATGATACCCATGCATGATCATAAAACCCACAACACGCAATATCTGGGGGGCTTTACTTTGAGTGAATTCAACAGGGAAGGAAATCTCCTGTACTGAATCTGCTCCATACATTAACCCAGACTCATGGGCTCCATCACCGACTTTCAACTGATCTCCAAGTGTCCTGCTCATTCAAAGTGCAATTAAGGATGGGTAAAAATTGCTGGCCTTGCCAACACCAAGTTCAAGTTAAAGTTTAATTGTTTTGTTCAACCACACCTGAATAACCATTAATACAGCCAAATGAAACAGTGATACTCTGGGGTCAAGGAGAAAAACACAGTATGAACGTTCATACACAGCAGAAAGCGCATATAAGATAGCAGTAAAATACAGTCACACAAAAAAAATATATAGTCCAAGTCCTTAAATCCATGAACGTTGCTGCAGTCTGCAGTTGCATACAATCCATCTTGTCTTCTGCTGAGTGAACATTGGGAGACTACACTGCCTCTGACACTGCAGCGAAGCACCCAAATCCGACGCTCCCCTGGGTGTCTGCAAACAGACGACACCACAGTTTGAGTCCTGGTCCTTGCTGTGACTGAGACCGTGCAGCTCCCCTGCCATTCGCCAATAAACCATTGAATTGGACATGCAGCATCCCTCATCACCAATGTCTGACTGGGTCTTGCCACCATGACAAGTGTGACTAAGGCAATCATTCTTTGCAAGTCTGCACACCTCCTTTGTGCACCAACGCGTCTCTGTCACGGTCCGCTCCAAGTCCACTTCCTTCGGTTTCTCTGCCAACAAGTAGCTCGCTGACAGGGTAGACCTGCAGTAGTTTAAATTCTTAATGCCAGCAAGGACTTGCAGTTGTGAAAAACACATTTAAAAAAAGACAATAACAACTTTGGTTGGCCCCATAGAAACATCTGCTTCTGAGTATGCTGATAACTTTCCGGTCCAAGTCCCAGGGAAATGTCCCTATTAGCCTACTCTTTCCTAACCTAAAGATTATGTTTTCCCACACTGAAATCAATGTGCAACAATTTTGTTCACTTGTTAAGAGTTAGCAACTTAGTACCTTCATTGAAACAATTTACAACGAGTCTGCTTTGTGACATTGGCATCGGTATATACCAAATCAAACCTGAAGTCACAGACCACCAGGTTCAAGAGCAGCTGCTGCTTCTTGTCAGCCACTTGGTTCTTCAACCAACCGGCAAATCAGTACTAAACATAACCTCAGTAGAACAGTACTATGGCCACTTCGATCACTTTTCACAAATGAAGCCTTTGTTTTTGTTGTTCTAATTGTGTTCTTCCCCTTAGAAATTGTGAGTGAGTATTTCTTTTATGATGCTATGTACCCGTGATGCTGCTGCTGGTAGATATTCCTTTGCACCTGTCCACACGTGTACTTGTGCATATGACAATAAACTTGACTTTGATTTTGACCTTTAAGTACGTCTATCAGGTCAAACCTTACCCTACCCGGCTGGAGACGATGGCCGCATGTGTTCAGTGTCTCCACTTTGTTACCTATACGTGGCTAAACACCTGGAAACTTTACCCCTAACCCGCACCCATGAACCAATTTAACAAGGGAACATTGGTACTTAAGGCCATAAGGACAGAAAACATTGAAGCCCCTCATGCCTAATGCTCCATTCAGAAAGATTACTGTCAAATCTTAACTCAGCACCACTCTTCTGCACTAAAGATGTTCCCCTTAATTTCTTTAATATTTAAAATATTAACAATATCTGTTTTATAGATACTGAGTAATGGGGTCACCACTGCCCTCTGCGTAGAGAATTCCAAATGATCACTACTTTCTGGGGGAAGGAATTTCTCCTGCATTCTTACCTGAATGGCTGATCCCTTTATTTTGGAACTGTTCCCTCCGGTTCTCATCACCGAAGCTAAGGGAAACATTCAAATTCAAAGTACATTTATTATCAAAGTATGTATACATTACACAACCTTGAGATTCATCTCCTTACAGTCAACCACAGAACAAAGAAACCCGATAGGATCCATTAAAACAAGAGAAGACTGTCAAACACGCAACGTGCAGAGAGAAAATTGTGCAAACAATAAAAGTAAGCAAATACTGTAGAATTCAGAACTGAAGTTCACAAAGCCTGGCATTACTGCAGCTGATTCAGAAATCCATTAGTTGCAACCTCAGTTCAGCGCAGAATGAGTAAACCTAAATGAAGAGTGAGCTAAACCAGCCTTTCCCTCGCCTCCAGCCCTGACACCCTGACTATTTCAATCTGGCCTGGCATTTAAATCATCCATTATCCCTGTGGCCCACTCTGTCAATCTTCTAAAGCATTTTGTATGTTTTCATGAGTTCACCCTTCATTCTTCTGGAGTCAGTCCAGGCCCAGCCTGCCAATTCTCTCTGTATAGGATAAACTCCCTTTCAAGGCTGCACAGAACGTCATGGCTAGTGCAATGCTATTATACCGGTAGCAATCACTGATCAGGGTTCAATTTTCACTGCTGCCTGTAAGGAGTTTGTAC
The DNA here is from genome assembly GCF_030028105.1 of Mobula birostris. NCBI lineage: Eukaryota > Metazoa > Chordata > Chondrichthyes > Myliobatiformes > Myliobatidae > Mobula > Mobula birostris. The sequence continues at coordinate 10,841,712 of NC_092401.1, forward strand.
ATTCTCCCTGTAACCCCGTGGACTTAGAAACATAGAAAAATCTACAGCACAATACAGGCCCTTTGTCCCACAATGCTGTGCCGAACATGTACTTACTTTAGAAATTACCTAGGGTTACCCATAGCCCTCTATTTTTCTAAGCTCCATGTACCTATCCAGGAGTCTCTTAAAAGACCCTATTGTATCCACCTCCACCATCGCCAGCAGCCCATCCCACGCACTCACCACTCTCTGCGTAAAAAACTTACCCCTGACATCTCCTCTGTACCTACTTCCAAGCACCTTCAAACTGTGTCCTCTCGTGCTAGCCTGGGAAAAAGCCTCTGACTATCCACGTGATCAGTGCCTCTTCTGCATGCTCTGGCTTTCACTCACAATCTAAAGACATGCGGGTGAGAGTTAGTGAGTTGTGGGTGTGCTACGTGGGTGCTGGAAATGGGGTGACACTTGCCCAGCACAATCCTCACTGATCTGATTTGACGCAGACGATGCATTTCACTGTATGCTTTTGACGTTTTGATATACAGTTGTCGAATAAAGCTAATCTTTATCTTTGGTCTAGTGAATTATCTCTGCAGTACTTTTATTGCAAGTACCTGCTTTCTCTGGTAGGGAGACCAGACCCGCTCTCATTGTCCAGGTACAATGATTGCAACGAGGTGTCTCTGCACTCGGGCTGAAATCCTTCTACAATGCCATCCTATATATTGTTCTCCTTCCATTAACTTTCAGTGATTTGAGGGCAAAGGTACCCCTCACCAAAGAATGATAAAGTCCTGCACTTGGGTTTTAATAAGCGAACAGTCCAAGAGCAGGAGAGAGGAGTTGTTAATGCACAGGGTGAATTTGTTTGGCCCTCACTTTGTGTTACTGTTGTGGCACAGGCCCTGAAAGGAGCTCGCCAGAGTCCGTCTTGTCTGAGTACTGCTGTGACCAGTAATGACAGCCCGGAAAATTAAACTGCCAGTCCTGCCCCTCCTAATGGCTACAATGTCATAATTCCAAGTGCTGAGACACGCCCTGAGCTCATTCACCTTTGCTGCAATACTCGTCGCATTGAACGACATGCAGCTCAGAGCATTAGACCCACCATGCTCAGTCTTTTGATTTCTTACTTTGTACGTAGGCTTAACAGCAGATTTTCCCACAGCCATTCCATTACCTGCTCTGGCGCTCTGATTCCCAACCCCTGGTATCTCTAGCTTAAACCCTTTTGTGCAGCACCAGCAAATCTTCCCTCAAAGATATTAGTTCCTCTCCAGTTCAGGTACAAACCATCCCTTCTGTACAGGTCCCACCTTCCCTGGAGGAGAGCCTAATGATCCAAAAATCTGAAGCCCTCCCTCCTGCCCCATCTCCTTAGTCACAAGCTAAACTGCATGATCTTCCTATTTCTGGTCTCCCTAGCATGTGGCATGGGTAGCAATCCTGAGATCACAACCCTGGAGGTCCTGTCTCTTACCTTAATGCCTAATTCCCTGAATTCACTTTGCATAATCTTGTCACTCTTCCTACCCATGTCATTGGTACCGGTGTGGGCCAGAACCTCTGCCTACTCACCCTCCCATTTAAGAATGCCCTGGACTGGATATGAGATGTACCCGACCCTCACACCCTGGAGCCAACGTACCACCCAGGAATCTCATTCTTGACCACGGAATGACCTGTCTGCTCTCCTAATCAATAAACGTCCTAATTCTACAGCTCACCTCTTCTCCCCTCTCTTCTCCTCTCTTCTGAAACACTGAGCCAGACTCAGTGCCAGAGACCTGACTACTGTGGCTTTCCTCTGCTAGGTTATCTCCACCAACAGAATCTAAAGCAATATGGCAGTTCCCCTCAACAACCAGGTATATTGTCATTCATTGGTACACTGGTACCAATGACATGGGAAGGAAGGGTTTAAGCTAGAGATACCAGGGGTTGGGAATCAGAGCGCTAGAGCAGATAATGGAATGGCTGTGGGAAAATCTGTTGTTAAGCCTATGTACAAAGTAAGAAATCAAAAGATTGAGCATGGTGGGTCTAATACTCTGAGCTGCATGTCGTTCTCTCTCCCTCTCCTGGTGGTCACCCATTTTCCTGTGTCCTGCAGCTTGGGTGTAATTCCATCCTTGTATGTCCTATTCAGCAAACCCTCAGCCTCCTGAATGATCTGGAGTTCATCCGGTTCCAGCTCCAGTTCCTTAACACTGTCTGAAAGAAGTTGCAGCTGGATGCACTTCTTGCAGGTGTAGCTGTCGGGGCCTTCCCACATCCCTCAAGAGTAGCATTCCACTATCCTGTCTGGCATCCCCCTCTGCTCTAAGAAAGAAGGAAAAATTAAATGAAAATATCTACCTACAACCTCCGTCTCTCCACGCTGAAGCCTGAACTCCCCTCTCTAACAATGACCCACGCTCATAATAACTGCTCCGTCAAGTTCTTAATTATACAGAACCCAACATCCAGACTCTCTCCTCTTGCTTCTTTTGAAGACTCTCTCTTGCTACACAATCCTCGGGAACTGTGGCACACAGAATGTCCTGATTACCCCTGCTTGCTTCTTTTGAGATCTCTTTCCTCATGCAATCCGACATCTCTTTAGGAATTGTGGCACGTAAAATTGAGTTTTATGTAAAACTCCAGTAATTTGAAGTAACTTATTACTACCACGACTAGTTCCAACGTTTAATTACCAACACGGCCGCTGCAATGACACTTACAAGACATTTGGGCAGATGCATGGAGAAGGGATATGGGTAAATATGACTAAAATGGACGGTTTAATGGCCTAGATAGAGCGGATATGGAGAGGATGTTTCCTATTTTGGAAGATTCTAGGACCTGAGGGCACAGCTTCAGAATAGAGGAACGCCTATTTAGAACAGTGATGGGGAGAGATTTTTTTTAGCCAGAGGGTGGTGAATCTATGGAATTCATTGCAACAGATGACTGTGGTGGCCAAGTCCTTGCGCATATTTAAAGCAGAGGTTCAAAGGTTCTTGATTAGTCAGGGCATCAAAAGTTATGGGGTAAATGCTGGAGAATGGAATTGAGAGGGATAATACATCAACTATGATGGAATGGCCGAGCAGACTCCATGGGTTGAATGCCCTAATTCTGCTCCTATGTCTTATGGTCTGATGGTCTTATCTTCTTACCTTGGGTCAGAGGACTTATTTCTGGGCTGTATAGCTCTATGGCTCAACTAGAAAATCAGCTGAGGTGAAGTGTGACTGAACCAGTGACAACTACACAAAAGTTAATCTGGACTATCATCCCTGCAAGCAAACCAGCTCAATGCTGGGTCCCAAGCAACACGCACAAAATGCTGGAAGAACTCAGCAAGTAAGGCAGCTTTATGAAGGGGAATAAACAGTCAATGTTTTGGGTCAAAACCCTTCATCACGATTGGAAGGAAGCGGGTCGAAGTCAGGATAAGAAGGTGGGGGAAGGGAAGGAGTACAAGCTGACAGGTGATAGGTGAGGGTGGAGGTGGGTGGGTAGGGGTGGAGGGATGTAGTAGGAAGCTAGGAGGGAATAAGTAAAAGAGGTAAAAGACTGAAGAAGAAGGAATCAGAGATAACAATGGACCATGGACGAAAGAAAAGGAGGAAGAGCAACACACATCAGAGTTGCTGGTGAATGCAGCAGGCCAGGAGGCAGCATCTGTAGGAAGAGGTACAGTCGACGTTTCGGGCCGAGACCCTTCGTCAGGACTAACTGAAAGAAGAGCCAGTAAGAGGTTTGAAAGTGGGAGGGGAAGGGGGAGATCCAAAATGATAGGAGAAGAAATGGAGGAAGATCAAGTTTGGGTCTTCTAGGTCATTTTCTTGAACATAATTGGGTCAGAGGCCAGCGCGACCCATGATATACACCTAACCAATGTGAGGGAGGCCTACCAAATGTCTGAATCTACCTCAATTAATGCTTTATTTGATTTGGTGTTACTGCTTAAGATGATTCTGTATGAGAGCTGAGAGACTGCCGAAGAAATTGCCAGAGGAAGGATGTAGACATGGGTTTATATGACACGTGTAATTTGTAAGACTTGGATTGTTGTTTCCGATTTCAAGGCTCCAGCTTTGATTACAGATGAGAGTAAGCAATTTGGGTCTTGCACCTGAGATAATAAAACTGTCCTTCAAAATCAGACAAGCTGTTGTCAGTTAAACATGCTGATCTATTTCAAGGCTACGCCTCATTTCTTCCCTGACATTACAAGAATTAACATTTCTTCAATAGTTAAGCAGCTATCAAACCACTTGAGGAGTGCAAATGAGTGCTGCAGTGTGTGAATTCTGATTGGCTTAATCCCTGCTGGTGAGTTTGAAGCAATCCAAACACGCCACTGGAAAATTTTGCATGCAACCTGTTACAAAGCTCACGGCCCATCCACTGTACAGAAACACGCCGTTCAGCACAATGGCTCCACCCTGGCTCTCTGCGCCTCACCTCATCAGTGCATCCTCCATACTCTTCTCCTTATCAGTTTACCATCTGAGGAATGGGCCACATGTCTCACACAGTTTTAACCATGGAACAAAGCCACTTTACTCAGAAAACAATGTTCCTTTGGGGTTGCGAGGTTTGAGTTCTCCAAGTTTGCAGATGTGAACATCCCAAAAGCCTGCCCTGGTCCAATTACATTGTTGCTATGGCCAAGGATCCCCCCCCAAAGCCTCTACTTCCACAGGAGGATGAATAAATTCAGGATGTCCCTTTCGACTTCACCAGTTCTTATCAGAATCAGAATTGGTTTAATATCACCAGCATGTGTCGTGAAAATTGTTAACTTTATGGCAGCAGTCCAGTGTAATACACGATAAGTAAATATAGAGATAAAAAACTGAATTACATAAGTTGAGTTAAAATAGTGCAAAAAAAAAGAAATAAAAAAAGGAGTGAGCTTGTGTTCGTGGGTTCAATGCCCATTCAGAAGCTGGATGGTAGAGGGTAAGAAGCTATTCCTGAATCGCTGAGTGTGTGCCTTCAGGCTTCTATACCTCCTTCCTGATGGTAGCAATGGGAAGTAGGCATGTTCTGGGTGGTGGGGATCCTTATCAATGGATGCTACCTTTTTGAGGCACTGCTCCCAGAAGAATGTCTTGGATACTATGGAGGCTAGTACCCGTGATGAAGCTATCTAATCGTACAAGTCTCAGCAACTCACTTCAACCTTGTGCAGTAGCACCACCCACTCCCTCACCCCCTCCATACCAGTTGGGAAACAGCCAGTCAGAATGCTCTCCATGGTACATCTGTAGATGTTTTGGAGTGTTTTCAATGCACCTTAGCAGACATTCTGTCTGGGACCATAATGACTTGGTATGGCAACTGCTCGGCAACTGGGGGCAAGAGACTGCAAAGTTGTGCACACAGCTCAGTACATCGCAGGAACCCATATCTTCTCACTGACTCAGAAAAGCAGCCAGCATAATTAAAGACCCCAGACTCTGAGTACTCTCCCTTCTCCCTTCCCCCATCATACGGAACATACTGAAGTCACTGGGGCTGTTTCCCTTTGTAAACAAAGGGCTTTCACAGGGAAGGGCTCAGGGTTATGACAGATTCTGATCGTAACTGGAGAGAAGCTGTTCCTATTAGTGGGTGTTTCATGGATCAGGGACACTGATTCAAAGTATGGAGCAGGATTTAAGGGGAGATTTGTTAACAATGGCAGGAAAGCATAAATAAAGTGACTCAGCTCTTCCACATCCAAACACTCTGTATCCACCACACCCATACTCTCCATCTCCATCAAGTCTCCACTCTCCATTTCCATCCACCCCAAATCTCTATCTCCATACAATCTCTATTCTCCATCTGCATCCAATCCCCGGTCCCGAGCTCCATCCAATCTCTACTATCCATCTTCACTCAATCTTTACTCTCCATCTCCGTGCAATCTTCACCACAACCTCCACAGACCACCACACTCAATCTCCATACAATCTCTACTCTCCATCTTCATCCACTCTCCACTCACCATCTCATTCCACCCCCACCCTCCAGCTCCATCCAATATCCACCCTCCACCTCCATTCAATTTCCACTCTCCATCTCCATCCAATCTCCACTCTCCAACTCCATCCATTCCCAGTATCCATTCCATCCAACCAATTCACCATCTCCATCCTCACCCAAATCTATATCCATTCAATCTCCACACTCCATCTCCATCCAATCCCCACTCCCTAACTCCATCCAATCCCCACTCCCTAACTCCATCCAGTCCCAGTCTCCATTGCGTCCAACCCATTCACCATTTCCATCCTCACCCAAATCCATATCCATCCCATCTCCACTCTCCATCCACTCCATCACTCCATCTCCATCCATTCTACACTCTTCATTTCTATCCACCACCACTCCCCATATCCATCCAACCCGCTCTGTCTACTTCCATCCTCCCCCACCTTCTAACTCCATCCAATCTCCACTCTCCATTGGCATTCACACCCACTCCCCATATTGGTCTAATCAAAATTCCATCTGCCCCCACATACCATCTCCATCCAATCGCCCTTCTCTAAATCCATCCAATTTCCACTCTTCATTTCTATCCAAACTCTAATCTAATTTCCATTCAATCTCTACTCTCCATTTCCTTGCATCCCACCCTCCATCTCCATTAAAATCTCCATTCTCCATCTCCATCTAATCTCTACTCTCTATCTCCATCCAATCTGAGCTCCCCATATCCATGCACCCCTTTCTCCATAAAATTTACCCTCTTCATCTCCATCCACGCACTCTCCATATCCATCCAATCCCACACTTCATTCACATCCTCCTCCACGCTCCTTCTCCGTCCAATCTACGCACTGCACCTACATCGAACCCCACTCTCTATCTTCATCCATGCCCACACTGCATCTCCATCCAATCTCCACTCTCCATTTCCATCCAATCTCCACTCTCCACTTCCATCCAATATCCACTCTCCATCTCCATCCAATCTCCACTACCCATCTCCATTCAATCTCCACTACCCATCTCCATCCAATCTCCACTACCCATCTTCATTCAATTTCCACTACCCATCTCCATCCAATCTCCACTCTCCATCAACATCCACGCCCATTCTCCATCTCCATTCACACCATTTTCTGAATCTCCATCCAATCTCTACTAGCCATCCCCATCCACCCCCATACTCCATATCCATCCAGTCCCTACTCTACATTTCCATCCTCCCCAATTCTCCATCTATGTTGAATCTCACCTCTACATATCTAACCACCCCTTCCTTCCATCTCCATTCAATCTCCACTCTCTCCATGCACCTCAACTCACCATCCACTCCAATCTCCATTCTCCATTTCCATTGTCCACCGCTCGACATCTCCAACCAGTCTCCACTCTCCATCTCCTTCCAACCCCATTCTCTATCTCCATCTCCCAAAATCCCATCTGCATCCAGTCTCCACTCTCCATCTCCATCTGACCCCATTCTCCATCTCCATCCCCCACAACCCCATCTCCATCCACCTCCACTCTCTGTCTCGTGCCACCACCACTCTCTATCACAATACACACCCACTCTCCATTTACATCCACGTCCACTCTCTATCTCCATGCACCCCCACTCTGCATATCCCTCCAAACCCCACTCTCCATTTTTATTGCCAACCATCTCTATCCTTGCTCACTCCTATATCCATTCATTCTCCTCTCCCCATCTCCATCCATGCCCAGTATCCATCTCTATTCAATTTCATTTGTCCACCATTCAAACCCCTACTCTCCATCACCATCTACCCCTACTCTCTATCTTCATGCAACCTCCATTCTACATTTTGATCCAATCACCACTCTCCACCTCCATCCAATTCCCAATCTTCATCTTCATCCACACCCACTTTCCATATCCATCCATTTCCACTCTCCATCTTTGTCCATGCCCACTCCCCATATCAATTTTATCTGCACTCTTCATCTCCATTCACGCCCAGTCGTCATCTCTATGCAATCTCATTTTTCCATCGCCGTCCACTCCCACTCTCCATCTCCATCCAATCCTTACTCTGCACATCAATTCTACCCTACTCTCCTCTCCATCCATCCCCACTCTGCATCTCCACTCTCAATCTCCATCTACCCCCACTCTCCATATCGATCCAATCACCCCTCTCCATATCAATGTTCAAGCACTCTATCTCCATCCAATCACCACATTCCATCTCTATCCAGCCCCACTCTCCATCTCCATCCAATCTTCACTCCCCATTTCCATATCGCATCTCCACGCTGCACCTCGATCCAGTCCCACTCCAACTCCATCCCATTTCCACTCTACATCCCATCCAATCTCCACACTCTAACTCTATTCAATCTCCACTCTCCATCTCCATCTAATTTCCACTCTCCATCTCTATCGAATCTCCATTCTCCAACTCCATCCAATCTCCACTATCCATCTCCACCTATCCCCCACACATCATATCCATCAAATCTCCACTCTCTATATCCACCTACCCCATCTCCATCCAACCCATTGTGCATCTCCATCAGCCTAACTCTTCATCTCTATCCCATCTCTACTCTCTATCTCCTTCCAACCTCCACTTTCTAGTTCCACCCATCCCATTCTCCATCTCCATCCACACCAACTCTGCATCTCCATCCAATCACCACTCTTCATCTCCACAATCCATCTCCATTCAATCTCACCTTTCCATATCCTTCTGATCTCCACTCCCATTCTCCATCTCCATGCCCACCCACTCTGCATCTCCATCCAATCTCAATCTCTATCTCCATCCTCTCCCACTCTCCATATCTATCCAATCCCCACGCTCCATTTCCATCCTCCCCCACTCTACTTCTCCATCCAATCGCCACTCCCAGTCTCTATCCAATCTCCTCTCTCTATCTCCATCCAATCTCTACTCTCCTAACTCCTTTTGTTGTTTCTATAAACTTGGTCATTCAACTGGCTACCAAACTTAATTGACAGAAGAATTGCCCAATCATGTCCATTCTGACTGGATCTAACCTTGGTCCACATGTGTAGACTTCTCTTAAGTACCTCCAGTATTCACCACTGCCATTCCCTGGGTGAGGAAGTTCCTGGTTCCCAATATCATTCAATGAAAGAAGGACTAGTGAATTCTCTCTGGGATTAAGAATGCTCCTGGAAGTAAGAAATCTCCATGGGAGTAAGAAATTCTCTAGGGGGGTAAGTGTTCTTTGAGGGAGTAAGAATTATCTGTGTGAGTAAGAATTCTTTGTGGGAGTTAGGAGGAATTGAGTCATGACCACTGATTTTCACACAAATGTAGCCATGTAAGAAAGAGCAGGAGTAGGCCACTCCGCCTCATGAAATTGCAATGCTGTGCAATAAGTTTATGGCTGAACTGATCATTCCGAAAGACCACTTGTTACTGGAAACCTCGCACAATAACACTGTTTATCTTCAGTTCTATTAAAACTGCAATGGCAGGTTTCAATGTAGCCAAGAAGAAACACAGCAGGTCAAGCAGCATCTGCGGAGGCAAAGTACTGTACATATCATCAAAGCACACATACAACCCTGAGATTTGTTTTCTTGTGGGCATACACAATAACTCCATAATAGAATAGTAACCATAATAGAATCAATGAAAGTCTGTACCCAACAGGGTGGAGAACCAGCGTGCAAAAGACAACAAACTGTCTTTTGGCATACTCAATAAAACCATAACAGAATATTAACCTTAGTAGAATCAAAGGAAGACCACGCAAACTTACGTGTTGGACCAGTCATGGTCGAGACCATCAGTAAGATTAATGACTCCATTTTGTCACCCATAGTTCAGTCCCTCCCCACCTACATCCGGGATACATCCCATGCCCTCCACCTCTTCAATAACTTCCAGTTCCCCGGTCCCAACCACTTCATTTTTACTATGGATGTCCAATCCTTATACACCTCCATTCCCCATCAAGAAGGCCTCAAAGCCCTCCTCCGGTTGGCGGAACTGGTTCTCACATTCAATAACTTCTCGTTTGGCTCTTCCCACTTTCTTCAGACTAAGGGTGTAGCTATGGGAACTTGCATGGGACCCAGCCATGCCTGCCTCTTCGTTGGTTATGTGGAACAGTCTGTGCTCCAAACCTATTCTGGTACTGCTCCCCAACTTTTCCTTCGAAAAATTGATGACTACATTGGTGCTGCTTCCTGCACCCATGCTGAGCTTGTCAATTTCACCGACTTTACTTCGAACTTCCACCCAGCCCTCAAATTCACTTGGTCTATCTCAGACACTTCTCTCCCCTTTCTCGACGTCTCGGTCTCCATCTCTGGAGACAGACTATCCACTGACATCTTCTACAAGCCCACTGACTCTCATAATTACTTCGACTATACCTCTTCCCACCCCACCACATGCAAAAATGCCAATCCCTATTCCCAGTTCCTCCATCTCCGCCGCATCTGCTCCCAGGATGAGGCTTTCCGTTCCAGGACATCTCAAATGTACTCTTTCTTTAAGGATCATGGTTTCCCTGCTACCATCATCAATGATGCCCTCACTTGCATCTCCTCCATTTCCCGCACTTTGGCCCTCACCTCATCCTCCCGCAACCACAACAGGGACAGAGTTCCCCTTGTCCTCACCTACCACCCCACCAGCCTCCGGATCCGGCACATTAGCCTCCACAACTTCCGCCACCTTCAACAGGACCCCACCACTAAGCACATCTTTCCCTCTCCACCCCTCTCCGCTTTCCACAGGGATCGGTCCCTCCGCGACTCCCTTATCCACACGTCCATCCCCACGGATCTCCCACCCGACACTTATCCCTGTAAGCGTAGGTGCTACACCTGTCCCTACACCTCCTCTCTCACCACCGTTCAGGGCCCCAAACAGTCCTTCCAGGTGAGGAAACACTTCACTTGTGAGTCTGTTGGGGTCATCTATTGCATCTGGTGCTCCCGGTGCAGCCTCCTCTACATCGGTGAAACCCGACGCAGATTGGGGGGATCGATTCGTCAAACACCTCCACTCCGTCCACCACAACAGACAGGATCTCCCGGTAGCCACCCACTTCAACTCTGCTTCCCATTCCCATTCAGATATGTCCATACATGGCCTCCTCTACTGCCATGATGAGGCTAAACTCAGGTTGGAGGAGCAGCACCTCATATACAGTCTAGGTAGTCTCCAGCCCCTTGGTATGAACACAGAATTCACCAACTTCCGGTAATTCCCTCCCCCTCCCTTCCTCTGTCCCTATTTCACTCTGCCCCCTCCCCCAGCTGCCTACCTCCTCCCTCATGGTTCCGCCTTCTTCTTCTACTGCCCATTGTTCTCCTGCCTATCACTTCCCTGCTTCCCCTCCCCCACCCCTTTGTCTTTCAAATTACTGGTTTTTCAACTGAACCCACCAGCCTTCTTCAAACCCTCCCCCCACCTTCTTTCTACAGTCCTGACGAAGGGTTCCGGCCGGAAGCGTCGACTCATCGTTTCCACGGATGCTGCCCGATCTGTTGAGTTCCTCCAGCGTGTTGTGAGTGTTGCTTTGATCTCAGCATCTGCAGATTATCTTGTGTTTAAGATTAATGACTTCTCTGACAAAGATTCTGTCATATGGCAGAACAATTCGGGAAAGTGTTTTCCTCACCTCCTGCCTGCAGGCCAGTCACCATGGTGACCACAGAAGGATGTACGGATACTTCATTCAGGTGTTGCTGAGGGTGGAACTGCAGAATTACGAATTATAAACTCTCAGCGGGTCAGGCAGCATCAGTGGTGTGAAAAGCGTGAGTTCTGACACTAGATTACTGATTTGAACTGTGTGCTCTTAAAACAATTTACATCATAAGACCATAAGATATAGGAGCAGAATTAGGCCATTTGGCCCATTGAGTCTGTTTTGCCATCATGGTTGATCCATTTCCCTTTCAGTCCCAATCTCTCGCCTTTTCCCCATATGCCTTCACACCCTGACTAATCAAGAATCTATCAACAACTGCCTTAAATATACCAAATAATCTGGCCTGTAGCAACAAATTCCATAAATTCAACACTCTCCGGCTAAAGAAATTCCTCCTCATCTCAATTCTGAATGGACACCCATCTCCTTTTATCTCATTGATCAAATCTGCTCCTATTTATTCAGGTACAGTAGGCCATTCAGCCCATTAAATACTGACCCAGCAGAGAGTCCCATTCTCTCTCTACCTATTCTGCCGTATCCCTACACTTTCCTCACAGCCGCACCGTTAACTCTTTCATTACTTGGCACGTGAGGGGCAATTTGCCGCGGCCAATTCACCAGCCAGGAAGAACGCCTCGGGGAAAACCCAGACACGCACACACAATCACAGGAAGAACGTGCAAACCCCACACAGGCAGTGCCAGGGCTCAGGACTGAACCTGGGTCTCAGGAGTGGCGAGGCAGCAGTACTACCCGCTGTGCCACCTATCGGCGCCTTTCTGAGGATGTTAAAGAGCTCCCAGAATTCTTTTCCCTTAGAACTGGCCTTTTCCAAAATTCTGCTGCTTTTCCCACTGGAGCCATTAGTGATGTCTGGATGAAAATCTTTCCCTCCCTTTTATTTCGAGTTGGTTTTAAAACCTTTCTACCCTTTCAGAATTCTCTTTGTTAAAATATAACATTACCCTATGACATTACAAATATATTCAACATATTCAATGCTTCCTTCAGATAGGCAAAGTTTCAACTCATTACTTATTCCTTGTCAACAGAAGCTTGCTGAATGAAGTGATGCAGCCTATTATATTCACCAGAAGTCTGGTACTGTGAGCTCTGTGATAATTACTGATTATAAAGAAAGGCGAAATATGCTTATTCACCATAATTATCACAAATTTCTGGCATAATTTGTCTTCAGGTTGTTGCATGTTTTGTAGAATTTTCAGTCTAATCCATAAATTACTTTCTGGGGATAATTTCAGACACAACTGAGATTGAGTTGAAAGAGAAAGCAGAGGTGTCTGTAACTAAATGGTTGTAATAATGGGCAGGCTGATGCTGGATCCTCAGCGCAGAGAGAGGGGAGGTGGCTTGACATTTCAGGACCAGTGTTACTGCAGGGATTCCCGCTGGATGTGTGTCCAGCCTGGGACTCCAGTGTAAAGGTCTGACTGTGGGACCAGCGGTGTGCTCACTACTCCAGTCATTTCAGGGCCCACGTCAGTTCAAGCCGTAGGATAGTGGGGGAAAGGTTCAGGATGGAAGGTAGAATGAGGGAAAGAAGAGAAGAATAAAGAGAAGGAAGGGGGGAGGAAGGAGGGAAGGGAGGAAGGAAGGCAACAAAGAAGAAAGGATGAATATATGCAAGAAAGAAAGGGATGGAGAAAGGAAGGAAAGGAGGAATGCAGGAAGGAGAGATGAAGAAAAGAAGAAATGGAGGAAGGAGGGAAGGTGGAAGGAAGAAAGGGAAGAGGGAAGGAGAGGAGAAAAAGAGGGAAGGACGTTGAGCAGAAAGAAGGGGGAAAGAGGAGGGAAAGTGAAGGTGGGATGGGGAAGGAGGGAAGGAAGGAAGGGAGGAGGGCGGGTGAAGGAGGGATGGGGAAGGAGGGAAGGAAGGAAGGGAGGAGGGCAGGTGAAGGAGGGATGGGGAAGGAGGGAAGGAAGGAAGGGAGGAGGGCAGGTGTATGAGGGATGGAGGAAGGAGGGAAGGATAAGGAAAGGAAGAAAGGAAGGAGGGAAGGAAGGAGACAGAAAATCAGAATGAACATTTGCTTTGGGCTGTAAGGCTATCACTAGTGGAGCTCACCAAGGATCAGGTCTTGTTCCTCTACTATAATAATGATGTGAAGGAAGGGCAGAGATCCAGGTTTGCTGATGACTCTGATGTGAGTGGGAGGGCGCATTGTAAAGAGGATACTTTGACTCTGCAGCAGCACAATGGATTGTCTGAATGGGCAAAGGACTTGGCAAACGGAATTTCATGTGGGATCCTACACTTTAGTAGGAGGAATCTAAAGCAGGCTGTTCTCTAAAAATAGACACTGTAAATGAGTCAAGTACAGAGGGAACTAGGTTTCATTGTGCATGAATCACAAGAGGTGAAGGAGATACAGCAAGCAGTCACAAAGGCAATTGGCATGTTGGTCATCGTTGCAAGAGGGTTTGGATCTCCTTATTTAAGAAAGAAAGTATATGATGTTTAGTCAGCTCATTCATGGGAATAAGATGGCTGTTTTTTCACTACTGGCTAAAGAATTTGAGTCAGTATTCTCTGGAACTTAGAAGAATGAGAGGTGATCTTATTGAAATGCACAAGATCCTGAGGGACACGTCAGGGTGTTTCTGCTGGAGGAGAGTCTTGAACAAGGGGACACCCGACGCCGGCCCCCTAGGCCTGAGTCGACGTAGTAGTAGTTACAAAGCAAGGGGGAAAAACTGAGGTGAATGGGAATTTTTTTTACCAGAAACGTGGTGAATCCTTGCAATTCTTCACCCTGTGGGTCTTTAAGATGATAGATAATTTTTTGATTGATTGGGGGGATTGAAGGCTGTGGGTAACAGGCATGAGGGGAGGACTTTTGAGGCTGGGGAGTAGATCAGCCTGATGGGTCGCATGCCCTACCCCTGCCCCTATTCCTTGTCAGCTTGCGAAGCGCATTAATTTTTACATCTCGGTAGCCAATTGGAGCTGAACAGACTCCCAGAAATGGTGATGATGCTTCATTTATTTTGAACTGAGGAACATGTTTTGGGAGGGTTTTGATGTGTGTTGTGATTTGTAGATAAGATTGTGCCAAAGAACCTCATACATTAATACAAAAGGGCAGACCAGGTCCCAGACTTGCACCCAAACAAGCAACTCTTACAAGGCAGCACTGCCTCGGGACTTCACTGGGCATCACAATGTTGCCTCTGAAACAACTGGAGAATGCTTCCTGCTCTGAACATCCCCAGTGAGATGAAGTAGCTATGACCCTTTCCCTGTTTCAGCTGAGATTATCTCCTCTTCTATTCAGAATTCCTGGAGGAGCTGGCAAACATTCCTGCCTGACTGCCTCTGCAACCCTACAGGATGGTTTCAACGTCAAAGTTGAGTCTATTGTCATACGCATGAGCACATGCGCGTATGCAAGGCACAGAGCACTAGAGACACAATATTCGCAAGAAAAACACAAATTAAACATCACTTAGACATAATTTTACAAGAAACAACACAATGGTGAAAAAAAAAACAAACTGCCAGCGTCTCTACTTCGTTCAGAGTTTGCGGCGATTCAGCATGACATCTAAAACTTCTACAGACGTGCAGTGGGGAGTGTATTAACTGGACACATCACAGCCTGGTATGGAAACATTAATGCCCTTGAATGGAAAATCTTACAAAAAGTAATGGATCTGGCCCAGTCTATCATGGGTAAATCCCTCCCCACCAATGAACACATCTACACAGAGTGCTGTCACAGGAAACTAGTATTCATCATCACCGACTTTCATCACTCAGGATATGCTCCCTTCTCACTGCTGCCATCAGATAGAAGATACGGGAGCCTCAGGGCTCACACTCCAGGTTCAGGAACAGTTCTTACCCCTTAACCATCAGGCTCTTGGACTAAAGAGGATAACTTCACTCGTCTTCTCTTGCCCCATCGCTGAACTGCTTTCACAACCTATGGACTCACTTTCAACGAATCTTCATCTCGTTCTCAATATTTATTGGTTACCTACCTCTTCTTGTACTTGCATTGTTTGGTGTCTTTTCTGAAGTTGGTGTGGTCTTTCATAAGGGTTAGTATTCTATTTTGGATTTATTGAACATGCTCCCAGTAAATAAATCTCAGGGTTGTATATGGTGAGATATATGGACTTTGATAATAAATTTACTTTGAACTTTGATTTGGGACAAAAGGAAAATATCGCGGTGTAAAGTGGTCATAGTGTTGCTATACAAGGTAATGATTAGGAACGTACGAGACGGCTCAAAGCTGAATGGTGGGAGGGAAGTACCTGATCTTTGACCTGGTGGTGTGGGACTTCAGGCCTCTGTACCTCCTGCCTGATGGTATCTGCGAGCGGCATGGTGGTGCAGTGATTAGTACAATGTTATTATAGAGTCAACGACCCAGTTCAATTCCCTCCAAAGCTGTAAGGAGTTTGTACGCTCTGCTTGCGGCTGCGTGGGTTTCCTCTGGGTGCTCTGGTTTCCTCCCACATCGCAAAGATGTACGGGTAGGTAGATTAACTGTTCACATGGGTGTAATAGGGCAGTGTGGGCTCGTTGGGCCCGGAAGGACCTGTCACCATGCAGTACCTCCCAATAAGATGAAGATGGCATGGCCTAGATGGTCATCTGTGATGATGGATATTGTCCCCTTGAAGCTGCAAGTTTACACTCATTGATAGCATGTTGTTTCCTGGAATGCGATCCCTTGGCCCAGTGACTTCACCCCTCGGCCAAGCCGTGGTGAGGGACATGGATGGAATGGTGCTGCAGCTGGAAGAGCTGCTGACGCACGGCCGCAGGGACCCGGGTTAGATTCTGACCTTGGGCATTGTCTGTGCGGAGTCTGCATGTTCTCCCTGCGACTGGTATGTTCCATCATCTTAGAATTCGATGTTACATGACATAGACCTCCAGCCCACCTTGACTAGACCACACATTTTAATTCCACATCCCATTCCCATTCTGATATGTCTATCCACAGCCTTCTCTACTGTAAAGATGAAGCCACACTCAGATTGGAGGAACAACACCTTATATTCCCTCTGGGTAGCCTCCAACCTGATGGCATGAAGATTGACTTCTCCAACTTCCGCTAATGCCCCACCTCCCCCTCTTACCCCATCCGTTATTTATTTGTATACACACATTCTCTCTCTCTCTCCTTTTTCTCCCTCTGTCCCTTTCACTATACCCCTTGCCCATCCTCTGGGTTTCCTCCCCTCCCCCTTTTCCTTCTCCCTGGGCCTCCTGTCCCATGATCCTCTCGTATCCCTTTTGCCAATCACCTGTCCAGCTCTTGGCTCCATCCCTCCCCGTCCTGTCTTCTCCTATCATTTTGGATCTCCCCCTCCCCCTCCTACTTTCAAATCTCTTACTAACTCTTTCTTCAGTTAGTCCTGACGAAGGGTCTTGTCCGGAAACCTCTACTGTACCTCTTCCTAGAGATGCTGCCTGGGCTGCTGCGTTCACCAGCAACTTTGATGTGTGTTGCTTGGATTTCCAGCATCTGCAGAATTCCTCGTGTTTGTCTAGACCAACTGTTTACCACCCATTTTCACCAGCCCTACACTAATCCCATGCCATTCGACTGACACAGGGCGCTCACTTAATCCTCAAGCACCTGGGTTGGAATTCGGGAGGAAACTGGAGCATCAGGCGGAAAGCCACATGGTCACAGGGAGAGTATGCAAACTCCACACAGACAGCACCTGAAGTCTGGATCGAAGCGGGGTCCCTGGAGCAGCGAAGTGGTGGCCCTACCACTAGCCACAGAGTGCTTCCAGTTTTCTTCCAAATCCCAAAGGCGTGCAGGAAGTAGATTAATTGGCCACCACAACTGTGCTGTTGAGTGGTAGAATCTGAGGAGAGAATCAAGTGTGGGGATAAAGGCTCATTCTGACCACGAGCACCCCTCTGTTTCTGTTATTTCTGGTCAGCAGAGCCATTGTCCGTGGGTGAGTGCGGTCATGCAGCAGGCATGAAATTTCCTGCCGGGTCATTACTGGCTGCCTGAGGTCCACCCCTCTGTTACGCATGGTGGGCTAATTTCCGGAGAGATGGAGTATTGATTCACAGGCTCAAATCCTACCGCCTGCTGAATCTAAATTTATGTCAGTAAGTTAAGATAAAATTTTGAAAAGTCAGTCTTTTTAAGAGTAAACTCACAGCTCATTGTCACAAACTCTGCTTGGTTGAATCAGAACCAGAATCAAGTTTAACATCACCAGCATATGTCATGAAATTTGTTGTCTTTGAGGCAATACATAATAATAGAAAAAGATGTGAATTACAGTAAATATATATTATGTAGAATATCAAATAGTTAGATTAAATAAGTAGTGCAACAATAGAAATAGAAATGTAGTGAGGTAGTGTTCATGGGCTTAATGTCCATTTAGGAATCAGATGGCAGAGGGGAGGAAGCTGTTCCTGAATCACTGAGTGTGTGCCTTCAGGCTTCTGTACCTCCTTTCTGATGGCCCCAATGAGAACAGGGCAAGTCCTGGGTGATGGAGGTCCTTAATGATGGATGCCACCATTCTGAGGCATCGCTCCTTAAAGATGTTCTTGATACTATGGAAGCTAGTGCCCATGATGGAGCTGACTAAATTTGCAACTGTCTGCTGCTTACTTCGATCCTGTGCAGTGATGCAGCCAAGATGAGGGATGAATATTTCCATTTTTACCAATCTATATTTGACTCTTGAAAATCCAAAGGCACTCTGCAGATCCTGGAAGTATGAAATAAAAGCAAAATATGCTGAGGATACATAAAAGTTGCTGATGAACGCAGCAGGCCAGGCAGCATCTCTAGGAAGAGGTACAGTCGACGTTTCAGGCCGAGGCCCCCGAAACGTCGACTGTACCGCTTCCCAGGGATGCTGCCTGGCCTGCTGCGTTCACCAGCAACTCTTATGTGTGTTGCTTGAAATTCCAGCATCTGCAGATTTCCTCGTATATGCTGAGAATGCTCAGAGGATCAGGACATCTGTGGAGAAAGAAGCAACTGATGTTTCAGGATGAATCCCAAGACTGAGGGCTGGGGGCATGAAGTGTTGCCTCACTGTCACTCTCAAAGTAAATTTTATTATCAGAGTACATATGTGTCACCATATACAACCCTGAGATTTATTTTTCTGTGGGCGTACTCTGCAAATCTATAGGATAGTAACTATAACAGGATCAATGAAAGATCAACCAGAGTGCAGGTGACAACACACTATGCAAATATAAATGGAAGTAAACAGCAATAAATAACAAGAACATGAACTAACAAGATAAAAAGTTCTTAAAGTGAGATAACCTCAGTAGATGAGCAAGTGAGTGTAGTTATCTCCTTTTGGTCAAGGGCCTTTTGGTTGAGGGGTAGTAACTATTCTTGAACCTGGTGGTGTGAGTCCTGGGGCTCTTGTACCTTCTATAAGAGCCCCAGGTGCCTGACCTGTTGAGTTTTTTCTGTTTTCACGAAGAGTTATCTATATTTGGCTGATGAACAGAGCACTAAATTTAGGGAGAGTTTGGTATGGACAATAGATGTCAGCGATCCCATAATTGGATTCAAATAATCTCTGTGGGTACGTGCTGCTTCCCACAGACCACTGTCTTGCCCCTAGCTGAAGCTATTGCTTCTTAACTCCTGGAAATGGTTCACTTGAACTAAATTTCACCAAGCCCAGTTATAAGCTGGTTTTGTTAACCAAGCTTGGTTTAATCCAATATATCACTGAGAGTTCATCTCGCACAGTGCACGCCTCCTCACCACATCTCTCTGCTTCTCACTAATTAACTCGGTGCTGGGATGACCCTGGCTAAGCCGTGGGACACACTGGAATAAATTAGCTCAGTCCAAACCATCAGATAACCTCCCAGTAATGATCTCAATCAGCTGCTAAATTAGCATGACTGCTTTGAGAAACTGTGCCACCAGAGATGGAGGTTATTAAGATCTGACCAAGAAGACACGTTAATTGAGTCTCTGTAGGTGCTTGAACCATAATTACATTAACTCTCGCCACCCCCCCCACATAAAAACTCTCAATCAAAGGAAAGGACCAACAGCAAAGAGACAACTCCTTTTATTAAAGCCATAGAATTATATAGCTCAGAAACAGGCCCTTCAGCCCAATATATCTGTACTATCCATTTTACCCCTTTATACTAATCCTATTTGCCCACATTAGGACTAGATCCTTCCATGATTCTCTAATATCTTCCTGCTCTTTGGCTCTTCAAGATGTGAGACTCAAGAGTCAGGACTGGTTTAATTTCAGTATATAAGTGTAAAGGAGAATGAAATGATTGTTACTACCATTCTGATTCATCATTAAAAAACACAATAAGCATAAAGAACACAATAACAAAAACACAATAAATATATACACATAAGCAGCACACACAGAATACTGAAGGAACTCAGCAGGTCAGGCAGCAGCTGTGGAAATTAATAGACAGGCAACACTTCGGGCCGAAACTCTTCTTCAGGACTGAGAAGGAAGGGGGAAGATGCCAGCATAAAAAGGTGGAGAGGAGGGGAAGGAAGCTCGCTGGAAGGTGATAGCTGAAGCCAGGTGGGTGGGATCGCTCAAGGGCTGGAGAAGGAGGAATTTGATAGGAGAAGAGAGTGGACCATAGGAGAAAGGGAAGGAGGAGGGGACCCAGGGGGAAGTAATAGACAGGTGAGAAGAACTGAAAGGTCTCACCTCACCCCAAGTATTTGGAGATACTGGTCAGCCTGACAGCTTGGGGATAGTAACTGTTTTTGACTCTGGTGCGGATGCTGCATAGCCTCTGATGGGAGTGGGGCAAGCAATCCATTAGCAGGGCGTGTGGGGAACCTTTATGATATTGCTGCCCTTTTTCCGCCACCTTTCTGCATGTATGTCCTTGATGGCGGGTAGGCTGGTGCCAGTGATGCGTTGGGAAGTTTTACCTACCTTTTGTTGATGGATGGTGGGGTGGAGATACATCTCTACCAAAGGAGGTGTAAGATGCCCCTTCCTTCCACTAGCCTGAAGGTCACCCCTGGGCGAGGTGTAGACAACCCCCCCACCCAATCACGGTCGCGCTAAGTTGTGGGAGCAGGGGCTGGATGGTCGTATAAACGGCTGGCATATATCACAAGTCCTGGTTATGCAACCATTGATGTCAGGCAGAAAATCTCAGAAGAGTATTGATAGTAGTTGGGGTCATCCGTCCTGTAAAGATACTGCCCCAAAGAAGGCATTGGCAAGCCACATCTGTCGAGAAACTTGCCAAGAACAATCATGGTCAAGACCGTGATCTCGCAGGTCATACAACATGGCACATAATGATCATGACGATATTATAGAGCTCTCCTATTCACTGCAGTGCGGTTTTCGTACCGAACGGTGAAGCAGCATGTAAAGATGTTCTCAACTGAGCAACTGTACAAGAACGTAAGCATTGGTGTGCATAGTATAGCTCTCTTCAGCCTCCTCAGAGAGTGGAGGCATTGGTGAGTTTTCCTGATTGTGTAGGATATGTTCTAGGACCATGTGATTTTGTGTGAGATGTGCACTCCCAGGAGTTTGAAACTGCTCGTAGTTTCCACAGCTGTGCTGCCGGTATAAGGAGATATATGAGTGGTCCAAATACTCTTGCAGTTAATGGCCATCTTCTTTGTCTTGTTGACATTGTGAAGAAGAGGTTATTTGTCTGGCACCAGGCCTTGATCTCTTCCACCTCCTCTCTGTAGGCTGTTTCATCATTGTTGGTGATGAGCCCCACCACTGTTGTGTCATTCGCAAAGTTCAAAGTTCGATGTTCAAAATTCAAAATAAATCTTTTGTCAAAGTTCATATGGTATATGTCATGCACTTTCTTGTGGGCATTCTCAATAAATCCATAATAGAACCAATGAAAGATTGCACCAACTTCGGTGTTCAACCAGTCTGCAAAAGACAACAAGCTGTGTAAATACAAAAAGTAAGAAATAATAATAAATAAACAATAAATACCCATAACATGAGATGAAGAGTCGTTGAAAGTGAGTCCATAGGTTGTGGGATCATTTAAATGATGGGGCAGGTGAAGTTGAGTGAACTTGAAACTTTTAGTTTAAGAGCTTGATGGTTGAGGGGTAGTAACTGTTCCTAAACCTGGTAGTGTGAGTCCTGAGGCCTCAGTACCTTCTTCCTGATGGCAGCAGAGAGAAGAGAGAGCATGACCTGGGTGGAGGGGCACCCCTGATGATGGATGTCACTTTCCTGCAACAGCACTTTGAGTAGATGCGGTCAATGGTGGGCAGGATTTTACCTGTGATGGACTGGGCCGTATCTATTACTTTTTGTAGGGCATTTAGTGTTTCCACACCCGGTTGTGATGCAGCAAGTCATGCTGAATCTTCACAAACTCCAAAATTTTCGTCAAAATTGCAATTACGTGCTGGGTCCAGGCTTGACATTTCTATTTCCTGGGTGTTTGGTTTTGAAAAGGTTATAACTAATAGCTGTGATCTCTGGGTTCAGGGCAGGGCACTGTGTGTGTGATATTTTGCCCATCTGGAACTGCTGGACGAAGAAAATATTCTAGAACCCACAACTAGGACTCCATTGAACCTGAACCTGATTTGCAATGAAGAATGAGCTTGAAAAATAAACACTAGGCCTGGACAATGAACATCAGGCCTGAGCGATAAGCATTGGTCTTGAGCAATGAGGATCAACACTGGACAATGAACACCTGGCCTGGATAATGAACAAAAGGATGGAGCAATAATATTGTGCCAAAATAATTACATTGGGCCTGTGCAATAAGCGTTTTTCCTGATTTAAAAATATCAGACCAAATACAAACATTGGTCCTATAAATGGAATTCAGGCCTGAATGATCACAATCTGGCTTTCAGACTACAGGACTGAAAAAATAAATTCTGACCTAAATACTGAAATTCCACGCTGAATCTGGCCCAACTGTGAAACATTCAGCCTGCTGAGTGTACAGCTGAAATGAGCCAACTCTTTCTGTGCTTTACGGCCATATGTATTGTTAGCTGGGCCGACAGGAAGGTCACGCTACTGAAAGTGATGTTCCGCATTCTTGAACCATCAGCCAGATTGCAGGTAATTAAAAAAAATAAAATCCGGGAGCCTTCACAGAAAGAATTAACAATGTATGGAATAAACTTGCAAAGAGAATAATGACAGCAATAAACCTGGTATTGCTTAAGGAGAAACTACAGTCTATAGGGGAATGATCAAAACAGAGGAACAAGAGATAAAGGCCTTTCAGGCTCTCTGGCCTTTCCATCCAGCAGGCACGATGTTTTTCTCCCTTCTAATATTGAGAAGGAGGCCCCTGCTGCCTTTTCCAGCCTCACCTACACATAAGTGGCTCTTGATCGAACTCTCTCTATCTTACCCACAACCTCCTGTGAATGGTGAGAATCCAGGTAAAGGATGGAGGACTAATTTTAAGGAAATGTCCTCTCCGACCCAACCAGTGCAAACACTCTGGTCATCCACCTTTAGGTTGAGGTAACTCTTCCTCAGCAGGGAAATGCAGAAGATGGGGCCTACGGCGGCGGTCATGAACTGCGCTTGGACGTTCACAGAATGTGAGAGTTTACAGTACAAACCATCCATTTTAGAGTCAGAAAGAGATACAGCCAGAAAACTTCAGATTTCCAGCCACTTACACTAAATACAACATTTACCCCTCTTTATCTTTATTCCCTCTCTGTTCTCATTAGGAGGGAAACGTCGAGGAGGGAGGAAACGTCGACTCAGACCATGAGCGGCCTGCATCGGGCACATTCATGCCTTACAAGGCGCAGATTGGAAGTCTGTGTGGGGTGCCACTCCTCGCACAGACACTAGAGCAATGTGTGATTAAATGCCTTTAGATTATGAGAACACTCAGTCCTCTTTTATTGTCATTTAGAAATGCATACATGTATTGAGAAATGATACAATGTTTCTCCAGAGTGATATCAAAGAAAACAGGACAAACCAAAGACTAACACTGACAGAACCACATAATTATAACATATAGTTACAGCAGTGCAAGACAATACCATAATTTGATGAAGAACAGATCATAGGCAGAGTAAAAAAAAGTCTCAAAGTCCTGAGTCGATCGACTCCCGAGTCCCCGATAGCAGGCGGCAAAAGGGAGAAACTCCCTGCCATAAACCTTCAGGCACCGTCAACTTGCTGATGCCTTGGAAGCAGCCGACCACAGCCGACACTGAGTCCATCCGTCCAAAAACTCCGTGCTTCCGACCAGCCTCTCCGATACAGCCTTCCAAGCGCCATCCTCTGCCGAGCGCCTTCGACCTCTCCCCGGCCGCTGAAACACGCAAAGCCGAGGATTTCGAGGCCTTCAGCTCCGGAGATTCCGGTTACCACACAGTAGCAGCGGCAGCAAAGCAGGCATTTCAGAAATTTTCCAGATGTTCCTCCGTGTTCTCACGTCTATCTCCATCAAATCAGGATTGTGCACGGTCCCCTACTTGACAGATAACAGACATCACCACCGAAGTGGCCGCACGCGCTGCCGTCGCTCCGCCATCTTCTCCCCCCCTCCCGGGAGTTTGCTCAAGGACACAAACACACTGCCACAGCTGAGGCTCGAACTAGCGACCTTCAGGTCACTAGACAAACGCCTTAACCACTTGGCCACGTGCACAACACAATGTTCTCATTAACTCCCTCCAATTCTACCCCTCACCCATGGTCTAGGGGGAAATTCACAGCAACCAGTTAACACACCAACACAAGTAATGGGGAGAAACTGAAGCAGCCAAAGGAAAGCCGCAAGAGAAAATGCCACAGAGACACACCTGAGGTCAGTGTCTCACTTGTACTGTGCCACTCTGCCCTGTCTGGTCCCACCTGACCCCAGTCTGTCTGGAGTTCTGCAGATCACAGTTTTGAACCACAGATCCACGCACTGTGAACATGGAGAGGATGTCTGCCCCGATCACCCGCTCAGGAGGTGATTTCCAGACCCTCTGGGTCAAAATATTTTCCTTTGTTTGCCCTCTAACCCTTCTATCAATTACCTGGCACCGTCTCTGCTCTCGACGCCAGCTCTCTGCTCCACAAGGTCTCTGTGCTAAACTGAGGCTGTGGCCTGCACCTATCACTGTGTGGACACACGAAATGCTGGACGAACTCACAGGGCAGAAAGCACCTGCGGAAAAGAGTAAACAGTTGATATTTTGGGCTGAGACCCTTCTTCAGGACTCCAACTACCAGAGTGTGAACTCACTTAGTGAGCTGCAGTTCTGACTGCTATATGCTTGTTTGCATGACTTGTTTAATTTCTCTCCCCACATTTGGTGTTATGTGGTTTTCTTTTGTTTTAATGGATTCTACTGGGTTTCTTTGTTTTGTGGCTGCCTGTAAGGAGGTGAATCTCAAGATTGTGTGACGTGTACGTACTTTCTGAGACGGTGATGTGCCTCTCATGTGAGATGTGGCAGTCTTGGGGGGACTCCCCTCTCCCGCAGAGTCACATCTGCCAGAAGTGCATACGGCTGGGCGATCTGGAAGACTGTGTAAGGAATCTGGAGCAGCAGTTGGATGACCTTCGACTCATAAAGGAGAATGAGGCAGTCACAGATGAGAGCTACAGGGAGGTAGTCACACCTAGGCTGTTGGAAGCAGGTCGTTGGGTGACAGTCAGAGGGGGGAAAGCGAAGGTGAGCAGACAGGTAGTGCAGAGCACCCCTGTAGCCATTCCCCTGAATAATAAGTTTACCATCCTGGATACTGTTGGCGGTGACGACCGACCAGGTGTGAGCCACGGTGGCAGGGCCTCCGGCACTGAGTCTGACCCTGTGGTGCAGAAGGGTGGGATGGAGAAGAGGAGAGCTGTCGTCATTGGAGACTCTATAGTCAGCGGAGCAGACAGGAGATTTTGTGGACGTGAGAAGGACACCCGCATGGTTTGTTGCCTCCCGGGTGCCAGGGTCCGGGATGTCTCTGACCGGGTCCACGACATCCTGGTACGAGAGGGAAAGCAACCAGAAGTCGTGATACATGTTGGGACCAACGACATAGGCAGGAAGAGGGATGAGGTCCTGAAGTGTGAGTTTCGGGAATTAGGCCGAAGGCTGAAGAACAGGACCTCAAGGGTGGCATTCTCAGGATTGCTGCCAGTGCTACGTGACAGTGATGGTAAGAATTGGAGGAGATGGCAGTTGAATGTGTGGCTGAGGAGTTGGTGCAGGGAGCAGGGTTTTAGATTTTTGGACCATTGGGATCTCTTCTGTGGAAGGTGGGACCTGTACAGATTGGATGGGTTGCACCTGAACTCGAGGGGGAGCAATATCCTTGCAGGTAGGTTCGCTAGCATGGTTCGGGAGGGTTTAAACTAATTTGCAAGGGGAATGGGACCCAGAGCGATAGAGCAGTAAAATAAGTGCATGGAGTAAAGCCAGATCTAACATATAGAGAGTCTTTGAGGAAAGAGAAGCAAAATAAATGGTATAAAGACAGTAAGGTAGAAAGGCTGAAATGTGTGTACCTCAATGCAAGAAGCATCAAGAACAAAGGTGATGAACTGAGAGCTTGGATACATACATAGAATTATGATGTAGTGGCCATTACAGAGACTTGGCTGGCACCAGGGCGGGAATGGATTCTCAATATTCCTGGATTTCAGTGCTTTAAAAGGGATAGAGAGGGCGAAAAAATGGGAGGAGGGGTGGCATTACTGGTCAGGGATACTATTACAGCTACAGAAAGGGTGGGTAATGTAGCAGGATCCTCTTTTGAGTCAGTACGGGTGGAAGTCAGGAACAGGAAGGGAGCAGTTACTCTATTGAGGGTTTTCTATAGGCCCCCTGGTAGCAGCAGAGATACAGAGGAGCAGATTGGGAGGCAGATTTTGGAAAGGTGCAAAAATAACAGAGTTGTTATCATGGGTGACTCTAACTTCCCTAATACTGATTGGCACCTGATTAGTTCCAAGGGTTTAGATGGGGCAGAGTTTGTTAAGTGTGTCCAGGATGGATTCTTGTCACAGTATGTGGACAGGCCGACCAGGGGGAATGCCATACTAAATCTAGTACTAGGTAATGAATCGGGTCAGGTCACAGATCTCTCAGTGGGAGAGCATCTGGGGGACAGTGACCACCGCTCCTTGGCCTTTAGCATTATCATGGAAAAGGATAGAATCAGAGAGGACAGGAAAATTTTTAATTGGGGAAGGGCAAATTATGAGGCTATAAGGCTAGAACTTGCGGGTGTGAATTGGGATGATGTTTTTGCAGGGAAATGTACTATGGACATGTGGTCGAGGTTTAGAGATCTCTTGCAGGATGTTAGGGATAAATTTGTTCCGGTGAGGAAGATAAAGAGTGGTAGGGTGAAGGAACCATGGGTGACAAGTGAGCTGGAAAATCTAGGCAGGTGGAACAAGGCAGCATACATGAGGTTTAGGAAGCAAGGATCAGATGGGTCTATGGGGAATATAGGGAAGCAAGAAGAAGGGGGTATGAGAAGGCCTTGGCGAGAAGGGTAAAGGAAAACCTCAAGGCATTCTTCAATTATGTGAAGAAAAAAGGATGACAGGAGTGAGGGTAGGACCGATTAGAGATAAAGGTGGGAAGATGTGCCTGGAGGCTGTGGAAGTGAGTGAGGTCTTCAATGAATACTTCTCTTTGGTTTTCACCAATGAGAGGGAACTTGATGATGGTGAGGACAATATGAGTGAGGTTGATGTTCTGGAGCATGTTGATATTAAGGGAGAGGAGGTGTTGGAGTTGTTAAAATACATAAGGACGGATAAGTCCCCGGGGCCTGATGGAATATTCCTCAGGCTGCTCCACGAGGCGAGGGAAGAGATTGCTGAGTCTCTGGCTAGGATCTTTATGTCCTCGTTGTCCACAGGAATGGTACCGGAGGACTGGAGGGAGGCGAATGTTGTCCCCTTGTTCAAAAAAGGTAGTAGGAATAGTCCGGGTAACTATAGACCAGTGAGCCTTACGTCTGTGGTGGGAAAGTTGTTGGAAAAGATTCTTAGAGATAGGATCCCTGGCCATTTAGAGAATCATGGTCTGATCAGGGACAGTCAGCATGGCTTTGTGAAGGGCGGATCGTGTCTAACAAGCCTGATAGAGTTCTTTGAGGAGGTGACCAAGCATATAGATGAGGGTAGTGCAGTGGATATGATCTATATGGATTTTGGTAAGGCATTTGACAAGGTTCCACATGGTAGGCTTATTCAGAAAGTCAGAAAGCATGGGATCCAGGGAAGTTTGGCCAGGTGGATTCAGAATTGGCTTGCCTGCAGAAGGCAGAGGGTGGTGGTGGAGGGAGTATATTCAGATTGGAGGATTGTGACTAGTGGTGTCCCACAAGGATCTGTTCTGGGACCTTTACTTTTTGTGATTTTTATTAACAACCTGGATGTGAGGGTAGAAGGGTGGGTTGGCAAGTTTGCAGACGACACAAAGGTTGGTGGTGTTGTAAATAGTGTAGAGGATTGTCAAAGATTGCAGAGAGATATTGATAGGATGCAGAAGTGGGCTGAGAAGTGGCAGATGGAGTTCAACCCGGAGAAGTGTGAGGTGGTACACTTTGGAAGGACAAACTCCAAGGCAGAGTACAAAGTAAATGGCAGGATACTTGGTAGTGTGGAGGAGCAGAGGGATCTGGGGGTACATGTCCACAGATCCCTGAAAGTTGCTTCACGGGTCGATAGGGTAGTTAAGAAAGTTTATGGGGTTCTAGTTTTCATAAGTCGAGGGATAGTATTTCAGAGTCGCAATGTAATGATGCAGTTTTATAAAACTCTGGTTAGGTCACACTTGGAGTACTGTGTCCAGTTCTGGTCACCTCACTATAGGAAGGATGTGGAAGCATTGGAAAGGGTACAGAGGAGATTTACCAGGATGCTGCCTGGTTTAGGGAGTTTGGATTATGATCAGAGATTAAGGGAGCTAGGGCTTTACCCTTTGGAGAGAAGGAGGATGAGAGGAGACATTATAGAGGTGTACAAGATAATAAGAGGAATAGATAGAGTGGATAGCCAGTGCCTTTTCCCCAGGGCACCACTGTTCAATACAGGAGGACATGGCTTTAAGGTAAGGGGTGGGAAGTTCAAGGGGGATATTAGAGGAAGGTTTTTTACTCAGAGAGTGGTTGGTGCGTGGAATGCACTGCCTGAGTCAGTGGTGGAGGCAGATACACTCGTGAAGTTTAAGAGACTACTAGACAGGTATATGGAGGAATTTAAGGTGGGGGCTTATATGGGAGGCAGGGTTTGAGGGTCGGCACAACATTGTGGGCCGAAGGGCCTGTACTGTGCTGTACTATTCTATGTTCTATGTTTCCTGGACCTATCATATAAATATAATTGTGAAGAAAGCAAGACAACGCCTCTACTTCCTTAAGAGTCTGCAAAAATTCAGCACGTCGCCTAAAACCTTGACAAACTTCTATAGATGTGTGGTGGAAAGTGTGCTGACAGGCTGCATTATGGCCTGGGATGGGTACACCATTGCCTTTGAGCAGAAAATCCTACAAAAGGTAGTGGATTTGGCCCAGTACATCACAGGTAAAGCCTTCCCAACTATTGAGCACATCTACATGAAACGTTGCCGTAGAAAAGCAGCATCTATCATCAGAGATCCTCACCAGCCAGGCCATGCTCTTTTCTTACTGCTGCCATCAGGTAGAAGGTACAGGAGCCTCAGGACTCACACCACCAGGTTCAAGAACAGTTACTACCCCTCAATCATCGGGCTCTTGAACAAAAGTGGATAACTACACGCACTTACCCATCCATTGAGATGTTCTCAAACCAATAATCTCACTTTAAAGACTTTTTATCTTGTTATTTCATGTCCTCTTTATTTATTGCTGTTTATTTAAATTTGCTTTTGAACAATTTGTTGTCTTCAGCACTCTGGCTGATCTTTCACTGATTCTGTTAAAGTTTCTATTCCATAGATTTACTGAGTATGCCCACAGAAAAATGAATCACACTGATGTAAGGACTCTTTTTCTTGTTCTTTCATGCTTGTTACTTATTGCTGTTTATTTGTTATTTGCATTTGCACAGTTGGTTTACAATTTACAAATCCTGTTCACAGTTATTGTCCTATAGATTTGCTAAGTCTGCCCACAGAAAAAGAATCTCAGGGTTATATGTGGTGACATGCATGTACTCAGATAATAAGTTTAACTTTGAATGTTGAACTTTGATAATAAATGTACTTTGAACTTTTGTTTTTTTTTACCTCTATGCTGAGGGGAAAAACCGTTGCCAAATTGCTCGCTCTAAACCATATAAAATGTTATTAAATCTACCTCCAGAATCCTTTTTCAAAGAAACAACCTTAGTTTATCGAACATCTCCGCATAGTTATATATCGGACCATACACCCTCTCCAAAGCAGTTACATCTATTCCACAATGTGCTGGCCAGAACAGATCCCACACTGTGCATACATAACTCAGTGGACTGTGTCTAAATCTCTTGCAGTCTTGCAAGTTTGTTTTACTTTGATTAAAGTTTTAGAAGTAAAACATAGGACACACAGAGGACTATGCTAACCTGAAAAGAAAAAATAATAATGACTGCATTGATAGTGGGATAATCTCGCATCCCAGAGCTGGAATAACTCTGATATCCCTGGTTTGCAATAATTACAGGAACGTGCTCGTGGTGAAATCCTGCATGTGTTTCATTTGACACTCAGGTCTCTCTGCAGAGCTGATGATTCCTACAGATTTCTGAGACAAAATCCCTGAGGATTTAGACCGAAATACCCATGGTTTTCTGACTGTGTTGATGTTCTACGGAAGCCAACAAGCCCTGGCTCAATACTGGTTCAATATGTATAATTGCAAGCATCGTTCTGATCTTAGCTAAAACACCAGTGCCTGAATCCTACATCCTGCTCATAAACTGGCTTTTGGAACAGACCAAGGCATTAAGGCTGGGAATCAGTCCTTAAGCTGCGATTCAGTGAAAGGTCAGAAATATGGTGCTGGCAGACGTTTATTGACATACTTATGAGCAGGAAGGAGGAATAAAATTGCAAATGTGCAGAAAAGCTCCCTGGTGGACTGGAAAGTGATGGTGTGACTTTATAAGTTTTCTGCTGTACTTCATTCTGGAAGTAGCGGTGAAATGGGCAGGGATCTCCATTACCATAAATGGGAGGACAGTTCAGTCAGAATCGGAATGAGAATCAGGTTTAATATCACCTGAATATGTTGTGAAATCTGTTAACTTTGTGGCAGCAGTACAATGCAACCATACACATAATAACAGAAAAAAACTGTGAATTACAGTAAGTATGTATATGTGTATCAAACAGTTAAATTAGATAAGTAGTGAAAAATATAGAAATAAAAAAGGAGTGAGGTAGTGTTCATGGGTTCATTGTTCATTCGGAAATTGGATGGCAGAGGGGAAGAATCTGTTCCTGAATCAGTGAGTGTGTACCTTCAGTCTTCTGCACCAAAGAGAAGGGGGCATTTCAGTTTATCCAGCGTGGACGTGCACACTTAAGTGTAATAGTGTAAAAGTTACACACTGAGAGACATTGCCTTTCATAAGATCAGCCCATCCTCTGGCTCTTTGCTCGAGGACCTCAAACAGAGTGCCCGCTCTTTAGTTGGACGTGAGTGTTAATGACAGGGCTGGTACTTATTGCTCTTAAAGATGTGGGAGTGACTTTATCTTTTTCATTCGCTGCAGTCCTTCCGATGAAGAAGACCCCTCCCCTGTGTAGTTGAGGAGGGAGTCCAGGGTCTTGTCTCAATGATGGTGAAGGACCAGGAACGTACTGTCAGTGGCCACTATGTTAGCTACCTTTACCTAATAAGATGGCCACTGAATGTATGTTTGCGGTCTTTCACTGCTGCAAGGTTCAATGTGTTCTCTGCTCAGAGATGTTCTTCTGTACACCACTATTGTAACACGTGGTTATTTGAGCTACTTTCCTCTTCCTGTCATGGCCAATGCTGGAGCAGACTCGGAGGCTATTAATCGCAGCAGAACTGAGGCGAAGCAGAATTGAGGCTGAGCCCAGGTTGACAGTAAGAAAAGACCCGAGGTCTGATCGATTTAAGCATTGAGCCGAATTGCAAAGGTTGGATATGGGCCGAATTGTGGGAGGCAGGGCTTGGGCCTGAAAGCATATTAAAAGGGCAAGGTCCAGGACTGAGAGCAAGTAATTACCTGAAGTATGGACAACTTAAGCGCTGGGCCAGGTTGTAAAGATCATAGTGTTGGGGTCACAGGCAACGAATGAGCTGGATAAGCTCGCTGCTCCACGAAATTTATTTATCTCTGCACTGAACTGAGGCTGTTACCTGAAATTAGCAGGGTTCTGAATAGGCTGTGGGACCAAGACTTCTGTGAACTTCAGCTCTAAATGTTATTTGCTTACTTTTATCATTTGCATGTGTTTTTTTTTTCTCTCTGCACATCAGGTTTTGATGGTCTTTTGTTGTTTTAATGGGTTCAGTTGGGTTTCTTTGTGTAGTGGCTGCCTGTAAGGAGACAAGTCTCAAGTTTGTATAAAGTATTCATACTTTGATAATAAATGCACTTTGAACGTCAGAACATTAGAAAGTTTTTGACAAGGCCAGATCATTCGGACCAATAAAGCTTGCCAAATTCCTATACACATAGTGTGTTGAAATAATTATCGAGTTTAGATTTGAAAGTCTCCAAGATACTACTTTCAAATACACAACTAGGTAGTTTGTTCCATGTGACCACAACTCGCTGTGTAAAGAAATGCTTCCTGACGTTAGTCCGAAATCTCCCTTTAACCAATTTCCACCTATGCCCCGTGTCCCCATTAATGGATTAATTTTGAAATAGCAGCTGGCATCCACCTTACTTACACCCTTAACGATTCTGAAAATTTCTATCATGTCTCCTCTCATTCTACATCTACTTAGGCTAAAAAGGTTTAATTCTTTCAATCTTTCTTCATAACTCATACGCTACAAACCTGGAATGAGTCTCATCACCCTTCTCAAGACTCTCTCGAGTGCCTTCACATCCCGCACACAATTTGGAGACCAGAATTGTGCAGAGTACTCAAGCTGTGGCCTCACAATCACATTGTACAACTTAAGGAGAACGTCTCTAGACTTGAACTCATTATGTTGAGCGCATAATGTGGCCCAACATTCTATTAGCCTCCCGAATCGCTTCTGTGCATTGTCGAGACGTTGATAGTGATGAGTCTGTCAGGAGGCCCAAATCCTTTTCATACAGTTCACTTTCTAACTCAAGAACCCCCATTGTATATTCATATCTAATAGCTCGACTTCCTATATGTCATATTTTGCATTTACTTACATTAAATGCCATCTGTCATTTATCTACCCACATCTGGATTTTGTTTAGATCTAACTGTATTGATTCTGTTGCCTGAAAGTTATCAGCCTGTCTCCTTAATTTTGTGTCATCAGCACACTTTACTAATTTATTTGTTTAGTGCTTATCAAAATCATTAATGTAAAATGAAAACAGCAGTGGCCCCAAAACTGAACCCTACGGAACCCCACTTTTAACATCTTCTAGGTGTAAAAATGATCCTCTCACCATAACACATTGTTTTCTGGTTTTGAGCCAATTCTGCACCCATTCGCACACCTCACCCTAAATCCCTACCTCCTGTAATTTAATTATTAACCTCTCGTCGGGTATCTTGCCAAAAGCCTTCTGAAAGTCAAGTAAATGATATCAGCTGCTCTATTGTTACCATAAATTTTAGTTGCCTCCTCATAGAACTCCAGAATATTAGTAAAACATGATTTCCCCTTTCTGCACCCATGCTGGCTTTCTGCTAACTTGCCTGTTCTTATCAGCTGCCTTTCCAATTCATTCTTTATTGTTGTTTCTATTATCTTACCTATGATACATGTTCAGCTTACTGTTCCCTTATAAGACCATAAGTCATAGGACAGAATTAGGCCATTCAGCCCATCGAGTCTGCTCCACCATTCCTTAAGAGCAGATCCTAGATCCCACTCAACCCCATACTCTTGCCTTATTGCCACATCCTTTGATGCCCTGACTAGGACCACATTAGCCCGTTTCCAGTCCTTAGATATTTCACCAGTCTTCACTGACTTTTGAAGAATACATGTTAGGGGTTTGTATATATAATCATAGACCTCTTTAAGTCCCTTTGGTTTTATGATGTTTAGCCCTGGGGATTTATTAATTTTTTTATTAGATTATTAGATTATGAGGACACGCAGTCCTCTTTTATTGTCATTTAGTAATGCATGCATTAAGAAATGGTACAATATTCCTCCAGTGTGATATCACAGAAACACAGGACAGACCAAGACTGAAAAACTAACAAAAACCACATAATTATAACATATAGTTACAACAGTCCAACAATACCATAACTTGATGAAGAACAGGCTATGGCACAGTAAAAAAGTTCAAAGTCCCACATCTCACGCAGACGGGAGAAGGAAGAAAACTCTCCCTGCCATGCCCGATCACAGTCCGACTCTGGGTCGTCCGAAAACTTCGAGCTCCGATCAGCCCTCCGACACTGAGTACCGAGCACCATCTCTGCCGAACGCTTCGACCTCAGCCTCGGTCGCCAGCAGCAGGCAAAGCTGAGGATTTTGGGGCCTTCCCTCCGGAGATTCTCGATCGCACAGTAGCAGCAGCAGCGAACCGGGCATTTCAGAAATTTCCAGATGTTCCTCTGTGCCTTCTCACGTCTGTCCCCATCAAATCAGAATTGTGCATGGTACCCTATTTAACAAATACGATACCATTTCACCGGAGAGCTGCGCGCGCTGCGTCGCGCCACCATCTTCTCCTCCCGCCTCCCTATTGTGTGAGGGATGTGAAGGCACTGGAGAGAGTCCAGAGAAGGGTGATGAGACTCATTCCAGGTTTGTAGCGTATGAGTTATGAAGAAAGATTGAAATAATTAAACCTTTTTAGTCCAGTGTAAGTTTCCCTCGGTATAAACTGGTGGTAGAATATGGACAGTCTTGATTATAATGAGGTGTCAGGGACAATTAGTGAGAGAATGGGATTGCTCTGAGAGCTGATGTATGTTCAGAATCAGAATCAGATTTAATATTACCAGCAAATGTCATGAATATGCAGTATAATGCAATCCATGGTAATCAAAAGAAGTCTGTGAATTGCAGTAAGTGAGTGTATATGTACACACACACTTACTATATATATAGATATAGTTAAAATAACTAACTAGTGCAAAAATAGAAATACAAAAGATAGTGATGTGGTGTTCATAGGTTCAATGTTCATTCAGATATTAGATGGCAGAAGGGAAGAAGCTGTTCCTGAATCGTTGAGTGTGTGCCTTCAGGCTCCTGTACCTCCTTTCTAATGGCACCAATGAGAACAGGGCAAGTCCTGGGTGATGGAGGTCCTTAATGATGGATGCCACCTTTTTGAAGCATTGTTCCTTGAAGATGTCCTAGATACTATCCATGATGGAGTTGACTAAGTTTACAACTCTCTGCAGCTTACAATGATCCTGTGCAGTAGCCCTGCATCCTACTCACACCATACCAGACAACGATGCAACCAGTTAGAATGCTCTCCACAGTACATCTGTAGAAATTTGTAAGTGTTTTTGTTGGCATATCAAATCCCCTCAAACTCCCAATGAAATAGAGTCATTGTCGTGCCCTCTTTGTAGTTGCATCGATATGTTGGATCTTGGTTAGATCCTCAGAGATATTGACACCCAGGAAATTGAAGATGCTCGCCCTTTCCACTTCCTGATCCCTCTATGTGAACTGGTGTGTGTTCCTTGTCTTACACTTTCTGAAGTCCACAATCAATTCTTTGGTCTTACTGACATTCTAAATTCTAAATTGTGTGGACATTTGGAAAACTGATCATACAGTAGGATTTTAAGTATGCTTAATTGGTGTATTTTTATTGCAAAAGCATGGACCCATACATGGATATCTTTCTTTGGTGCATTCCAGTAGCTGGCTTTGTGACTCTGGGTCACAAAGTGAACAGTTCTATATTAGATGAAATATTATATCAACAAAATACGACAGCAAAGATGTAACATAGAAAACACAACGAGAAATAATTAGAAATAAAACAGAAAATGCTGGAAATACTCAGCAGGTCAGATAACATTTGGGAAAGGGAAATGGCATTAATATTTCAGGTTGAGGATCCGTCATCAAGCTCGCTTTTTCTCTCCGTGGATGCCGCCTGACCTGCTGGGAGTTTACATCAAAGATTCAAAGTACATTTATTATCAGAGTATGTATGCAGAACACAACCCTGTCTTCCCACAGACAGCAACGAAACAAAGAAAAGCCACCGAACCCGTTCAATGAGAAACTTCAACCCGCCCCCCCACACCCCCCACTACCAACATGCAAAAAAAACCAAATCACACAAAATGGCAACAAAAAAAACAAATGAGCGAAAAACACAGATTGTAAAACACAAAATTGAAGGAGTCCAGGCATGTTCAGTCCAGCTCAGTGTTTGCTATATGCAGGCCACGCTGATTCAGTTGTCCAAAATAGCAACAAAAAAAAAGGGATGGCCAGAAATCAGAAACACACCATAACATGACCGACGGAATCTAATCCACAAACTGTGCCAATTAAACCTTGCTCCAGTACCACCCTCCAGCAGCATCAATCATTTGAATGCAGGGGCCTTGCTTCACGAGCAGTGAGCAGGAAGGGGAGAGAGACCATCACACGCCGACACCTTCCTCTGGCAGCAGCGAGTGAGAGGCTGCTCAGTGGTGCCGAAGACCACACTTTGCTTCCACACTCGCCTCAATGATTTCAATCTTCCTTGCCACCTTCATCAGCAAGCTCAGCGAGAAACGATGTCAGACATGGGCTCCAAGCCCTCCCCCATCTCCAGGTTTCTCGGCATCAAGGCCACACTCTTCGCTCAAAGCCTCACGAAACCTTCTTGGAGACAGCAAAGTGCCAGATCACTCAATGGCCCCAAAACACAACACCGAAATGTAGATCAGAGATGCTGAACAGTAGATGACAGGTTCCATCAGTAGATCATATGATCTTGCATCAACAAAAGACTGCACCAATTTGGGCATTCAACCAGTGTGCAGAATAACAACAAACGTTCAAATACAAGAAGGAAGAAATAGTAGTAATAAATATCGAGAACGTGAGATGAAGAGTCCTTGAAAATGAGTCCATAGTTTGTAGGAACATTTCAATGATGGGGCAAGTGAAGTTGAGTGGAATTATCCCCTTTGGTTCAAGAGCCTGATGGCTGAGGGGTAGTAACTGGTCTTGAAACTGGTGATGTGAGTTCTGAGGTGCCTGTACCTTCTTCCTGATGGTAGCAGCAAGAAGATACCTGGGTGGTGGAGGTCTCTGATGATGAATGCTGCTTTCTTGCAACATTGCTTTCTGTAGATGTGCTCAATGGGAGGAAGGGGGTTGGGGGTAACTTTATCCATGATGGACTAGGCTGCATCTACTGCCTTTTATCAGATTTTCCATTCAAGGGCATTGGTGTTTCCATACCAGCTGTGAGTCGTGTAAAGAAAGGGTAATTGTGGACAAGATGGGTTTTTACAACAACTCATTGTGTCACAGAGTCATCCAACATGGAAGAAAGCCCTTCAGCCCATTGAGTCTGTACGTACTGTCCACTGCTCATTTACACTCATTTATTTTTCCCACATTCCCACCAACTCCCCCAGATCCTATTGCCTCCCCCCACACAACGGAGTAATTAATGTAGCAACTGCCACATCTTGGGGACGTGGAAGGAATCCAAAGTGGCCAGTGGAAACTCAGGCCATCACAGGGAGAACGTACAAAGCCCACACGGACAGCACCAGAGGTCAGGATTAAACTTGTGTCTCCAGAGCTGGGAGGCAGCGGGTCTAGCCAGCTGTGTCACTCTACCAACCAGATGTCATGGTCACCATCGCTGAGACTGGCTTTGAGTTTTGGGTCAGTTGACTACGTGAAGTTAAATTCCTCAGTCGTTGGGCTGGTATTTGGATTTTGGTTTCCCGATGAATTGTTTGGAAAGCTACCCATTGGACAAGTAACAAAATCACTGGGCCAGCACACCCCAAGCCCAACAAGGCCTCACTCGATCTCTGATTTCCGAGCTGCTTCGCGTTCTGTCTGTGCACCACCTGTCCCCAAGGCTTTTACCTGTCCAAGCCTTCCTGGCAACCGATTCTCTGGCAGTCATTAGACTATGGGGGAGATCAGTGTCTGAGAACGGAGAGGAAGTTGTCAGGCTGAGAGAAGGCTGTCAGGACCCACACTGCAAGCAAGCTGTGGCAGAGGTCACAGGCACAGGCTAACTATCTTGGGACGCCGGGCCGTTGGTGAAATTGTAGCTGTCGATTTCTTCTTTGAACTACTTCTGCTGAAGTAACAAGGGAATCACATCAACTTCAGGCCCAAGCTCTTCCACGTCAGGCTGAGGTTAAAGTTCCCAGGAAAACAAACTCTTGCTGCCTGCAAGGTCCCATCACATGACTACCAGCCCTCCGTGCAGAGTAGTCCTTTCTGTTAACTGTTTACAGCATGTAGCAAATTAATGGAGACATTCAACTAAAGTGAAAGAAACGCTCAGTGGTTTTTTTACCTCCTGATGCATTTTCTCACAATCGGCAAGTTTGGGGAACAACAAGGGAGTTGTGGGAGATGACAACTCTTCCTGCAATCCCAGAAAATCATTGAATCATACGATACAGAAATGGTTCAGAATCAGTTTTATTATCACTGAAATAATTGTGAGATTTGTTTTTCTGTGGCGGCAGCAGGACAAAAAATAACTAAAAGTTACAATATTTGAATAAATAACCAGAGCAAAAGAAGAATTGTGAGGTAGTGTTCCTGGGTTTATGGCCTGGTTCAAAATCTGATGACAGAGAGGAAGAAGTTAAATCATTGAATGTGGGTCTTCAGGTTCCTGTACCTCCTCCTCGATAGTAGAATGGAGAACAGGACGTTTCCTAGTTGGTGAGGGCTGTACATGATGGATGCCACCTTCTTGAAGATGTCCTTGATGGTGGGGAGTGTTGTGCCCGTGACGAGCTCGCTGAGTCTACAGCTCTCTGCAGACCCTTTTGAGTGTTTGTACTGGCACCCCGCTACAGGTGGGGATGCAGCCACTTAAATCTGTGCCCTCTGGTTTTTCTTTTGCCCGTTACGCTGCTGGAGCTTAGGGCAGCAGAGAAGGTCCCTCCATCTCTGGCGGCATTCACGGCTTCCTTCATCATGTCAGTAGCTTGCTCTCGGTTTACTGTCAGTCACGCAAGTCCCGGGGGCAGACTCCGGAATACCGTCGCACTCAGATGCAGAAGGATTCTTCATTGCCGCTTCCGTAACAGTTTTGTTTCCCAGTCTGAGGCGTTAGCCCTGCGCTGAACCCCCCGAACCAGGAGGATCGGTGGACCACTCTTAGTCTGGCCTCTACCCTTTGAACTGTTTAGTACGGGTGAGCTGAAGTATGAAGTCCTGACTCCAGCCAGCACAGCTCTCCGGGTCAATCCGCCAACCACAACAAGGTTCTGGTCCTCTTGAAAGACCCTTTTCTGAAATAATAATTCTAACTATCTATCCTATCCATGTCCCTCATAATTTTATAAACTTCCACAAGGTCACCTCTGAACCTCCTTCCTACCTTCCACTGAGAATAAACCCAACCTTTCCAATTTCTCCTGATAACTACAGCCTCCATTCCAGGTAACATCATGCACTGTCTCTGTTTGTGGAAGAACATTCTGAATAAAGGGTTAAACTATCTGAGTTGCTAACTACCCCGCACCTTATTTTAATTAACAAACCATCTACCTGGTGCTATCCTTAGTGCATAACACAGCTGTGTAAACAAGATGAAGCCAGTGAAGGTCATAAATTGCAGGCTCCAAAGTCTCTGACCATTAAGGGGTGTCCTGGTTTTCCTTCACATGCCAGGTACTATCATGTAAAACAAATTATACCTTTGTACTTTAAGGATTTAATGAACTTTCTATAATATCATAAATAATAATTCATCATTTGGCCTTGGGTTCTCAGTGTGCTTGCAATAATCTATCTTAGTTTCGAGAATGAATAACAACCTATCTCTGTGTGTTGTGGGAATAATAAACCACGGGGCAGGACAGACTGCCTCTAATATTTTGTGGAATGCAATAAATTGTACAGGATTGAATTTTTTTTAACCTTTGGTTGATGCAATTGACTTTCTGTGAGCATGTATAAAAAAGGCTAAGACTATTGTTATTTGGACGACCTGGTGACCACACTGTTAACGTGCCACTCTTCCCTTAATCATGAATAAAGGTATTCTCTACTCATTTTGAAGTCCAGATCCAATTTACTTGTGGCCAATGTTAATTAATTTCCTTTGCAAATGCATTTCCCCAGCTCTGTTGCTACCACATCCTTCCTGTGGCGGGAGATTTGCCCCTGTTTCCACTCCTCAAAGCTTATCTGGAGTTGTAGTTGCGTGTATAGCCCATAAATAGGAAAGGGAGAGAGGAAATCGCTGCTTGCATCTTGTGTTGGGAACAATAGGGTTTGCTATGTTCTGGAGAACTCCCATCTCCAGTAAATTACCCCACTGTATTGAGCAGCAACCTCCAAGAGGACCACAATCTTGTCGTGGTTTGGAGACTTGTGTGACCCAGAGAGCTATGCTGGCTGTGGTAACAGCTGTCTGTTTTGGCCCTTGGTCGAGTCACCCATGTCAAATAGGTCAAAGGGGAGAGGTCAGACTAAGAGTGGTCCACTGATCCTCCAGGTTCAGGGGTTCAGCTCAGGGCCAACAACCCTGACTGGTCAAAAAAAGACTGTTATGAAAACAGCAATGAAGAATCCTTCTACATCTGAGAGTCATGACCGACAGTAAGCTGAAAGGAAGCTACTCACACAATGAAGGAAGCCTTGAACGCCACCAGAGATAGGACCTTCACTGTTGTCCTAAAAGCCAGTGGCATATTGGGCAAAAGAAGAAAGAATTTGGGCATCAAATTTTTTAGAGGGTAGTTGGTTGGGTCACGTGAGAGAGAATGACTTTGGGTAGAGATGCTGCTTTAAAGTTCCAGTGACCTGGGTTCAACCCTGCAGTCTGGCACTGCCTGGGAC
Organism: Mobula birostris; assembly: GCF_030028105.1. Lineage (NCBI taxonomy): Eukaryota > Metazoa > Chordata > Chondrichthyes > Myliobatiformes > Myliobatidae > Mobula > Mobula birostris. The sequence goes on from NC_092401.1 coordinate 10,882,434, forward strand.
TGTATGGTTGCCCCTGGGAGCTCTGATTTCCTCCCACATCCCAGAGAAATGCAAGTTGATATGTTAATTCACTGCAGTAAATGACTTCCATTCGCCAACTCCGGATCACGTGACCATCACAATCACATCCATGAAATGCAGATAAACAAACTTCCTGCTGACATTGTAGTGGGGACTTTACAGGATTCATCCCCTTTAACTCCAAGGCATCTTCTCTTCCCATGTGGATATTCCCAACACAACGTGAAACTCAAAAACGGGCGCAGAAAATGCTTAGACAGGCAGTGTCTGTAGAAAGAGAAACAAAGATAACAATTCAGGTCAATGACTTTCCAAAGACATGTTCACAAAATTTCAGGACTTTATGAATGGGCTGAATTGTGGTGCTAAGGTAACTTGCCCCGTTCGCTATGAATGTAGATTGTACTGGAAGCAGTCGTCAGGTCAGATTGCACCTGAGGGATAAGGAAGCTTGACAACTCAGAACAAGTGAAAACAAATCAGTGTCAAGCAACAAGGAGGATGGGGGAGGATGGAATTGGTCAAATAGAATCTCTCTGATGGGGTACGGTCGGAGTTGTCATGGTGATAAGTTATTGAGGTCATCTGGTAGAGTGTTTGTGAGAAAGAAAAAGAGAGAAAGAATGACGCTGTGTGTGTGAGAGAGAGAGAGCGAGAGAGCAATGCAACAAAGCAATATATAGAAGCTGCGAAATGTAGTGCTGCAGGAAATGCTCAGCAGATCAGACCTGTGCATGGATGGGTGTGAAATAATCCATGCTAAAACCCTGATATTACTGGGGATTCCTGAGGTGATAGTATGAAAGTCAGATCGTTGGTAGATTGTGCTTCATCTGTTCGCAATGTTTATCTGTTGTGAATGTTGATTGTATTATTTATGATTCCCTATCACATTGGCTGAACCAATAGCAGCTGTCAGTTGAAAGAAACATTAAATAAACATTAATTATGGTCCTTATTAATTTACTATGAGGTGCATTAAACCCAATTGATGTAAGGTGTAGTTTTAAGGAAACGGATGGAAATAGGGGAAACAAACTTCCCTTCCTCTTCCCTCTTCTTCTATTCCCTACTTGGGCCCCCTACTGTACCTCCATCCCTTTCTCCGAACTCTGGACCAACCCGAGCTGTAATAGCATCATGCTAACCGTTACTCTACCATGGCAGCCATGTTGAGCCAGGCTAAGTCAAAGGAAGCACAGATTCTGTGGGCTGAGTGGCCTGCTTCACTGGCAGTAGTGGCTGAATCAGTTAAATACCGATGAAAGAAAATCAATCTGATGTAAATTTAGTGACCTCTTCACAGACTTAGCTCCATCTTTGGACCGAACAGAGATCTGGATACCACCACTTGGTGCCTTTTAACTAGTGAAATGGATTAGCGCCTGGCTCCTAGAAGCTGAAAATAGAAAGACCAAGCCATTGTAGGGAGACTCCAGAGCCATAAACCAATGAGAGTAAAGAACCATTTGACCCGCTGAATCCACAGTGAACTGTGCTAAACCCATTTTACTCTCTCTGAAGGAAACCCAAGCAGTCACAGGGAGAACATGCAAACTCCACATAGAAAGCACTAGAGTTCGGAATCGAACCTGGATCTCTCGAGCCATGAGGCAGCAACTCTATGGGTTGTGCCATTGTGACACTCGTGTTATCCCAGCCAGCATCTTGTCCAGAACAAATACTCCTCACAAGAAATGGCCTGGTGATTATACCCAGGCCGACTGTGCTATCGTATAAACACAGGAATTAGAGGCAGGAGCAGGCCATTCAGCCTCTCAGACCAGCCCTGCCATATAATGGCTGATCAGAATGTATTCTCACCTTCACATTCCTGCCTGCACACAGTCGCCTTTCCCCACTGTATTTATCAAAAATCTATCTAATTTTGTCTTACAAGTCTACAAAGACTCTGCTTCCACACCAGTTGTGGAAGGTTCTACAGTCATGACCCTCACAGAAAAATATTTACTTCGTCTGTCTAAAATGGTTGACTCTTCATTTTTAAACTGTGACCCCCCCTAGTTCTAGATTGTCCCGCAGGAGGAAACATCCTCTCCACATCCACCCTATCAAGATCCCTTCAGGATCTTATCTGTCTCAATCTAATCACCTCTCACTTCCTAAACTCTAGCGGATACAAGCCTAACCTGCACAACCTTAACGCAGAAGACAAGTTGTATCTTGCTGTGCGCAAAAATAGACTCATATTCCCATATTTTGCTGGCTGCAAAGCACTTTGGGAGGTTTCAAGGTTATGACCGGCGTTACGGAAATGCAAATGTTCCCTCCCTTTGAAAGGCAGCTGTTTCTGAGGCTGTGTCCAGGGTCAGTGCTTGGCTGCAGTGCTCCGTGACAGACAGGTTGTGTTCATGGGTCATTTTTCAGAATTAATTTTACTGTGCAAAGCCAGCATTGATTAAATGGAGCTAGCAGTCAGAGAGCTGTCTTTAAAGTGCTTCTGAGATTATTGCAAAGAAGGGAGTGAGGGGGGTGGATTCTGATTTGGGCATATCTGTTGAATTTTTAAAACCTGGCATAATCACACATACCCACACAAACACACACACATACATATATAATAAAAGAAACATAGTGAGGTGGTGTACACGGCTTCATTGTCCATTCTGAAGCGTTGATGCATGTCTGCAGGCTCCCGTACCTCCTCTTTGATGGTAGCATTGAGAAGAGGGCAAGTCCTGGGTGATGGCTGTCCTTCGTGCTGGATGCTGCCTTTTTGAGGAATTGTCCTTTTGAAGGTGTCTTCGATGCTGGGTTGGGAAGGCTCGTGGAGGTGGCTGAGTTTGCAACTTTCTGCAGCCTTTTCCGGTTCTGTTCAGTGGCCCCTCCGTACCAGACGGTGATGCAACCCGTTAGAATGCTCTCCACAGTCCATCTATAGAAATTTGATCGTGTCTTTGGAGACACACCAATCCTCCTCAAACTCCTAAGGAAATACAGTACAGCCACTGTTGTGTCCTTGTTGTAATTGCATCAATATGTTGGGCCCAGGGTAGATCTCCAGATATGTTCACACCCAGGAACTTGAAACTACTCACCCTTTCTACTTTTGATCCATCAATGAGGACTGGTATGTGTTTCCTTGACTTCCCATTTTACAATCAATTCCTTGGGCTTACTCAAGCAACACACATAAAAGTTGTTGGTGAACGCAGCAGGCCAGGCAGCATCTATTGGAAGAGGTGCAGTCGACGTTTCAGGCCGAGACCCTTCATCAGGACTAACTGAAGGAAGAGCTAGTAAGAGATTTGAAAGTGGGAGGGGGAGGGGGAGATCCAAAATGATAGGAGGAGACAGGAGGGGGAGGGATGGAGCCAAGAGCTGGACAAGTGATTGGCAAAAGGGATATGAGAGGATCATGGGACAGGAGGCCCAGGGAGAAGGAAAAGGAGGAGGGGGGAAAAAGCCCAGAGGATGGGCAAGGGGTATAGTCAGAGGCACAGAGGGAGAAAAAAAAAAGGTGTGTATATAAATAAATAACGGATGGGGTACGAGGGGGAGGTGGGGCATTAGCGGAAGTTTGAGAAGTCGATGTTCATGCCATCAGGTTGGAGGCTACCCAGACGGAATATAAGGTGTTGTTCCTCCAACCTGAGTGTGGCTTCATCTTTACAGTAGAGGAGGCTGTGGACAGACATATCAGAATGGGAATGGGATGTGGAATTAAAATGTGTGGGTCTTGGTCTGACTGATGCTGAGTGCAAAAGGTTGTTGTTGTGACACCACTAAACCAGCTGATCTATCTCACTCCTGTACGCCTCCTCATCACCGTGTGACATCCTGCCAATAATAGTTGGGTCACTGGCAAAATAATAGATAAAGTTCAAATTTAATTGTCATTCAACCATACATGAATACTGATGAATCCACTAAAGGAAACAATGTTACTCCAGGGCCAAGATGCAAATATAGTAGCAACAGTCACATACAGTACAAAGCACATATAGCACATATAACATAGAAAGAAAGCACATTGCAAGATATCAGTCAAATACAGTCACACATAAAAAAATAGTCCCAGACCATGAGTCAATGAATGTTGCAGCAGTCTGCAGATGAACACAATAAAGCTTGTCTTCTGCTGAGTGAACATTGGGACCAGAATTGGATTTGCAGCATTCCACATTAACAATGTTCAACAGAGTTTTGCGGTCACAAGGGAAGTAACTAAGGTGATCACTCGTTGTTAGGGTGCACACTGCCTTTGTGCACCGATTCCTCTGACACCTCTCTAGCATAGGCAGCAGCACGATGATGTTCGGGCTATGCCCAGCTATTGAGTCCTGGGGTAGAGAGAGGAGAGCAGAGGGCTAAGCGTGCATCCTTGAGAAGGAGATGTTAGAAACAGAAACATAGAAAACCTACAGCACAATACAGGCCCTTCGGCCCACAAAGCTGTGCTGAACATGTCCTTATCTTAGAAATTACCTAGGGTTACCCATAGCTCTCTATTTTTCTAAGCTGCATGTACCTATGCAGGAGTCTCTTAAAAGACCCTATCGTATCCGCCTCTACCACCGTCGCTGGTAGCCCATTCCACCCACTCACTACTCCCTGCATAAAAAAATTACCCCTGACATCTCCTCTGTACCTGCTTCCAAGCACCTTAAAACTGTGCCCTCTCGTGCTAGCCATTTCAGCCCTGGGAAAAAGCCTCTGACTACTCACACGATCAATGCCCCTCATCATCTTATACACCTCTGTCAGGTCACCTCTCATCCTCCGTCACTCCAAGGAGAAAAGGCCGAGCTCATTCGACCTATTCTCATAAAGCATGCTCCCCAATCCAGGTAACATCCTTGTAAATCTCCTCTACACCCTTTCTATGGTTTCCACACCCTTCCTGTAGTGAGGCAACCAGAATCGAGCAAAGTACTCCAAGTGGGGTCTGACTAGAGTCCTATATAGCTGCAACATTACCTCTCGGCTCATAAACTCGATCCCATTGTTGATGAAGGCCAATGCACCATATGCTTTCTTAACCACAGAGCCAACCTGCGTAGCAGCTTTGAGTGTCCTATGGACTTGGACCCCAAGAGCCCTCTGACCTCCACACTGCCAAGAGTCTTACCATTAATGCTGTATTCTGCCATCATATTTGACCTACCAAAATGAACCACCTCACACTTATCTGGGTTGAACTCCATCTGCCACTTCTCCGCCAAGTTTTGCATCCTATCAATATCCCACTGTAACCTCTGACAGCCCTCCACACTATCCACAACGCCCCTAACCTTTGTGTCATCAGCAAACTTACTAACCCATCAATCCACTTCCTTATCCAGGTCATTTATAAAAATCACGAAGAGAAGGGGCTCCAGAACAGATCTCTGAGGCACACCTCTGGTCACCGACTTCCATGCAGAATATGACCCATCTAAACCACTCTTTGCCTTTTTTGGAAAAGCCAGTTCTGGATCCACAAAGCAAGGTCCCCTTGGATCCCATGACTCCTTACTTTCTCAATAAGCCTTGCATGGGGTACCTTATCAAATGCCTTGCTGAAATCCATATACACTACATCTACTGCTCTACCTTCATCAATGTGTTTAGTCACATCCTCAAAAAATTCAATCAGGTTCATAAGGCACTACTTGCTTTTCACAAAGCCGTGCTGAATATTTCTAATCATATTATGCCTCTCCAAATGTTCATAAATGTTGCTTCTCAGGATCTTCTCTATCAACTTACCAACCACTGAAGTAAGACTCACTGGTCTATAATTCCCTGGGCTATCTCTACTCCCTTTCTTGAATAATGGAACAACATCCGCAACCCTCCGATCCTCTGGAACCTCTCCCGTCCCCACTGATAATGCAAAGATCATCGCCAGAGGCTCAGCTATCTCCTCCTTCACCTCCCACAGTAGCCTAGGTTACATCGGTCTGGTCCTGGTTTCTTATTCAACTTGATGCTTTCCAAAAGCTCCAGCACATCCTCTATCTTAATATTTACATGCTCAAGCTTTTCAGTCCGCTGTAAGACATCCCTACAATCACCAAGATCCCTTTCCATAGTGAATACTGAAGCAAAGTAGCTCCTTGCTATTTCCTCTGATTCCGTACACATTTTCCCACTGTCACACTTGATTAGTCCTATTCTTTCACGTCTTATCCTCTTGCTCTTCACAGACTTGTAGAATGTCTTGGGGTTTTCCTTAATCCTGCCCACCAAGGCCTTCTCATGGCATCTTCTGGCTCTCCTAATTTCATTCTTAAGCTCCTTCCTACTAGCCTTATAACCTTCTAGATCTCTATCATTACTTAGTTTTTTGAACCTTTCATAAGCTTTTCTTTTCTTCTTGACTAGATTTAGAACAGCCTTTGTACGCCATGCTTTCTGCACCCTACCATCCTTTCCCTGTCTCATTGGAACGTACCCATGCAGAACTCCATGCAGATATCCCCTGAACCTTTGCCACATTTCTTCTGTACATTTCCCTGACCAACATCTGTTCCCAATTTATGCTTCCAAGTTCCTGATACCCTTATATTTCCCCTTACTCCAATTAAACGCTTTCCTAACTTCTCTGTTCCTATCCCTCTCCAATGCTATGGTAAAGGAGATGTTATGTCCAATCCGCTCTGACTGGGGTGTCCCAATGAGGAATTCAAGGATCCAATTGCAGAGGGAGGTACAGAGGTCCAGGATTTGGAGCTTGTTGATTGGCAATAAGGGTATGATGTTGTTGAATGCTGTGCTGTAGTCAATAGGTAGCAGCCTGATGTGGGTATTGCTATCGTCCAGGTGATCAAAGGCCGAGTGGAAAGCCAGTGTGACTGCACCCATTGTCAACCTATTGTGGCGGGTCCGGGTCCTTGTTTAGCAGGAGTTGATTTTGGCCATGACCAACCTCTCAAAGCACTTCATCCCTGCACATGTGAGTGCAAATGGGTGATCGTCACTGAGGTAACTCACTCTGCTTTGCCTGATTGTCGTCCACTTGAAGCAGTTGGGAACCTCCGGCTGCAGCCCTGGGGGATGGAAGATGTCCTTGAACACCACCACCAGTTGACTGGCACAGGTCTATCTGGTACATCGTCAGAGCCTGATGCCTTATGAGGATTCAATCTCTTGAAAGATGATCTGACGTTGGCCTCTGAAGTACAGCCAGATGCCTGGACTTCCCAGAGCGCGGGCGCTGGATGCATGGTAAGTGCTCTTGAAGGTGGTGTAACAGTGGTCCAGTGTGTTGGCTCCTCTGGTTCCACAAGTGATATGTTGGTGGTAGTTGTTCAGAGACTGAATACAACACTCCAGTGAGGTTAAACCAGCTTTTGGGTTAAGATTCCTCATGACCTCACATGTCCTGCACCAAAGCCTCTATTTATAAACCCGAGGATCCCTGTCCTGCCACAACCCCGCCCCGAATCACTCTGTTGCTGTGTCACTTTTAGAATTCTAGCTTGTGGCTCTAGAGTCAATGAAGCATCCTTGGCCCACTGTGCCCATAGCAACCCATTTGTATTCATCCCTTTTACTAATACATGGCCTATGGTCTTCTAGACCTTGGAAGTTCAAATACTCATCTAAATACTTAAATGTTCTGAGAAGTCTCTGCCTCCATCATACCCTTCGATGGTATGTGCTAGATTCCCTCTGGGTGGAAAAAGTATTCTTCCTTAAATCCCCTCTGAGCCTTTCTATGATTTGCTCCAAACATTAAATCCCCGAGTTTTAGGCATCTCTTTCCCCACTTCCCTCACTGATCTCATGCTCTATCTTTCTCTCCTTCACCTTCAGCCCTTCATCACTTCCACCTCTCAACTCCCAGCTTCTAAGACCATTGCCTCTCTCCCCCTACACCTGGATCCACCTGTCACCTGCCAGCTCTTGTTGCACCTCTTGGACCAACTGTTCTATGTACTATCTCCTCTCTAAGACCTGACTCAAAATGTGAACTGTTCATTTTGCTTCACAGATGCTGCCTGACCATAGAGTCATGTTTTGTAGGTGTCCTCCTGACTTTATAACACTTTATGTTTACCTGCATTAAATTTATTCTGTTAAAGGTGATTAAACAGCCCTCATATATCCTCTCAAAGGCTACGTACTGTTTACAAGACATTAGTCACTTTTGAACTGCACTGATCATTTGATGCACAAATGGCATGAATAATTTTCACACGGGGTGATTTCACTTCAGCCCAGGAGGCGAACAACCAAAATGGCAGGCATCAGCTCCTATCTAATTCCAATTGAAGCACAGAACCATTTCCCACCTTCGACAGCAACAACAGGAATATCATCTGTGTGAGTTTATGCATTTTCCTCTGGGTGATCTGGTTTCCACCCACATCCCAAAGACATGCAGTTTTGGTTGGTTAACTGGATACTGTGAAATTCCTCTGGTGTGTAGGTGAGTGACAGAATTTAGGGGGAGATGATGGGAACGTGGGGAAAATAAAATGCGACTGATGTGGTTGATGGGTTAGCATGGATTCAGTGGACTGAAGGGCCTGTTTCTATACTGTCTGACTCTGTGTTTCGATGATTCTATGACCTTTGCTTTGGCTCTCTGGAGAACATGTGTCCCAGCAGCTTCTGCTAACCACCACCCCTTCGCTCAAGAGTGATTAGAGAGCGTGAGAATTCCACACTGAGCGATTTGACAATTTCTCCGTCTGTAATACTGAGAATCAGTATGCCCTCACTGATAAATTCAGCTGGGTTCAAATGCCAAACTCACATAAGTTTCTCAAGATTTAATAAACTCCTTGTTCATTCATTATGTGCCATGTCATATGATATGGGTGATCATATGTCACGGTCTTTGCATGACCATGATTGTCCTTGGCAAATTTTTTGATAGAAGTGGTTTGTCATTACTTTCTTCTTCAGGGTCTTTACAAAGCAACACACACAAAATGCTGGAGGAACTCAACAGGTCAGGCAGCACCAGTCCTGTCCCTGCCCAAAGGGGCAACTGGTCACTCTTTTCCATAGATGCTGCCCGACCTGCTGACTTTCTCCAGCATTTTGTGTGTATTGCTCTGGATTTCCAGCATCTGCAGACCTTCTTGTGTTTGTGTCTTTGCAAGACGGGTGACCCCAGCCTTTATCAGTACCCTTCAGAGATTGTCTGCCTGGTGGCAGTGGTCACATAACCAGGATCTGTGATATGCACCAGCTGCTCATATGACAATCCACCACCTGCCCCCGTGGATTCATATGACTCTGATCAGGGGCTAAGCGGGTGTTACACCTTTCCCAGGGATGACCTGCAGCCTAGTGGAGGGAGGGAGTGCCTTACACCTCCTTTGGTAGCGATGTATCTCCACCCCGACCCCCGCCCCAAACAAACTTTGATTTCTGGAGCCAATTCTTCCAACGACCTGGCCAAATGATATAATGGTCTTTCCTTGGTATCACATTATTTTTCTAAGTGAAGCAATAGGATATGCGAAGGAAGAAGGGTCCAAAATTGATAGAGGGTGATGCTTAAAGGATGCCTTTATGTTTGGAAGTCTGTGACCGGTGGTGAACCAGAGAGATTGGTGCCGGGTCCATCAATATTTGTGATACTTGGACGTGAATGTCCGGGCTATGAAAGTCTGTGGTGTTGTAGACAGAGAGATGGATTTTCTTAGGTTGCGCTAGGATACGGATCAGCTGGAATGACAGAGAGAATTGAATTCTAATGGGCAGAAGGTGATGCATTTTGGCACATTAAATCAGGGAAGGACATAAACAGAAATGACAGGACCTCAGAGGGTGCTGATGAACAAAGAGAGCATTGGTTACATAAGACAGGGGTCCCCAACCTTTTTTGCAGTGCGGACCGGTTTCATATTGACAATATTCTTGCGGACCGGCCGACCACGGGGTGGGGGGGGGGCAGGGGATGGTTGCCAACAGACAAGAGTACAGTAGCAGTCAAATGCGTTGTGTTTACCCCGAAAAGACTACAATGACCATGGATCCTTGCGCGGGAACCAGTGCGCATGCGTGACTTTGCGTATGCGTGCACGTGCCGTTTTTTTTCTACAAATCGTTTTTGGCGATTCTGTTCGGTGGGGCGGTGTTAATCACGACCGGAACATCGGTGATAAGTGGCTAATACACTCAATTTCGTTTCTAAAAGGGTTTATCTAACGAATCTAATATTAAACACACAGCACATATTTTCCTCGCATCAATATAGCGATAAGTCAATTATCAGGGGAGGACAGGGAAGCTTGAAGTAAGTGTTGAACGAACTCCCAGTAGAAGTGGCAGAAGCAGGTTCGATATTATCATTTAAAGTTAAATTGGATAGGTATATAGACAGGAAAGGAATGGGGGGTTATGGGGTGAGTGCAGGTCGGTGGGACTAGGTGAGAGTAGTGTTCGGCACGGACTAGAAGGGCAGAGATGGCCTGTTTCCATGCTGTAATTGTTATATGGCTATATAAGTAAGTCAACAGCATCATAACATTTTAAGTAATGTTTGGATATTAAACACACAGCACATATTTTCCCCGTATGAACATATAAAATCATTGCAACACACCAATATCACTGAATCAGTGGGAGCCCTGGGCTTGTTTCCCTGCAACAAGACGGTCCCATCGAGGGGTGATGGGAGACAGCGATACTCGAAGGAGGTTCCTTATGTCCAGTCTATTCCGCAATTTAGTTTTTGTTACATTCATCGCAGAGATAAGTTGGAAATGGAAGCAACGTTTTCGGTGCTTCTGTGGCTATCTCAGGATATTTAGCCTTGACTTTGATCCAGAATGCCGGCAGAGATGTTATGTCAAACATAATTTTCAGCCCGCCGTCATTTGCAAACTCGAGGAGTTGATCTCCTTCCCGCGCTGACATGGATGACGCGCGGGTAATGACCTCGCGTGCGTAATGGCTCAACAGTAGGCGTGACAGGGAATGAGGAAAGGTGCAGCTGACTCATATCGCCAAATCATATCGTTTCCTCGCGGCCTGGTGGTTGGGGACCACTGACATAAGAGGCAGCTCAGGGAGCTGGGGTGCTGATGAAGGGATGTGGTTGCTTGCCTTCCTCAGTTGTAGAATTGAAGATAAAGGCAGGTCGGGTTATAAGTTCACACAACATGGAACATTGTAAACACCAGAAAATCTGCAAATGCTGGAAATCCAACGCAGCACACACAAAACGCTGGAGGAACTCAGCAGGCTAGACAGGATCTGTGGAATTGAATAAACAGTCGATGCTGCTTTCTCCTCTAGCCCTTGACCTTTCCCACCCTCCTAACTTTACCTACCACCTTCCAGATAGCAGCTTTCCCATCCTCACCCTTTTATTCTGGCATCTGCTCCCTTCCTTCTCAGTCCTGAAGAAGGGTCACGGCCCAAAACATCAACTGTTCACTCTTGTCCATGGATGCTGCCTGGCCTGCTGAATTCCTCCAGCGTTTCTATGGAATACTGTGTGAAGCTTGGTCACCACACTATAGGAATGATATGATAGTGCTGGAGAGAGTGCAGAGGAGATTCTGCAGGATGTCGCCCGGACTGGAGCATTTCAGTTAAAACGAAAGGCTGCATAGGCTGGGTTTCTTCTACCTGAAATGGAGGGAGCTGAGACAAGACCTGATAGATATATACAAAATTATGATAGATAGTGTTGATAAATCTTTTTCCTCATGGTGGGGTGTGACGAAGAAGAAGCTCTTGGATTAAACCATAAGACCATAAGACATAGGAGCAGGCCAACAGGAATTCTGCAGATGCTGGAAATTCAAGCAACACACATCAAAGTTGCTGGTGAACGCAGCAGGCCAAACAGGAATTCTGCAGATGGCCTGCTGCATTCCCAAGCAACTTAGACATAGGAGCAGAGTTATTCTATTTGGCCCGTTAGGTCTTCTCCGCCATTTCATCATGGCTGAACCCCTTTTCCTCCTCCTCAGCCCCATTTCCCAGCCTTCCCCCCCGTAATCTTTGATGCTGTGTCCAATCGAGAACCGATCAAGCTCTGCCTTAAATACAGCCAACGACCTGGCCTCCACAGCTGTCTGTGGTAATAAATTCCACAAATTTAGAGTACGTGGAATGAGTTTTCGAGGGTATCCGAAGGAGAATTGGTACTAATTTGATAGAGATGATAAGAGGCAAAGACTGAGTGGACAGCCAGAGACTTGTTCCCAGAGCGAAAATGGCTAATACGAGGGTGCACAATGTTAAGGTGATTGGTGGAAAGTATAAGGGGGATGCTAGGGGTAAGCTTTTCACACAGAGAGTAGTGGGTGTGTGCAACAAGCTGCCAGAGAAGGTGGTAGAGGCAGATGCATAAGGGACATTTAAGAAACTCTTAGATAGGCACATAGGTGATAGAAAAATGGAAGTTTTGTGAGAGAAGGGTTAGACTGATCTCAAGTTCAGTCAAAAGGTTGGAACAGCATTGTGCCTGAAGGGTCTATACTGTTCTATGTTCTATGATGAGGTGGTGGAGGTGGAGACTCTCACAACCTTTGAAAAGCATCAAGAGAAGTACTCATATTATCACAGTATAGGAGGCTACAGGCCCAAGTCAAAGTCAGAGTAAATTTATTGTCTAAGTAAATATATGTTGTCATATACTACCTTGAGTCTCGTTTTCCTGCATTTGCTGGAAAATAAAGAAATGGAATAGAATTTATGGAAAATTATACATTAAGAAAAAATGGCAATCAATAAGTAAAAGAAAACAAGTTGTGTAAACAATAAAATAAAATAAATAATGCTAAGAATATGAAGTATAGAGTCTTGAAAGTGAATCTGCAGGTTAAGCAGTCACTTTAGAGTTATGATGAGTGAAGTTATCCACCCCAACTCAGGAACCCGATGGTTTCAGTGTATAACGATTCCTGAACCTGGCAGTGTATGGTCTAAGGCTCCTGTACCTCCTTCCTGATGGTAGCAATGAGAAGTGAGCACAGCCTGAATGGTTTCTTGTGACAGTGCTCCATGTAGATGTGCTGAATGATGGGAAGGGCTTTATCTGTGATGGACTGGGCCGTATCCACCACTTTCTGTAGACTATTCCATTGCTGGAAATTGGTGTTTCTATACCAGGACATGATAGAACCAGTTAGGGAATTCTCCACTGTGCATTTGTAGAAATTTGTCAGTTTTCGGTAACATCTCAGGTGAATGGAACAATGGAGACCATGCACACAATGAGCTGAAGGGCCTGTTTCTGTGCTATATGACCTCTATTACTCCATTCCAAACTCCATCATTGGTTGAGGTTACCAGGTGAGAGAAAAGATTCAAGGATGTGCGCAAAGGTTCCTTGGAAATAAATGTACCAGTCTCCTGACCCCTCGGAATCCCCAGCCCTATACCACAAAAAGTGAAATGGGAGCATTTGGAATGGGAATGATCCCACACATCAGATTCACGCAGAAGTCCTGTGTAAAAGGCAGAGGAATGCACCACATCTGCCCATTGACATATTATATTAGACACATTAAAACAAATGTCAATTTCAAGTTTACTGTCAACTGCGCAAGTTCAGGTGTGCACAGGTGCAATGGGAAAACTTATTGCAGCAAAATCACAGACACATAGCATCAGATAAACAGCAATCACAAGCAAAACATAAATTAAAAGTAAATTGTACACAAAGAACACAATTAAAACAAAAAATAAAGTCAATTTTAGTGTCACGTGCTCAAAGCAGTAATGGTGTTGCTAAACCGTGATAATTAGGATTGTGCTAGTTGGTTCTAGAACCAAATGGAAATGACTCTCAGGGTAACATATGGTGACATACACATACTCCAAAAATAAAATTACTTCGAACTTTGGTTGAGGAGAAGTAGATGTGTGGGGCTTCAGGCTTCTGTACCTCCTGCCCTGCTTGGTGGTAGCTGCAAGAAGGTGATATGGCATGTTCTGCCTCATCATTGTAAAAGTCAATGGTTCTTGATCAGTCCACTCTGAACCCACAGACCCGGAGCGGAAGAATGTTATCCTCGATCCTGAGGGATTGCTGAAGAAGAAGGAAGAGGTCTTGTTCAAAATCCTGATGTCCAGCTTATGAGAAGGGAGGGGGTAGAAGGGTCTTTGGGGTTCTGATGTTTCTATCATTCGTTCTATGGGGTTTCTTGCTTCGTGGATGTCTGTGAAGAGTAAGAATTTCAGGGTGTACACTGTATTCATTCTCTGATATTAAATTGAACCATTTGAATCAAATTCTGATGAAATGCCATCCCCAGAAACATCAACTCTGTTTCTCCCTCCACAACTGCTACCTTCCACTATGTCCTGTTTTTCATCCATGGTCACTGTGTGCAGTTCAAAGAGTGATATTCCATTGATTCCTTTCTGCTGTTAGTCAATTCTTAAACTAACATTTGCCTTGCCGATTATTACAAAAGCACGGGGAGATCTTACTCTTAGTTTGCATTGATCGGCTATTAGTCATGGTGTTAAAAAAAAGCTTTCAGGGATTAAGAGAAAGTCCCCCAGCAATTACAAAAAGAGACAAGGCTTAGTGGCAACCACAGACTTGTGTCAGGTCATTACAGAGAGATGTATCTTGCACCTCATAACAAATGTGTCTTTAATTGAGAGAAATTGCTGTTTCTGGCCAGCTGTCCCTAAGGGATGTTTAACGCTGTCTCTAGGTCTGAGAAGCCTGGTAAGAAGCTGCTAACTCTGGGACAAAGGGCTTTATTAAGTTAACACTGAGCCATATGCACGAGGTAATGACTGTCACTTGGTGGAAGCTATATGGAGACAGATTGTTGGGTGAGTTGAATGTCCAGCCAATTTGTTGTGGGTAATTAGATCGTGGCTGGGAAGTGTTTCTATTATTAAACCAGGCACAAGACACTGGTGCAGTTCTGTGCATCAGCTATCTCTGCCCAATCCGTTTCTGGATGCCACAGAGACAAATTACAAAGCTTCAGAGAAGCTTGTGTCTCCTATACAAACTAGGAGCAGTAGCCTTTACAGGAGTGGGAGAACATAGTGAAGGTTGTATCAAAGCTTAAAGTTCTAAGTAAACTTATTATCAAAGCATGTATATGTCACTTTATACTGTTCTGAAATTTGTTTTCACTGCAGACCAAAGAAATACAATAGAATCAATGAAAAACTACACACAAAAAGATGGACAAACAACCAACGTGCAAAAGAGGACAAACTATGCAAATGCAAAAATAAACAAATAATAATTACATTAAATAATGTCACGTGACCGGCAACAATGAATATAGAATCGACTCAGGTTTTATAAAAAAAACAAACAAACTTTTATTAAACTCTGCTAACCAAAAATAGCGAAATGTATTTAAACGACTGACTTAACCAGAAGTTAACTGCTATACGGCAACTCTGGAACAGTTCTTAAAAGGGTAAATGCGAAAACAGTTCTTAAAGTGGTACATTTGAACATAGTTCTTAGAACAGTAAATTCGAAAGTCCAAGAGATTTATGCAGTCAATTAGGAGAGACTTTCCTGAATTGAAGAATTCCTCGAAGACGTGACGTTACAGCTGATCCCAGCCGGAACCTGCTTTGTCCGCAGGATTCACAACGACGGAAATAAAACGGTTTAAAGGAACTGACCTTTTCCTCTGGAGGATAGACACTGCACTATCCTTCCTACTTTAGCAGGGGCTATGTCAGTTGCAGGTCACTTTTTCTTGAATAAAGATTCAATAAAGGTCAATCCTCTCCAAAACTGCCAAACGATATCAGCTTTACTCGACTCTGTGAATTCCTGTACTTTGGTAAGGTCTTCACTCTCCAATACTACTTACAATAGAAAGTAGAACACCACTTTAAAACAAAACTGCGTCATCAGTCGAATACTCAGCAAAACGGAGTATCGAACACAAAACTAAACTGAAAACTAGCTGCGTCACCAGGGGTCTCCCTTTATATACCTGGTGAGAACAGGTCATCATGTGACCTCACTGGCGGGAAAATTACATCATGTGACCTCCGCAAGACCATTACATCATGCTCATAAGACCCTCAATTACATCATGTTCACAAGACAGTCACAAGACATCCATGAGGTACGTAACAATAAATAAGCACTGAGAACCGGCGCACCACAAAACTTTGTGCTTAACCCCTGCTCTATTCACTTTACACCTATGACTGTGCAGCTAAGCACAGCTCCATCAACCTATTAAGTTGAATCAAAGGTGGCAATGAATCAACATATGGGAGGGAGATTGATAATCTGCCTGAGTGGTGTCATAACAGCAACCTCTCACTCAGTGTCAGCGGGGCCAGGGAACTGATTATAAACTTTGAGAGAAGGAAACTCGAGGTCCAGGAGCCAATCCTCATTGGAGGATCAGAGGTGGAGATGGTTTGCAACTTTAAATTCCCAGGGGATATTATTTCAGATCACCTGTCCTGGGCCCAACATGTAAATGCAATTACGAAGAAAGTATAGCAGCACCTTTATTTCCTTAGCAGTCTGCAGATATTCGGTGTGACATCTCAAACTTTGACTAATGTGTAGTGCAGAGTGTATAAACTGGCTGCATCACAGCCTGGTATGGAAACGGCAATGCCTTTGAACTGAAATCATACAAAATATAATGGATGCAGCCCAGTCCCTCTCAACCACTGAGCGTGAAACACTTTTGCAGGAAAGCAGCATCCATCATCAGAGATCCTCACCATCCAGGACATGCCCTCTCTTGCTGTTGCCATCAGGAAGAATGTACAAGAGCCTCAGGTTTCATTCCACTTCACCAGGTTCAGGAACAGTTACTACCCCTCAACCATCTGCCTTTGAACAAAGGAGATAGCTTCACTCAACTTAACACCATAAGATCATAAGAATTAGGACATTTGGCCCATCGAGTCTGTTCTGCCATTTCATCATGGCTGATCCATTCTCCCTCTCAGCCCCAGTCTCCTGTCTTCTCCCCATGTCACTTCATTCCCTAACCAATCAAGAATCTAGCTGTCATGGTCCTGTCTGGCAATCTGGTCCCACCTTGCCATTTGCCTCAAGATTTGGGCCTCGATCACCTCATTTAGATTCCAGTCATTCCCAGGTATCACTAACTACACGCACCTGCTTCCCATCAAACGGCAGGATAAAAACCCTATGACCACAACAAGAAGCCGCCAGTTCGTTGGTCAACTCTTGTGAGAGTAAACCTTGTTTCCTATTCCTGAGAACTGTTACTTCTAAGCTTCTCATCGTCTCCTGGATATCGGCTCCCCATTCGAGGAGGTGCTATGCCTAACGACTCTGCCTCAGCATCTGTGTCCTGCACGTGGGTTCGTCCCCAGCCACGTCCTTGCAACACTAGCAATGTCTGTCTTAAATATACCCAGCAACTTGGCTCGAAATTGAAATGTTCCCAACACCAATGGACTCACTTCAAGGACTCTTCATCACATGTTCTCGATATTTATTGCACCTTTTTGCATTTGTGCAGTTTGTTGTCTTCTGCACTCTAGTTGAGCGTCCTAGTTGGGTAGCCTTTGATTGATTCTGTTCTAGTTAATATTTTGTAGATTTGTTGAGTATGCACACAAAAAAATAAATCTTGGTGTTGTATATGATAACATATACAATACGCACTTCGATAATAAAATTTACTTTGGACTTTGAACTACGTATGGGTCGTGGGCTGTCATTGGCTGAGGACTGTGAATATCTCCACCAGTCATCTCAATATAACACACCGAGTCTACAGTAGTAATGTTCTATTTCTACCTCAGCATATAGGAAGAAGCAGGCAAGATCACCGGCTCATGTCTCCTCAGTTACAGCAGAGGAAAGAGTAATTAAATCATTTCTCTGCAAACTTTAATTACATTTTGTTGGAAATATTTAACCCTGGAAAATAGAACACATTCTATTTTAAGCATTCATTGTCAGAATTTTGTGCATTGGTGTACATAATCTCTAGAGAGACTTAGAGCACAGATTAGATACTGAGTAAAGCTCCCTGTAGGCTTTTCAATCAAACACTCTGAGGGCAGGTGCAGCACGGGTAAGGCAACATGGCAAGGCTCCTTCTCTGTGCTTTATTAAACACTCCCAGGGCAGCGATAGCAGGAATTGATTCAATGACGCCCGAGCTGCCTGCTTTTCTCAGTTCATAGTTCAATGTAAATTTATTATCAAAGTACATAGATGTCACCAGATACAATCCTGTGATCATTTTCTTGCGGGCATACTCAATAAATGTAATAACCACCCAGGTTATGCTTTTTTCTCACTGCTGCCATCAGGAAGAACGTACAAGACCCTCAGGACTCACATCGTCAGGTTCAAGAACCGTTACTACCCTTGAACCATCAGGCTTTTGAACATATGGGGGTAACTTCACTTGACTGTTCCCACAACCTGTGGACTCACTTTCAAGGACTCTGACTCCTGTTCTCGATATTTATTGTTTATTTATTCATTATTGTATTTTATCAGAAGTCCATATGTTGCAGAGTCAGTTCAGTGTTGAGGCGAGTGAAATTATCCCCTCTGGGTTGAGAGCTTGAAGGTTGAGGGGTAATAATTATTCCTGACCCTGGTGGCGTGATTCCTGTGGCTCGTCTACCTTCCTCCTGACGGCAGAGCCAAGAAGAAAGCGTATCCTGGATGGTGGGGTGCCCCTGAAGCCTGATGGAAGCCCCCGCTTTCTCGTGACAACATTCTGTGTAGTTGTGCTCAATGCCGGGGAGGGCTTTAGTTGAGATGTACTGGGCACTATCCACTACTTTTTGTATGAGTTTTCATTCAACGGCATTGGTGTTTCCATACCAGGTTCTGATGCAGCCAGTCAATATCCTCTCTACCACACATCTATAGAAGTTAATCAACGTTTTCAGTAGGTTTCAATAGGTACATTTAATGTCAGAGAAATGTATACCATATACATCCCGAATTTCTTTTTCTTCGCAAACATCCACAAAAACAGAGTGCTCCAAAGAATGAATGACAGTTAAATGTTAGAACACCAAAGAACCCCCCCAGCTCCCCCCATGCACAAGCAGCAGCAAAGCAACGAACCCCCCCTCCCCCACCAGCAAAAAAGCATTAGCACCCTCCACTGAGCACTCAGGCGTGCAGCAAAGCAACAATAAAGATACAGACTTGCAGTACCCCCAAAAACTACTCGTTCACCCAGTAATTTGCCATTCCACAGCAAGAGGGGAGACATAACAAACAAGTCGCTGATTTACGATGTTAAAAGTCTGTTGCTTCACTTTTTCCAAGCTCTGCACCCAGAGAGTGGGCACCAGACAGGTACAGCTCTCCGGACGTAGCACCCCCCCGCAGCTAACCCGCTGCTCCCGATGTTCCATGTTCCCCTGCGACGCTTCAGTCAGGGGCACTGGCCTGGAATCAACACGTCTTCAGAACCACGAAAATCCGACACCCTGAAGGCATGCTAGTCTTCCAGACCGCGTCCACGGGATATCAAAAAGCGACTGGTTGTGAGGCCCTGAGAGTGGGTCCCATTCC
The DNA here is from genome assembly GCF_030028105.1 of Mobula birostris. Taxonomy (NCBI): domain Eukaryota; kingdom Metazoa; phylum Chordata; class Chondrichthyes; order Myliobatiformes; family Myliobatidae; genus Mobula; species Mobula birostris. Next base: position 10,901,875 of record NC_092401.1, read on the forward strand.
TGCAAAGAACCAAAGTCAGACTGTAACACCAGGTCAGGGTCTTCATAAGAACCATTAAAAGGAAAAAAAGAGATGTCAAAGATAGAAATAGAGCTGTTTCTGAAGATGCAAACAAAGGAGTCGCTGTTTCGTACCATCTTGACTTCGCTCCATCTCCAGAAATTTTAGATATCATGTTGAACCCTTGCAAATTCCTAAGGAAGTAGAGGCTTTCTTCATAATTACACTTAGGTGCTGATCCACAACAGGCCCTCGGAAGTAATAACACCAAGGAATTTAGAGTTACTGACCCGTCAAGAGGCGGGAGGAGAAGATGGCGGCGCGCCGTGCCTGCGCAGCTCTCCGGTGAAAATGATATCGTATCCGTTGAATAGGGGCCGTGGACAATTCTGATTTGATGGAGAATGGACGTGAAAGCATAGAGGAACATACGGAGAAATCTCTGAAACGCTCATTCGCTGCTGTCGTGACTGTGTGGTCATGAATCTTTCGGAAGGTAGGCCTCAAAATCCTCAGCCTTGCCTGCTTTTGGCGACTGAGAAGGAGGTCGAATCGTTTGGACAGAGATGGCACTCTGTACTCGGTGTCGGAGAGCTGATCAGAGCTTGAAGTTTTTGGATGACTCAGAGTCGGATTGTGGTCGGCGTGGCAGGGAGAGTTTTTCTTCCTTCTCCTGTCTGCGTGAGATGTGGGACATTTGAGAAACCTTGAACTTTACTGTGCTCACGGACTTCTTCATCAAGTTATGGTATTGTGCACTGTTGTAACTATATGTTATAATTATGTGGTTTTGTCAGTTTTTTCAGTCTTGGTCTGTCCTGTGTTTTGTGATATCACACCGGAGGAAATAATGTATCATTTCTTAACGCATGCATTACTAAATGACAATAAAAGAGGACTGCGTGTCTTCATAATCATCTCCACCTCTGATTCCCTGATGAGGACTGGCTTGTAGACCTCTGGTTTCCTCCTCCTGAAGTCAACAGTCAGCTCCTTGGTCTTGCTGACATTAAGTAAGTTGTTGCTGTTGTAGCACCTCTTAACCAGATTTTCAATTTCCCTCCCATGTGCTGATAAGTCACCATCTTTGATTCTGCCTAAGACAATGCTGTCATCAGCAGACAATAAATGTGGCATTGGAGGTGTACTTAGCCACACGGTCATAGGTACAAAGTAAGTCGAGCAGGGGGCTAAGCACACAGCCTTGTGGTGCTCCTGGGCTGATGGAAATAGTGGAGGAGACGTTGTTGCCAATCTAACCTGACTGGAGTCTACAAGTGAGGAAATTTAGAATCCAGTTGCACAAGGATGTATTGAGGCTACGGGCTTGAAGCTTATTGATTAGCTTATTGAGATAATTATATTAAATCTGACCTACAGTCGACAATGAGCATCCTGATGTATGCATCTTTGTAGTCTAGATGTTCCAGATGTTCCTGAAACCTGTGGGGTTCATGTTCCCTGTATAATTCGGTGGCCACTTCATTTGGTGCACCTGTACGCCTGCTCATTAATGCAGACGTCTCATCAGCCAATCATGTGGCAGCAACTCAATGCGTAAAAGCATGCAGACATGGTCAAGAGGCTCAGTTGTTGTTTCGACCAAACATCAGTATGGAGAAAAAGTATGATCTAAGTGACTTTGACTGTGGAATGATTGTTGGTGCCAGATGTGGTGGTTTGAGTATCTTAGACGCTGCTGATCTCCTGTGATTTTCACACACAGTAGTCTCCGGAGTTTACAGAGAATGGTGTGAAAAATGGAAAAAAAAACATCCAGTGATTGGCAGTTCTGTGGGTGAAACCAACTTGTGAATGAAAGAGTTCAGAGGAGAATGACCAGACTGGTGCAAGCTGACAGGAAGGCAGCAGTCATTCAAATATCAACATGTAACAATGATGGCATGCAGAAGAACATCACTGAGTACACAACAGGTTGAACCTGCAAGTAGATGAACAACAGATACAGGAGACTGTGAATATACCCTCAGTGGCAACTTTATTAGGGGCAGGAGGTACCTAATAAAGTGGACACTATGTGTATGCAGAATATCAGGGGCTGCAGCCCCTCTGAGTAATTGAAAGGGTTACCCTTTAGTTTTCGGCTGCACTGCAGTCCCGTTGCATTGTTCTTCTGGCACCTGCTGCAGAGATTCAGTTGGAGATGGGCGAGTCAGTTGGAGGATGCCATTCACAGGTCCAGCCAGTGGGCTATCAAAGATTCAGTCAAGACAACTGTCTGCCCCCTGTTCAGGTTCTATCTGTGGTGGGGTGTCTTGACGGAACACAAAGTGTTCACTGGATCTTATAAAGTATTCTGCAATGAAAGAGTACTGCAGATGCTGGGGTGCATCCCTGGCAAGTATAATCATGTTCAAATTTGAAGTCAGGTGATGTTCTTAATAATACTGAAAGATAAAGGTTCAGTGCGGAATAAATCTCCCCCTACGCTGCCCATCAAACGCTCCCAGGGAAAGTCAGTATGGATTAGATACAGAACAAAGCTCTGTCTACACTGTCCTATTAAGCAATCACAGAATTGTAGAATGGATTACTATCATAGGATTATGGAAAATTATAGTATGGATCATTTGGTCCATCATATCCATGCTAGCTAAGGGAGAACTATTGAGAATAGACATCCTGCCATCATGAAGAAGATTGCAGAGTTTGCGATCGAAACGTCGGTTATAATCGATACCTGTACCCATTTGGAAGCCCGAGAAGAGTTTATTCGTCATATTCACCAGGAAAGGACTGGATTTTCTTTTATTGAAAATAGCCTTACATTACATCTTGATCCACAGCTTTGGCACAACATCCTTTGGGTGGAAAACAATTCCCAGTGAAGGGAAATGAATCCTGATGAAGGGTATTGGCGCAAAATGTCTACTCTTCAGTTCTCTGTACAGATGCTGCCTGACTGCTGAATCCATCCAGCATCTACCATGTCTTGCTCCTGATTTTGAAAGTCTACAGTCTCTCTTTTGTCCCTTACTTCCCTGCAACTTTTTTTCCTTTAATTAAATGCTGCTAGTGCTATTGAAACTTTGCCTTCCTGTTTACCCCATCATCACCTCGCATAATTAGCAGCACTGTGACTAAGTTCAAAGAGTGCCTCTTGTATTCTAAATGAATTTGAAGCTAGTCTATCTAAGCTTCCTCTCACAATGTGACACCCCTAACCGTGGCAATGTTTGTGCAATTCTCTTCTATATCCTCTCAAATACAATCACATCCTTCCTTGCCCAGAGCTGAAGGCAAACATTTAACTGTGGTTATTTCTAATATTATTCATAGTTTTAACAAAAATACTTGATTCTTATATTCAAGAGGTTGGTTTAAATGAAACCTACCCTAAAGCCTGCTTATCTATTGACCTCACTGTCTTCAGGAATCCATGACCATTTTCTCCTTGTTCTCTCAGTTCTGTTACACATCCCAGCATCTCATTACATTCATTGCCCTGTTTGCTCTCCCAATGTACATTAATTTTGCTTCTCTTAAAAAAAATCCATTTATTATTATTCATCCCCACTAACAGTCCATGGTTTCTTTTTTACAGTCTACAGCTTCACTAACAACCAAACACAAATTTTGTATCATCTGCAAGCTTCTAATTTAGAACATATATTTAAATTTAAATTTATAATATTTCACATGAAAAAGCACTAAGCCTCACTCAGACACATGGCAGACATCTGGTAGAGCTGCTGTCTGCCTCACGGTGTTAGGAACCTGGGTTCCGTCCTGACTGTCGGTGTTGTACGTGTGGAGTTTTCACATTCTTCCTGTGACCATACTAGTTTCCTCTGGATTTTATGGTCCTCCCAGTTCCAAAAATGTACAGGTTGGTAGGTTAATTGGTCACTGTAAAGTGCCCCCAATGTGTAGGTGAGTGGTATAATCTGGGGGTTGCTGGGAATGTGGGGTTAATGGAAAGGGGTTAGTGGAAAAAGACAGCTGAACAGTCAACATTCATTGTACAGATAGGAGATAAGTTACAGTCAGTTGAAGCTGCGTTGGGAGAAGTAACAGAGCAGTGCGACAGATACTCTCAGTACGTCATGCCCAGTCCATACTGCAGTTCATGGAGGAATAACTAAAATCAGGAGGAGCTAGATTGGTTAACGTCTCTCATACAGTGTGACAGCTACTTTCAGAGCATTGAGCCCCGTCCCAGCTGGAAGAGCAGGTTTCAACCCTTGCAGCAATAGTTCAGCAACGCACTGTAGACAGCTGGAAGTCAGGTGACAGCCATTACCTCTCTCGCAAACACAATTCTGCAGGTTTAATCCATTTCAGTCCCACTCCCAACATCTCCTTGATCCTCCTTTTCAATAGCCTCAGCAACCTTGGCCACGAGTGCTCGACTCCTGTGACCACATACAGACTGGAACCGAGTATTCCTCCACCAGCCGGATACTCCAGTAACCCCAATAGCTGCAGGAATTTTATTGCCCAGTGTGAGCTGACTTTCCAAGCCTAATCTGGCCAGTTCGGTGATGATGCGTGTAAACTGGAATACTTGGTGAACCTCTTAAATAGACCCCCACTCGGCCTGTTCAACGCTCTCCAGGAACAAGGTTACATGCAGCCGCTCATTTCGGCAACTTGTTTTCAAGCTGAAGAGAGTTTTTGACCTTCCAGTACAGGGTCAGGAGGCTGCCCACCGAATCTTGGACCTACGCTGAGGTAGAGAGGCAGTGAGGGACTATGCATGCATGCGATGGAGATGGGTTGGAACAAGAGATCCCTCACCACTGCCTTCCAGCAGGGACCGAATGCAGGGATCCAGCACGAGATCACAATCCGAGCCTGGATGGCTTATCTAATCTGGCCATTCGAGTTGACAACTGGGCAACTGAGTGGTACAGGGAAAGAATGTCTTGAGCTTCCTACCATTTGGATCACTACCTGTCTTTACCCTCGCCCTCAATATCCAGTACCCAGTCCACAGAAGAGCCTGTGCAGGGTGGGGGTGTGTGGTCACATAGACCTATCTCAGGAAGAATGGGATTGATTCAGGAGAACAGCTTCCTGCCTCTACTGTGGTGATCCAGGACATTTCCAGGCTTCATGTCCCAAGCACCCAGTGAAAGAAGATACTCATCAGCAGGAACAGGAGCTCTGATGGGTTGACTCTCTCTGTAAGCGTCTTCCCCTAATTATGTACTGCTCCCACCTCCCATGGAGGCCTCAGAGGCATGAGCTTCAGACATTTATCAACTCCAGGGAGGCCGGGAATCTCATGGATATCTCTCTGGCTTAAAAATAGAGAGTTGTGACTCAGCAACTGAGAGAAAATATCAACATCAAGACCCTGGTGGTCTGCTGCTGGACACTGGCAAGATCCACCTTCCCACAGAACCTCTCCAACTTGTAGGGAACAGCTCCTCTTCTATCTGGTCGATTTGCCTGAACCGCTGCTGGTGCTCGGCCTTCCCTGATCATCTCAACACAACCGATGGAACGATTGGTCCCTAAAGACACTCCAAGAGTGTGGGCCGGTCTGGGTCCAGCTCAAGCTCCTGTCTGTGAATCCCTCTCCTGTGTCAACTGCTCGTGCCAACCTGTATGGCATTCTGATTGGATATGCCAACCTTCTTGAGGTCTTCAGTGAAAAGAAAGCCAACTCTCTGGCTACCTCTGCCATCGGCCTCTTACCCTGGGGAGGCATTTTTTTTCCTCTCCCCTCTTGAAATGGTGGCCATGGAAGAGTACATCAAGGAGGAATTGGCCTTGTGGTTTATCCATCTCATTGACCTTGCCAACAGGGGCAGGCTGCTTTTTAGTGGGCAAGAAGGATGGCAGACTCATTGCTGCATTGACTATCAGCCCCTAAACAACATCATCGTGAAGAACTGACGCCCTCTTCCCCGCTTGTCTCTGTGTCCGAACGCCTCCAGGCGGCAACCATATTTTTCAAAATAGATTTGCACACTGCTTATAACTTTGTTCGCATCCAAGAACAGGATGAGTGGAAGATAGCATTCAACACCTCCAAGAGCCACTGTCAGCACAGTGTGATGCCCTTTGGTCTAGCCAACAGCCCTGCTATTTTTCAGGCCTTGGTCAACAATATCCTCGGGGACGTGGTGATTCAGTTTGTTTCTGTGCATTGGATGATAGTCTGATCTATTCCTGTTCTCGCCAGGAGCACGTCCATCATGTCCGGAGGGGTCTCAGATGGCTCCTTGAGAGTAACCTTTATGCCAAGCCAGAGAAGGTGAGTTGCATAAAGAGCAGGTTTCATCTCTGGGTTACATACTCACCCCTTCCAGTGTTCAAACGAACCCGTGTGAAACTACAGCAGGCACAGAGTGGCCTAAACTATCTATGGTCAAACAGGTGTGGCGCTTCATGGGGTTGGCAAACTTTTATCGCCACTTCATCGGAAACTTCAGTTCTACTGCGGCCCTTATAAATGTACTCACCAAGAAGACCACTGTAGGATTCCCCTAGACAAGTGAAGCAGTCCAAGTGTTCGCAGAACTAAAGCACTGCCCTGATGCTGCACTACTCTGACTCATCCTGGATATTCATCGTTGAGGAGGATGCCTGGGATGTCGGCAGTGGAACTATACTCCCCCAGCACTCTTCTGTGAGTCTCACTCCTGTTGGCTTGTGAGACTACCACTCTCATGATTCAACATGTTCCGGGTGCATGGCTTCCCTCGGGGCATCGCATCTGATCAAGGGCCACGGTTCTCATCCCTCTCATCTGGTTTCCACCCCCAATCTAGCGACCAGACTGAGAGAGTGAGTCAGGAGCTGGAGACAATCCTGCGCTGCCTTGCCTCTTCCAATCCCATGTCCCAGAGTTCCCAATTAGTTTGGGCAGAGATTGCCCACAAGAACCTCCAGTCATCCTACACTGGCGTGTCTCCCTTTGAGTGCCAGAAGGCATTCCAGCCACCACTCTTCCCTGACCAGGAGATCAATGTGGGAGTTCCTGCTGCTGAACAGCCGGTCTAACGCTACACGTGGAGATGGGCCAAGGCCAAGGCCAAGGCCTCTGTGCTGCACACGCAGAAACAACAAGCCCAGCAGGCCAATTGGCTCCACCAACAGGTGAGGCTTCTCATGTCAGGGAAGAAAATCTGGCTGGCATCTAGGGATCTTCCCTTGAAAGCCAGGAACTACAAGTTGGCCCCATGCTACATGGGACCATTCATAGTGGAGAAGGCCATCAACAAGGTCTCGTGTGTGGATTACGCCTACCATCATCGACGAAGATCCACTCAGTGCTTCACGTTTCCCAGTCCAAGCTGATGACTATCTTCACCCTTCTCCAGTCAACTCCCCCTCACCCTCCTCCCCATAATGAATGGTTCGCTGGTCTATTGTGTGGTGCCTCCCGGCATCTCGCTGGGCATGAGGCAGCATCCATTTCCTCGTGGATTGCAAGGTGCATGGCCCTGAAGAATGCTCACAGATTCTGGCCAGTGACATCCTGGATGTCTCTCATCCAGGACTTCTGGCAGACACGGGTCTCTGGCACCTCGGGAAGAGAGCACTGTCACAACCACGGACCCTGCTGCCAGGTCTGCCCTGCCGGCGGACTGTCGAATAGGTTCAGCAATCACGCGCATGGATATGCGTGTTCCAGCTAATTAGAGTTTCATTGTGCTGGTATTTAAGTTCCTTCCTCTTGTTCCAGTCTTGTCAAGACTTGACCAAAAGCAAAGCAACATCTACGCTTCCTACTTGTTGTTGTTGTCCTGATTCCGGGAAAGAAAGCTACCCTCTAGCCTGACAGCACTAAGAAGCGGTATTTATTTATTATTAAGCTGCTATGGCTGAGCTGTTGCATTGGCATTAGCTTTACTTTGACAATTCTAGTTAATGTCCTATTGGCCTAGTGCATATTGTTTTTATTCTCTTTATTTTCTTCTCAGTTCTCATTAAAGTTAGTGAACTGTGGAGCTACTTCTCTCTCTCTCCTCTCTCCTCTCCCCCCACCCCCACCACCACCAACACCTGGGCCATAATCACCTTGTTAGGGAAGCTTCTTCAGAAATATACTTTGGAAAGTGACAAGACAATAATTGATCTCTCAGCAGACATCTACAATTATTGTGACAAAGCAAATGAGGCATTATCATAAGCATTGCCCAGATGCACAGGGCTAGGTTAATGGACTCAAATCAAAACTCAAGCTATGCTTATATTGAGAGGGATGTGTGGCATCCACTGATACTGAGAAATAATAGATGTAAGTCTGGGGTATTAGAACCATTGGGAGTGAGTCAATCTGGTCTTTGCAGGTATTCTGCACCATTGCAAGTACTCAAACAATATTTAGGAAGCATTTGGACCTGTACTTGAATGGCCAATGCACAGATGGCTGTGGACCAAGCCCTAGTAAATGGGATGAGTATAGATAAGAACAATGATTAACATGGATATTGTGAGCTGAAGGTCCAGTTTACTGTAAGACTATGTGACTCATTGTGAGACAGAAGTGGGAGCACAATAGAAAAGGAGGGAAGGGTCTCCGACTGTGGGGAAGACAAAGTTCAGGGTTGTGTAACACACATCAAAGTTGCTGGTGAACGCAGCAGGCCAGGCAGCATCTCTAGGAAGAGGCACCTCTCGCTAGCTCTTATTTCAGTTAGTCCTGACGAAGGGTCTCGGCCCGAAACGTCGACTGTACCTGATGCTGCCTGGCCTGCCGCGTTCGCCAGCAACTTTGATGTGTGTTGCTTGAATTTCCAGCATCTGCAGGTTTCCTCGTGTTTGCGTTCAGGGTTGTGTACTGCATGCATAGTTTGATCATAAATGTACCTTGAATCTTTGAATTTGGCTTTGTTCTGCTTGATGAGCTGATTGAGCAAAAGATTCAGTTGTTGGGCTTAATTTGCCTTTTTTTTCCTGAACTGAAGAGTGCTAGCCAAGTCTACTCAGCAGCTCATCATTTCTGGAGGAGCTACCTGACAAGGCTGAGGCTGTGACCTTGAGATGAAAATGCTGTCATCTTGTCACTATCAGACAGAGCAAAAAGCCTTGGGTGGATTACTTGGTGAGTGTCAGAGAAGCAGGGACAGGCCATTCTCCTGCAAAGATGTTACAAGGAGACAATAAGTCCTTTCAAACTCCAAAGCTATACTTTCAGCATAAGTGATGGCTTGATTGCTGCTTGCAGCCAGTACAAAATGCCAGTGCCTGTCACATGCGAGGATGATAATTGAAGTTTGACCTTTAGCTCGACCCTGCCTTACCTCCCCTCCTTCACACTGGGAGGGCGAATGGAGGTGCTTGCTTCACTTGAAAGTTAATTTGTAAATAGAGAGGCTTTCCTTCATTATGGATTTTATGCAATTCTGGAAACAGCAGGAGAAAGTGATTGCCTGGAGGCAATCAGGTGCTTCTCCTCTTTCACACCTTCTCCCCGATTGCCCTCATCACTGGTGCCCTGTAAGACTTGGTTCTCACTGCACTCATATACACTCACAACTGTGTGGTTTAGTGTCCTGATGAGGGGTTTCAGTCCATAGCGTCAACCGTTTACTCTTTTTCATAGATGCTCCCTGGCCTGCTGAGTTCCTCTAGCATTTTATGAGTGTTGCGTGGCCTAGTCCTGCTCTGATTCCATTCATAAGTTTGCAGATGATATAATCACAGGCGGCTGGATTTCAAGCAATGATGCGATGGAGTACAGGAATTCAAGTTTCAATTATTTATCACATCTACATTGAAACATACAGTGAAATGCGTTGCTTGCGTGAACAACCAACACCCCCGAGAGTGTGCTGGGGGCACATTTGCTGGTGCCAACATATATAACATGCCCACAATTCTCCACAGGACAACTCAGAGCACTACAAGCTACAGAACAACAACGGCAAAACAAGTTCTGTTCTCCCTCCCACCCACACACACATACACATTCCTGTAACCACAGGACGGGCCATCTTCGGCCTCCACCCGCCAGTGGACTTGGTCTCGTAGACATCAGGCCTTCGGCTTCCCCAGTGCACTCGCAGTTTTTGCCAACGGGCCTCGGCTTCTGGGCTTCCAATAGACCCTTGGACCTTGAACCTTGGTATCAACCCCAGGTCCGGCTGATCACCAAACACAAGGCCTCGAACTCTGGAATCACCAACGACAGGAGCCAGAACACTAGGCCTTGAGATCTAGTCTCACCAATTCACCTACCAGACAGTCATTGGACATTCATCCTCCTGCCTGCATGGAGCTGAGAAAAGGAAGTAGGTCATTAACTTCAGAAAAGAGGATGGACTATACTGTCCTGTCTGTATCAACGGTGCTAAGATGGAGATAGAACATCAAAGAGCACAACACAGGAACTGGCCCTTTGGCCCATGATGTGTTGTACTAATTAAACAAGTAATTAAAAGTCTGTTAAGCTAGTCCCTTCTACCGAAATGTCCATATCCCTCCTTTTTCATGTGCCTATCTAAGGTTTTATACCAATTCCAGTTTCTGATAATCTATGCCAACTCTGAATAATCCCTCACCTCCAGTGAACTTGAACTTTCCAGATGCCCATCAACTCTACCTTGATGTCCTACCACCCTCTGCACTTGAGATAATATCTGGAAGTCAACGAACCTACCATCACACCTTTGCACCACCATCTCCAACAAGAGGGAGTATAACCGCCTCCCTTTGATATTTAATATTTACCGTTGCCAAGTCCCTCAACGTGAACCTCATCAGCGACCAGAAGGCAATTGGATCGGCCATATAGAGGCAGCACGGTAGCAGAATGGTTAGCACAACTCTCTACAGTACCAGCGGCCCGGGTTCAATTCCCGCCGCTGCCTGTAAGGAGGTTGAACCTTCTCCCCGTGACGGTGTGGGTTTCATCCAGGTGCTCCAGTTTCCTCCCACAGTCTAAAGACGTACTGGTTGGCAGGTTAATTGGTCATTGTAAATCGTCCCTTGATTAGGCACGGATTAAATCAGGGGTTGATGGGCAGCAATGACACGATGGTCCATAAAGGCCTATTCTGCGCTGTATATCAATAAACAAATAACAAACACCGTGTTTACAAGAACAGGCCAGAAGCTGGGCATCCTGTGGCAGGTGGCGCACTTCCTGACAACCCAAGACCTTTCTGTTATCTACAAGGTACAAGCCAGGAGTGTGATGGAATACTCTCCCCTTGCCTGGATGAATGCAACAACTCTTATAGATCCATAGAGCATGGACACAGGCCCTTCGGCCCAAAACGTCCATGCTGAATGTGTTGCCCAGAGAGTTAGTTCCGACAACCGCGTTTGCCCACAGGCCTCTGAAGTACTCCAATCCGTGTGCTATTCTAGGTAGCTTTTAAACGCTGTTAGTGTGCATTCCTCAACCATTGTTTCTGGAAGCTCATTCCAAATATGTACCATGCTTTGTGTGAGAAAGCTGCCCCAATATACCTTTTAAATCTCTTGTCTTTCATCTTAAACTTACATCCTCTTGCTTTTAGCACCATGTCCCTGACTTTCGCCCTATCTATGCCCTTATATACCTCAATGAGGTCAAACTCAATCTCCTCCATTCCAGGCAATAAAGTCCTCGTCTATGCAACTTCATCTTGTAAATCTTCTTGAGAAGCATAATATCCTCAAGGACAAAGCAGCTTGCTTGGCACTCCATCTGTGATCCTAAGCATTCAATCACTACTTCACAGTGGATGCAGTGTGAACTACCTCTAAAATGCACAATTCTTACCCATCCAAGCAGCTCTGACAGGACCTCCTGTACCTGTAACCTCCGCCGCAAAGAAGAACAAAGGGCAGCGCGGTAGCCTAGCGGTTAGCACAACGCTTTACTGAACAGGTGACCCGGGTTCAATTCCCACTGCTGCCTGTAAGGAGTTTGTACGTTCTCCCTGTGACCGTGTGGGTTTCCTCCGGGTGCTCTGGTTTCCTCCCACAGTCCAAAGACGTATCAGTCGGTAGGTTAATTGGCCATTGTAAGGCAAGGATTAAACCGGGGCATTCTGGCTCGATTACATACTTTGCGCTGTATGTCAACAAATAAATAAATAAACAAACAAGCAAAGGAGAAGCCATGGGGAGCGGAGGGGGGGGTCTCCACCACTGCAAACTTCCCTTTAAGTTACCAACCATCCCGACCTGGAATCCTATCACCATTCCTTCACCTTCACTGGGTCCTAGCTCTGAAACTCCCTCCGTGACAGCACCATGGGATCACCTTCACTGAAAGCACAGCAGCGGCTGAAGAAGCAGTTAACCCAGCACTGACTTCCCAAGGGGTAATTAGGACTGGACAACAAATATTGCCCCTTCCATTGATTTAAAAAGAAAGTTAGCTCCCATCTCTCCCCGCACTATCTCTCTCAATGCACTTTAAAATTTTTGAACTGATTGGCATCACATTAAATGTCTCTACTTCAATGGATCACAGTGGATGAGTAATGTCCCACGGAATTACTGGGGCCAATTACCCCCACATTCTCAGCTACATTTATCCTGTCACCAGCAGAATAAAAAGCAATGCAGTTTCTTTCTCAAAGCTCTTTTTTTCCATGTATCTTGCTGTGCACAAAATGGCTGCCACATTCCCCTGCATTATGCCAATTATCTTCACTTTGAAGCAGTGAACCGGGTCTTTTGTGCCTCCAGGATGCAGAATGCAGCTGAAATGTGCAAGATCTGTTTTCTCTGTCCCCACAGAACCACTGAGGTTCACATTCTGTGCACAGGAAGGGGATGGTGAGTAAAACAAAGATTCAAAGCCAAAGTACATTTACTATTAAAGTGTGTGTACAACATACAACACAGAGGTTCATCTTCCCACAGACAGCCATGAAACAAAGAAAACACGGAGCCCACTCAAAGAAAAACATCAAAACCCTCCCAAATGCACCAAAAAAATCACGCAAACCACAAAAAAAACAAGTGAATATCACAGAATATAAAGCACAAAATCAAAAGAGTCCAGGCATATTCAATTCAGCTCGTTTCAATTCAACCTAGCACTGTATTGTTCATTACCTGCAGGCCAGCCCGATCTAAGTCGCCTAAAATAACAAGAGGAAAAGGAGAGACCAGGAAACAGAAACACATCGTAATGTGAACTGCAGAGTGCAATCTGCAAACTGCACTGATTAAACCTTGCCCAAGACCCAGGACTCCAGCACAATCCTCCAGCAACATTGAACGAGGGGGGAGAGAGACCACTAGAGGGCAAACACTTTCCTCCAACAGCAGCGAGTGAGAGGCTGGCAGATGGCACTGAACACCCGCTCGCCGCGATGATTTCAATCTTCCTCAATGCCTTAATCAGTGAGAAACAGAGTTAATCATAGGCTATCAGCCCGTCTCCAGGCCTCTTGGCCCTGATGCCACACGCTTCACTTGAAACCTCAACAAACTACGTCGGACAAAGCAAAGCGCCAGATTACTCAATCTGCCTGAAAGCACATCTCCAAAACGTAGATCACATGCTCCAAGAGTAGCAGAACCGCATTTGATGTGATATGGGCTGCAGAGGTTATTTTGATGGTTGGCAACGGAGTTACCATGGGGACAATAGACTGACACTTTCCTGTACCTAGTTGCAATAGGATGCTTGGCTCCCAGTTTAATTTTTTCTCCACAATCACAGCTGTGAGATTCGGCAACTGAAGATAGTGTTGAATTTTTCGACAGGTGCATTTTACAAAGGACTCTGGCCTGGATAGTGGGACGCAGTGGAAACTTGGCCCTGAATATCGTGTCCATTTTCCATCCAATAGAAACAGGCATAGCTGGTGCCAGGAAGAGTGATTGAAAGTCAACAGGTGCTCTTTGAGGAATGCAACTGTAATGTTTTGTAACTTCAAAACATTAAATTAATTAAAGAGATTTATGGATGTCTGAAAATATGGGTGTAGTTTGAGTTTACTTTCAATGAAGTGTGCATACATGACGTGATAGCATGATGACATATATATATGTGTGTGTGTGTGTTACATATATGTGTTGTTCGTCCATCGTCATCTTCGATGAGGACCTCGACACCATGATGGTGTCGAGACCAGCGCTTGATTTGGATTTAAGTGAGGGAGAGTTGCGCAGCGTCAGCCTCACTCTCTCTTCCCAATTCCCATCTGGATCCAGTGGCAAGACAGAGTCGAGACGGCTGGAGATGGGACTAGGCGCAGTGGATGACCAGGACATCTTCTGTTTTTGGGGCCCTTGATAGGGTCACTGTGGAGAGGATGTTTTCTATGGTGGGAGATTACTCAAATATTATTGAAATATTAAATACCTAACAGCAACCCACTGATCTGACCAGGCTTCAGCTTATACATGACTCTAGGCACCACATAACAGTGACTCTGAAATGGCCTTGCAAGCTCTTCAATCTCCGAGCCCCCAGCGACTCTCCATCAAATTAAAAGTGAGCTTTGCCAACGACACCAGAAACCGGGTTTACAACTGTTACGCTCAACAATTCCCTCCTCCATTGACTCTGCCTACACACCCTGCTGCTTTGGGAAATCAGCCAACATAATCAAAGATCATCCACCCTAGTCATTCTGTCTTCTACCCCCTCCCATCAGGCAGAAGAAACAAAGGCTTGAAAGCAGGTAACACAAGGCTTAAGAACAACTTCCATAAACTGTATACATGGCAAACTTTTCACTGTATCCTGGTACATATGACAAAGACGAGCCAATACCAGTATCAATAGCTCTTGATCTCCCAACCTGTGGCAAGGTGCCTCTTGCACCTTTTTGAATACCCATTTGCATTTTCTATGTAACTGTACCACTGGATTGAAAAGGCAGGGTGTGGGGAACAGATAGGAGAGTTGGGCCGGTTCTGCTCGATGATCTGTGATGTTTACTCTACTCTTCGCTGAGGCTGTGGCCTTTCTGGGCTGCTCCAGGCTCCATGTCTGAGGGCTCTGCGATGTGCTGGACTGAGCCTGAGGCTTTGGCCTTTCTCCGCTCCTCCGGGCTGCATGTCTGAGTGCTCACTTTCACTCTAAATGCTATTTCCTTACTTTTATTGTTTGCACATTTATTTTGGTCTCTCTTCATACTGGGCATTTGTAAGTCTTTTTTTATGGATTCTTATGGGTTTCTTGCTTTGCGGTTGATTGTAAGGAGATAAGTCTCAAGGTTGTATAATATATGCATACTTCGATAATGAATGTACTTTCAACTTCATTATTGTTTTCCTTTAGTACTACCTCAATGTACTTAATGTATGCAGTTATCTGTCCAGATGGCATACCCACTAAGCTTTTCACAGTCTCTCATTACATCTGGCAATAATAATCCAATTACCAATTAATTGGTAGGATCATTTTGCCCCGGGACAGGGAACTGAAGATCTGTCTCTCTTTGTGGTTTCGATACTGTTTCCTCCTCTCCTGGATAGTGATGGCAGCCCGCCCTCTCGCTCCCTCTCTAACCCAACTGGCATGGTAGCGCCATGGTAGTTTACAATACCAGCAACCTGGGTCCAATTCCCAACACTGCCTGAAGGTGTTTTGCACGTTCTCCCCTGCGCCCGCGTGGGTTTCCTCTGGGTGCTCCTGTTTCCTCCCACAGTCCAAAGATGCATCATTTGGTAGGTTAATTGGTCATTGTGAATCGTACTGTGATTGGGCTAGGATTAGACCAGGGGGTTGATGGGCAACGTGGCTCAATGTGCCAGTTGGGCTATCTCATAGAATAATAGAATCATAGAGAAGAATGGTGCAGAAACAGGCCCTCCGACCTATCTAGTCCATGCCAAACCATTTAAGCTGCTACTCCCATCAGCCTGCACCAGGCCCATAGCCCTCCATACCCCTGCTGTCGATGAACCCATCCAATCTTCTCTTAAATGTTGAAATTGAGCTTGCATGTGTCACTTGCACTGGATGCTCGTTCCACACTCTCCGCGACCCTCTGAGTGAAGACGTTTCTCCTCACGTTCCCCTTAAACTTTTCGCCTTTCACACTTAACCCATAACCCCTGGTTGTATCCCAATCAACTTCAGTGGAAAAAGCCTGTTTGCATTTACCCTATCTGTACCCCTCAAAGTTTTGTATACCTCTGTCAAGTCTTCCCTCAATCTTCTCCATTCTTAGGAATAAAGTCCTAACCTATTTAATCTCAATAAATAAATGAAAGTGTTTATAGACTAACCAACCATGCAGGATAGGTTCGTGATTCCCTCTCAGTTCTGCTTGAGTGAAGCTCCCCTCTACATGATGGGTACTTACAATGGGAGTGACCAGTCTTGTTTCACTCTCCACACAAAGCAGCAATCAGAAACGATAACCAATTAATTCTTCTATAACTAAGAGTGATGTGGTCAGCTTTAGCATCCATCTACTTAGTTAAGCTCAACATGTTACAAGTGAGGTTTTCAAGAGATTTTGTCCAATCAGACAAGTCAAATTCAGGTTAATACTGATCAAAGTTATGGATGTCTTGTCACCACTATATAGAGCCTTGGTGAGACTCCTTGTTGAATGGTTTTGATCTCCTTATTTAAGGAACAATGTTCTTGCTGTACCAGACTGATCTTTGGTGTGGTAGGACTAACTAAAGAAGAAAGCATTGGTCAACTGGTCTGAGATTCACTCTAATTCAGATGATTGAGAAGATATCTTGTGGAAGCCTACGAAATTCTAACAGAACTTGACAGATTAAATATCCAGGTGTTTGAAGGGTTCAAAACCAGGAGGTCAGACTATAAGGATAAAGGACAATCCTTTTAAAACAAAGATGAAGACAAAATTTCTCAGAGAATGGTGAATCTGTGGAATCCTATGCCAGTTGGAGCCAAATCATTAAGTATATTCAAGAAAGTTAGATGTCGCTGTTGGGGCAAAACATATTAAAGTATCTAGGAGGAAAGTTGGGATAGGGTATTGAATTTTGGTGTTTGGCATGAACATGTGGAAATTGGACAAACAGAGGGATGAATTGCCTGCTCCCCCTCCTAGTGTCCAAGTTTCAATGTTTAAGATGAGAGTTTTGATCAGCATTTCAAATACTGTCGCTACCAATCCACTCCAGGCAAAAACCTAGTGACTGGAAGAGCTGGAAGGGCAGTTATGAAAGAAATATTTGTGGGAAAACCTAGAGATAGAACTGCCTGCTTAAAAATAAGGGGGTGCTTATTTATGAGAGTGATGAGGCAGTTATTCTTACCTCAGAGGATCATGAGTCTTTGGTTGGGTATTCCTCAGTGGGTAGTGTCAATTAGTACTTTTAAGAGAGAGTTAAATGGATCCTTCAACAAGGGGTGAAAGGTTACCAAGGCTTAAAAGAACATAGAATGGAAATGATAACTGGGCCAGTGGTGACCTAATTGAACAGCAGAGCAGATTCAAAGGGCTGAGTGGCCTACACCTGCTGCTGACTTGGAGTGGGTGAGAGAAAGGGGAAATGGAGGAAGCTGCAACCAGGCTCATCACAGTCAAAATTAAGTGCTACCACTTCACTTTTATCATTCACCCTCTGCATCAACGTGTTGTAGAAACTATTGCAGTCACTGAAATGCACAGGAAGTGGTTGCTAGCCTCTTTCCTTCAGTGTGAAACTGAATAACTTGCTACCCCACTTCAGACAGCAGTCATCAGCCGGGCTGGTAGAGCAAATGGTAGTTATAAATTGTCCCTGGTGTGCTGGTCAGTGACAAACTCTAGAGGGAGTTGATAGGGCTGTGGGCAGAATAAAATGGGACAAGTGAAAATGTGGTCTGATAGTCGGCATCAATTTCCCTCAGGATCAATAAAGTATATTTACCTATCTACCTGTCTATCTATCTATCTATCTATCTATCCATCTATCAAACAGGGTTGAGGATTCTGTTTTATGCCGTATAGTATTCGTGCAATCATTTGAGTCATAGTCATAGTCATACTTTATTGATCCCGGGGGAAATTGGTTTTCGTTATAGTTGCACCATAAATAATTAAATAGTAATAAAACCATAAATAATTAAATAGTAATATGTAAATTTTGCCAGGAAATAAGTCTATTGGTTCAGGGTGTCTGACCCTCCAAGGGAGGAGTTGTAAAGTTTGATGGCCACAGGCAGGAATGACTTCCTATGACGCTCTGTGTTGCATCTCGGTGGAAAGAGTCTCTGGCTGAATGTACTCCTGTGTCCAACCAGTACACTATGTAGCGGATGGGAGACATTGTCCAAGATCGCATGCAACTTGGACAGCATCCTCTTTTCAGACACCACCGTCAGAGAGTCCAGTTCCATCCCCACAACATCACTGGCCTTACGAATGAGTTTGTTGATTCTGTTGGTGTCTGCTACCCTCAGCCTGCTGCCCCAGCACACAACAGCAAACGTGATAGCACTGGCCACCACAGACTCGTAGAACATCCTCAGCATTGTCCGGCAGATGTTAAAGGACCTCAGTCTCCTCAGGAAATAGAGACGGCTCTGACCCTTCTTGTAGACAGCCTCAGTGTTCTTTGACCAATCCAGTTTATTGTCAATTCGTATCCCCAGGTATTTGTAATCCTCCACCATGTCCACACTGACCCCCTGGATGGAAACAGGGGTCGCCGGTACCTTAGCTCTCCTCAGGTCTACCACCAGCTTCTTAGCCTTTTTCACATTAAGCTGCAGATAATTCTGCTCACACCATGTGACAAAGTTTCCTACCGTTGAGTATGATATTCTCCCAAGGGGTTATTCCCTTAATGGAGAACTTCTGTGTATGACTTTGTTTAACGTGGGGAGGTTGCTGCACGGGCACCACCACACAGTCCTTGACAGATCGGGGTCAGGGGCCGCTGGCATGGCAAGCAAAACGACCGAGGTCCCTTCACTGCTGTGGCCCTTCTCCAACCTCACTGTCACAGTGATGTGTCGTCATCTCCCACCTGCTCCACCGCTGAGGTCTTGGTTGAATTGCTCTGTGTGTGGAACCTCTCCCTTGAACTTACTGCCTTGGGTGACCCTACCAGAAGCTAAGCTCCAGATGGCATCACTCTAGGGAACTCACAAGCCTCTCCACCATGACAGGGTGATGATCCTCAGAGAGCTTTGTGCTGTAGAAACTTATGTAAACACTGCACTATTACTTGCAGTAACAATGATGGGAAGTGGTATATTGTGTTGAGCAATGAGATCCTACACACAATGGGCCTTCACCTGAGAGAATAAGATAACCCACCCAACCGAAAAATCAAAGCTAGCTTGTCTCTGTTACTACCATAGATGAATAGGCCCACAGCAAGAATCAAAGTCACTCCTATTATGTGGCCATTGTAAAAATTGGAAGTCTACATAGGAAAGGACAGATGTTGTTCTCATCACCTGGTTTTTCTGGAACAACATCTGTTACTGCACATTAAAGCACAGGCACTCCTGTTTTACCTCCCTCTGTTGTTTTATTTTTTTATTCAGCGATACAACTCAGAAACAGGCCCCTCTGGCTGTCCGTTTACACCCGTGAGACTAATAAACCACTAACTCGCACGTCTTTGAAATCTGGGATTCCTCCAGAGCAGCAGGAAGGAACCCGCGTGGTTACTGGGAGAAGGTACAAACTCCTTACGGACCGCGACGGGAATCGAACCTGGCTTGCTGGTGCTGAAATAGCGTTATGCTATCTACTGCACAACTGTTTTAAGACCATATGAGGTAGGAGCAAAATTAGGCCATTCAGCCCATTGCGTCTGCACCGCCGTTTCGTCATTGCTGATCCATTTTCTCCCTCATCACCATTCTCCTGCCTTTTCCCTGCAACCTTTCACACCCTGACCAATGAAGAATTAATCAGCTACCACATTAAATGTACCCAGTGACCTGGTCCTCACAGCTGCCTGTGACATCGCTCCACAGCTTCACCACCTTCTGGCTAAAGAAAACCTTCCTCAGCTTCTTTCTGAAAGATGTCCCTTTACTCTGAGGCAGTGCCCTCTGGTTTTAGACACCCCACTATAAGAAGCATCCATTTTGGATCCACTCCATCTATATTCAAAAGATTTCAATATGATTCCCCCCTCTTTTTTTCCAGTTTTCAGCAAGTACAGGCCCAGAACCATCAAACGCTCCTCATATGATAAGCCTTTCATTCCTTGAATCATTTTCATGACGCTCCTCTGGACTCTTTCCAATGCCAGCACTCCTTTTACCAGATAAGAGGCCCAAAACTGCTCCGAAAACTACAAACGTGGCCCGACCAATGCCTTATAAAACTTCAGTATTATATCCTTGTAACACACACAAAATGCTGGAGGAACTCAGCAGGCCAGGCAGCATCTATGGAAATGAATAAATAGTCGACATCTTGGGCCAAGACCCTCTTGCATTCTAGTCCTCTCGAAATGAATGCTAACATTGCATTTACCTTCCTTACCGTGACTCAACCTGCAAGTTAACCTTTACAGAATCCTGAATGAGGATTTTTGAATTTTCTTCCCATTTAGAAAATGGTCTATGCTTTTGTTCATTCTGTCAAAGTGCATGATCTTACACTTGCCTACCCTATATTCCATCTGCCACCTCTTTGCCCATTTTCCTAATCTGTCTAATTCCTTCTGTGACCTCCCTTCTTCCTTAATGCTACCTTTTCCTCCACCTTTGTATCATCTGAAAACTTGGTCACAAAGCCATCAATTCCGTCATCCAAGTGCTTGACATATAACGTAAAAAAGAAGTACCCCAATACACCCGTGTGGAACACCACTAGTCACCAGCAGCCAACTAGAAAAGGCTCCCTTTATTCCCATTCTTTACCTGCTGCCAATCAGCACTGCTTTATCCGTGCTAGAATCTTTCCTGTAATACCATGGGCTCTTATCTTGTTAAGCAGCCTCACATGCGGCACCTTATCAAAGACCTTCTGAAAAGCCAAGTACACAACATCCGCCGATTCTCCTTTCTCTATCCAGCTTGTTATTTCCTCATAGAATTCCAACAGATTTCTCAGGCAAGATGTCCCCTTAAGGAAATCTGGCTGAATTTGGCCTATTTTATCATGTGCCTACAAGTACCCTGAGATCTTATACTTAACAATTGATTCCAGCATCTTTCCTACCAATCAGCTTAGGCTAACTGGCCTATAATGTCCTTTCTTCTGCCTTCCTCCTTTTGTGAAGAGTGGAGTGACATTTGGAATTCTCTAGTCATCCAGAACCATTCCAGAATATAGCGATTCTTGAAATATCATTACCAAAGCCTGCCCAGCCACCTATTTCAGCCAATCTGATCAAGGTGACTTAGCTACTTTCAGAACTTTCAGCTTCCCAAGTACCTTCTCCCTATTTACTGCACAGTAATTGCTCTCACTTCTGCCCCTCCAACAATCTCGAATTTCTGGCTTGTTGCTAATGTTCCACAATAGATGTTTGCACAATACTTACTCAGTTCGTCCGCCTTTCCCTTGTCCCCCAATACTTCCTCGCCAGCATCATTTTCCAGCAATCCGATACCTACTCTCACCTCTCTTCCCAGTCCTCTAAATTCCCACAAACGCTCCTTTTTAAATCTCTGGCCTCAACCTGTGTGTAGCCTCCTCTCTCGATTCAATCGAACCACCGTATCTTGCACAATTACAGAGACTGAGGGAATCAGGAGAGAAGAGGCTGGTCTGGGAAAGTGGTGCTGAGGCAAGAGATCAGCTGGGGCCTGACTAAATGGGGGAGTAGGGGCACTGGGCTGAAAAGCTTCATCCTAGTCCTCTGTCATACCTGTTTACGATGGGTCTGGGCCACGTCCCCACTCACATCCATTCATTATTTATCTGTGATCATTGTGTAGTTTATTCAGTCTTAGTTTTTTAAAGACCATAGTGATGAAGTGGCAACTCGGTAGATATGGAGTGATAGTAGCGGCCCTGCTGTGAGCCCATTTAGTTCTCACCTGCTGGGTTTCATGAAGATCACACACTGTACTGTTTTAAGATTCATTCTCACACTGGGAGTAATGTCGTCACATTGAATACACACCCCTGATCACTCCTGAGATGGAGGTGGCGTGCTGATTCATTGACCTGTCACAGCCTGTGCAGAGGGGGTTCTCCCACAGTGCAGAGAAGTAAGGAATTGCAGCATTTTGACCCAATGACCATAAGGCCCTCTAGCTCGAGAATTAGAGCACTGGTCATGTTAAACCACGAGTTCCTGAGTTCAAGTCTGACTGGAGCCTCAACTTTGTGTTGGGCACGTGGCCAAGTGGTTAAGGCGTTCGTCTAGTGATCTGAAGATCGCTAATTCGAGCCTCAGCTATGGCAGTGTGTTTGTGTCCTTGAGCAAGGCTCCTAACCACATATTGCTCTAGTGTCTGTGCGAGGAGTGGCGCCCCACACAGACTTCCAATCTGCGCCTTGTAAGGCATGAAAATGCCCGACGTAGGCCTCTCATGGTCTGAGTCGACGTTCCCCTCCCCAACCATGAAGAAATGGTCAAAGTTTGGCTGAGTCTATTACAGAGAGCATAGAATCTTCGAGGTATATGGCATGGAGACAGGGCCTTTGGCACAGCTGATCCATGCCAACCCGGATCCCACCTAGGCCAATATCATTTGGCCCATAACCTCTGAGACATTGCCTGTCCACGTGCCTGTCCAAGTGCCTTTTAAGGGAAGGTTACACTTAAGGGACATGGGAGGCTCACACTTCTACAGTGGCACGATAGACGTGGTGATGAATGATTTTGTGATGGCGTCAAAGGAGCTGGGACAAATTGCTGCAGGTGCAGTGTATAGCGATGGTGACGCACCGTAGGGGTGGAGAGCTCCCCTGATGTATGGGGGTGTGGATCATACAGACTAATGTCAGCGACGGATATTCCTACAATGTGAAGCAGGCTTTGCAAGGGTTGTCAGAATCATTCGGGACTGGTCCTACCAAAGGCAAGCACGTACTTAATATTCTAAGCCATTAGGCATAACTACATGAGAACAGATAAAAATATCATGCACAATTGAGGTGAAGTTGGGCAGGAGCCTTGTGGGCTTAATTAAGAAAAGCGTGCTTTGGTGCTCTGCTTTTTCTATCTAAAGTGCTTCCACAGTCGAGATGAAGCTTTTTGTTAAAGTATGAATGTTGTAATTGAAAGAGCTCCCATTCCCTGATTAGACATTACCATATTAAACTTCAGAAACAGGCAGTATCTCCTTCTGTTAGCCCGTAATGTGCAGTGTTATTTCAAATGCATTGAATTACACGAACCTTTCCCTCAGCAGTATCAACCCAGTGAGCTGTGCAGAACTCGAGTGGAATCTAAACCTTTGAATTAATTCTGACATTATTTTTAGATGGAAATTAATAGAAGCTTATTAAAACTGGATCTGGGAGAGATGCCAACTCCTTGTTCATTCGGATGGTGCGATAGAACGTGGGCACTCGTGTGTTGCAGACAGAAGCTGAAAGGACAGGGTATTCCTCAGTCTTGCTCAGTTCAGTTTACTTGGAGATACAGGTCCTTCTGGCCCAATGAGCCCACACCACCCAGTTACACCCACGTGATCAATTAACTCACTCACACGTGCGTCTTTGGAACGTGCGAGGAGACCGGAGCACCCGGAGGAAACCCACACGGGCACAGGGAGAACGCGACAAGCCGGGTCACAGTCACTGTGGTAGTGTTACGCCAGCCGCTATGCTGCTCTGCCACCTCTTGTGCATTTGGCTGGTCCAGAGCTGAGGCTCCCTCGATTTATTCCTGAAGTACAGTTTGTGGTTTTGGTTGTCTTGCTTATCAGCAATGGAGACGAAAAGAAGGGAAGCACTGGGCTAGTTTCTGGGGGAGGAGATATGTCCTATTAATAGCAGCTACATTTTTTGACTTTTAGAGAGTGAGAGGTGATCTTAGAACATAGAACATGGAGAAGGACAACAGAGGAACAGGCATTTCAACCCAAACCTACAAAATGCTGGAGGAACTCAACACGTCGGGCAGCACCGACGGAGAAGAGCAAAGAGTCGACAGTTTGGGCTGAGGCCCTTTATAAGGACTGGAAAGGAAGGAGGCTGAAGCCGGAATAAGGAGGTGAGGGGAGGGGGAGAAGTACAAGCTGGCAGGTGAGACCAGTTGAGGAGGAAGAGGGAATGATCATAAGAAGCTGGGAGGTGATCGGTGTAGGAGTTGAAAGGTTGAAGAGGACAATGGACCGTGGAAGAACGGGAAGGGGGGGGGGATAAAGGGAGGGGATGGTCAGGTGAGGAGAGAGAGTAACCAGAATGGGGAATGGAAAAAGAGAGAAATTACCAAAAATTAGAGAAATAGCCCACAATGCCTGCGCCAAACATGAGCCCAAAGTGAACTAATCCCACTATCCCACTGGCTGCACATGATCCATATCCTTTCATTCCCTGTGTGTCTGTGTCCCTGTCTAAAGATTACAATTGTATCTGCATCCACTACCACCTCAAGCAGCATGTTCTCTGTGTAAAATATTTGCACCATATACCCCTTTTTGCTTTCCCCCTCTCGGCATAAGGTAATGAACTTCAGTATTCACTATAACCTGGAGAAAAGTTTTGGCTGTCTGTCCTATCTATACCACTCTTTCAAACTTCAGTCAGATCTCCCCTCAGCCTCCGACAGTCCAGAAAAACCAACCAAGTTTGTCCAACCTTGCTGTATATCTCATACGGTCTACTCAACATGGTAAACCTCTGAACCCTCTCAGAGGCCTCCCCATCCTTCCTGAGGTAGGGGCATTAGAACTGCATACACTGCTGCAAGTGTGGTCTAGCCAAAGATCCGTAAAACTGCAGAGTGACATCCTTACGCTCAAACACTAGTGAAGAAGACTTGCATGCCACACACCTTCTTTGCCTCGCTATCTACTTGTGCAGCCACCTTTAGTGAGCTGTGGACTTGGACCACAAGAATCAACTGTACATCAATGCTCTTAAGGTTCTCTGTGATTAACTGTATACTTTCCTCTTAAATTTGATCTCTCAAAGTGAAACAGCTCAGGCACTTGCTCAGATTAAACTCCATTTTTGGAGAAAAGGACAATCCTGTTTGCTGTCTGGTTCTGCAAGTGTGTAGATCTGGGCAATGAAACAGCAATGTCGTCGCAGGTGTCAGCTGTCTTTGGTACCAATCTTCCACTTGAGTAAGGTGTTTGTGGGTTCCTTCCCAACTCCAGAGATGTTGCCAAACTTGCAATACAAGCACACTTATCTCTACGTAAACCATCACTAAGATGTACTCTAAAGGAGGTTTCCACGGTTGTCATACTAAGCAAGCTTCATATGCCAGCAAGAACAATCAAGGATTTATTCTGATCAGTTCTTTAAGAGAGGGCTACTCACAAAAGAAAAAATACAGACGGTCTGTCCACAAGACTGACCCATGCAGAGCTATAGAGGGTGGATTTATCTCCAATAAGCCCATAGAAATGTTAATACCCAAATCATTACAATCCACACTTAGTCTTTCAAAGTGTTAATAAGCATAAAAATTCTCCTGGTACGACAGCTTTCTGTGCTCGCGGTCAACATGTCAACCTGGGTGAGTGACCCCTGGGAGGGATGTGGTTTTACTCACTGACACAGGGGTGTGGGGAGGTAATATCACCCAGATTTACGGTTAACTAACAACGTTAGACTAACGACTTTACAGTTGAAGTGGGTGGCGGTGGAAGTCAATCAGATTTTGCAGATTTTTTCTCGTATTATAGAATAAGCAGAGTTTAGGGCAGAGTTTAACAGCCTGTGTGAAATGGATGGACAGAACTGATGACCATACAGGGGCAGACTCTTCCAAATATTCAATGAGACATATTGAGTTGGCTCTCCTTTGACCTTTCTCATTAACAAGGCATCTCACCTGCAGAACTGCTGCTCGCTGGATGATTTTTGTTTTCCGTACCATCCGCTGTAAACTCTAGACACTGCTGTGTGTGAAATTCCCAGGAGATAGACATTTTCTGAGATACTTAGGCCAACCTGTCTAGCACCAACAATCATTCCACGATCAAAGTCACCTAGATCACATTTCCTCCCCATTCTGATCTTTGGTCTGAACAAAGACTGAGCCTCTTCACCATGTCTGCGTGCTTGTATTCACTGAGTTCCTGCTATATGATTGACTGATTAAATATTTGCTTTAATGAGCAGGTGTATAGGTGCACCCAATAAAATGGCCATCAAGTGGATTACTTATCAAATTTTTACATATTATTTGGTTGTGTTATTTCCTCAACCTTAACAAACCTTTTAAAAGACTCCTAAATTGTGTTTCCTTAATTTATCAATCCAATTGTGTTCAGGTAGAGCTCAGAGAATAGATGTAAGGGACCATTACCCAAACAGGGGAGAGCATAAGTGCCGTAGCAAATGTGTCACTGGTGCAGAATTACTGTTAGAGGCTTTGGATTGGAAATTCTGTTGCATGGTGCACGTTTTTATACATTGTGGACATTCTACCTACAGGAAAGATGTGAACAAGATTGAAACAGTACAGAAAAAATTTACAAGGATTTTGCCGGGACTGGAGGACTTCAGTTATATGGAAAGATTGAATAGGTTGGGGCTTTATTCCTTAGAACACAGAAGATTGAGAGGAGATTTGAGAGAGCTATACGAAATTATGAGGGATATAGATAGGGTAAATGCAAGCAGGCTTTTTCCACTGAGGTCGGCTGGGATGACAACCAGAGGTCATGGGTTACGGGTGAAAGGTGAAAAGTTTAAGGGGAACATGAGGGGGAACCTTTTTCACTCAGAGGGTTGTGAAAGTGTGGAACAAGCTGCCAGCACAGGTGGTGCAAGCGAGCTAAATTTCAACGTTTAACTGAAGTTTCGGTAGGTACATGGATGGTAGGAGTATGGAGTGCTCTGGTCCCGGTGCAGGTTGAAGGGTGCAGGCAGCTTAAGTGGCTTCGGCATGGACTAGATGGGCTGAAGAGCCTGTTTCTGTGCTATATTTTTCTATGGCTCGATAACACACTGTGTTTACACATACAGGTGCAAAGAAACATAAATTATACACAATTCTGGTGCCAACATAGCATGCCCACAATACTCAACATAACATGCAACACAAGCAGTGCTATATGGATCCCATCTTACTCTGCCGCCATTCCTTCCTTACAGCTTTTTATCATTGCCAACACACTAGGGGCAAAGTACAGCAGCCAGTTCACCTCCTGTCATGGTCTGGTCCGTGAAGTCCGCATTCCGGTTCACGGTCCGGTCCATCAATCCGTATTCCAGGTTTTCCGGTTTTCCCTTTTCCCTTGTCCTGTTGTGTGCCTTAATTGAAGCACATGATTCTCATTTTTGGGCTGGACTGTTCCCTCCCCTTCCCCGTCCTTCCAAAGCCTCGCCTGCTACCTTCGCCTGAAGCCTCACCTGCTACCTTTGCCTTTGTCCTCGCCTGTAACGCCGTCAGGTTCAACCGCCAGGGCAAGATCGGGGTCTTGCTGTGTCTAGGTAAGGAACTGTCTTTCGTTGTTTGGAACTGTCTCTTTGTGTCGTCACCTTCTCTAGGTGGGTCCGGCTGTGAGCCGCTACCTTGAGTTGGGAACTGTCTCTGTGTCCACGCCTTTGCCAGGCAGGTCCGGCCGTTTGTTGCTACCTTGTGTTGGGAACAATCTCTTTGTGCCGTTGCCTCTGCTGGGTAGGTCCGGCTGTTTGCTGCTACCTTGAGTGGAGATCTGTCTCCCAGTGTTCTGTGTATGAGTCCCGGCCCTACGTCCTGCTCCCTACGTGGGGTCCTGACTCTGTAGAGCGCCTGCCTCAAGTCCTGTTCCCAAGGAGGGGTTCCGGCTCTGTGTTCCAAGTTCCCGTTCTCTCACGACCAAGGCTCTGTGTTCTGTGTTCCTGTCTCCCAAGGTTACCAAGGCTCTGTGTTCTGTGTTCCTGTCTCCCAAGACCAAGGCTCTGTGTTCCGCGTTCCTGTCTCCCAAGACCAAGGCTCTGTGTTCTGCGTTCCTGTCTCCCAAGACCAAGGCTCTGTGTTCCGCGTTCCTGTCTCCCAAGACCAAGGCTCTGTGTTCCAGTCTCCCAAGTCCAAGTCTGAGCTTCGTGTCCTCATCCAGTTCTGGTGCCTCGTCCTGCCCCTGGAATCCCGCGTCCTGCTGCCACGTCCAGTCCTGTTGCCTTGTCACGTCTTGTCCTCGCCTGGATCCGGGTCCTGAGCCCGATTCAAGACCCAGATTCCGGGTCCCTGTCCTGTCTCTGGCTCGGGGTCCTAGTCCAGGCTCCTCGTTCCTAGTTTCACGTCCAGGTCCCGTGTCTCTAGTCCAAGTTCTAGCCCAGGCCCTGAATCCTCGTCTCGTCCAGGGCCTGTGTCATGTCCAGTGTCGTTTCTTCCCCACTTCCCTTGCTTTCTTGACACACCTAGTCCTATTCCTAGTACCTTAGTGTCTGTGTCTTGCATTTGGGCCCGCTCCCAGCACCCCGCTTATGACACCTCCAAATGCACATGTCTTTGGGATGTGGGAGGGAAACAGGTCACTGGGAAAGCATGCAAACTCCAGAGAGTCAGCATTTGATGTCAGGGTTGAAACCAGGCTGCTGGAATTGTGAGGCAGTGGCTATACTACCTGGCCTATTTATTAGTCGTTAGCGGCTTCCTCCCCTGTTCTTCAAGTAGTACTGCGCCAGTGTTTTGACAAGTGCACAGTTTAACACCTCTTTCAGGAAAGACCTTAGGTCAACATCCCGTGTGCCAGCTGGACTGTTGGCATCCAACTATTTAAAGCTGAGAGGAAATAGCTACCATAACTAAGTAGATACTTAAGGACACAATATGTGCAATGGTTGTTGCAATTATCAGTTTAACAGCATCAACTGAAGTAATTTGTGATGAAGTATATTAGAGCACGCCTGAGCGCACAATAAATGGCCGTCTATCTTCATGCCTTGTGCCACAGCGGCAGGCTCAGCTCAAGAAAGCCAGTCTGTCGCTCTGATACTGTCAAGAAAGAATTGTGCCCTCCGGAGGGGGAATTAGGAAGGGACAACTTGCTGGTTTATGGGAGAGGGCTGGAAAATTGGGGCTGCCTGTCAATGGACCAACAGGGGGATGATCATCCACATTGCTTCCGTCTGTGCAGTACGATCCCGTGATTTCCATGTGTGGCAGAATATGGCAGGGAGATTTATTTTTGTGTTGACATTTCTGTAAATGGCTTCTGACTGGACCTGACTTACAAAGGAAACCTCTCTCTTACAGAACTGACACAGGATAACCAGCAGTCTCCCTCCCATACTGACGAGCTCTCTCCGTTACTGGACATCAAAAAAAAAACTCACTGATAATGATATCCTTTCACTGCACTCTGTTGCTGCTTCTTCACCAAACTCGGAATAAATGAGAGCATCAAGTCCTGCTGACTCTTCACCACTGCCTCATCCAAGCCATTACAGAAACCCTCATCCACAACTTTGTTGTTCTAAACTTGACAACTCTTTTCCCTTTGTTCTGTAAACTGCAGCTCTTCCAACATGATGGTTCCCATTCACCCCAACCTCTGACTGACCTACAATCTTTCCTGGTCTCCGTTCTAATGTTACATTCCTGTTTCTAAGCTGCTCCCTCTCCCCCAGCCTTCAGGATAGTCAAGTATATTTACATCATTCCCGTTGCTACAGTACTGTCTTCCCTGCCTGCAGTAGACCCGACCTCAGTTCGGAACTCTTTCCTGAATCCTTTACCTCTGCCTCTCCCTCATTAAAAATCAGCCTCTTTGATCACCTGCCTCAACACATTCTTATCCTCTCATCACCCTGGGCCATTTTAATAAGCGTTAAGGGGCTCTGTAAATGCAAGTTGCTGCCTTGATCTCTGTGAGCATGAGCTGCAAGTAATGCTAGCAGTTTGCTAGACTCAAATTCAGATTGGCAGTATCCCACGGGCAAGATATGAAATCCTGTCTCTTTCAATCCCTTTGAACAGGAGCACTTCTCAAGGAGATTTAAGGTCCTTCTGGCTCCTGTTTCCCATCTGCCATCTGCTGCTGATTCAATTTTACCTTCCATTCAAACGCCATCAGCGAATTTAATCTAGATTGAATATTCCACGTGATTGGCACATCAATTGCTGTCAAGAGGATTCACTAAGAGGCAAATAAGAGAAAGGAGCTTTAATGCCAATAGCACTCTCTCCTTTGCTGATGTTAATGACTGTTCTCAAACTGCTTTGTTCTCCAACTTGATGGGCTGGCGATTTGGACGCCGTGCTGTCTGACACTCCCCAATCACCTGGAAGAATTTTTGTGAACTAGCTGGCACGTTGACCAGTTCACATCCTGCCAACTTTTGATTGGTACCCTAAGCTGATTGTGATATTGGCTGCTTCATTGGGCCAATTGGAAGGGACTTAAACAGAAATCTGTCACCTTGGTTAGTCCCCATTCCACCGCACACAACGTACCCAAGGTTCACAGGATGACGCATGGCGACCACATTGGCCATAAACACAAGAAAAGTTCACTTAAATCTCAGCTCTGCTCTATCATCAGCTGCAGCATTACAGCACAGAAACAGACCCTTTGGCCCATCTGGTCTGTGCGATCATGATCTTCTGCCTAGTCCTATCTCCCCTCACCCAGACCACAGCCCTCCACAGCTCTCCCATCCATGCACCTATCCAAACTTCTCTTAAACATTGCAATCAAACCCACACCCACAACCTCTGCTGGCAGCTCGTTCCACACTCTCACTACCTTTCAGGTTCCTCTTAAAAATCTCATCTATGACCCTAAACTTATGCTCTCTCATTCTCGACTCACACAACCTCAAGGAAAAGAGCCTGCATGTATTCCCTAGTTATACACCTCATCATTTTTTATACCTCTATCAAATCTCCCCTCATTCTCTTATGATCTAGGGAATAAAGATCTAACCTATTCAATCTTTCCCTTTATTCATGTCCTCAAGTTACGGCAACATCCTTCTATATTTTCTCTGCACTTTTTCAAGCTTATCTTTAAGTTTCCTATAGGTGGTGACCAGAACTATAAACAATACTCCTAAACACAAAATAACATCCCTGTAAGTGCAAGTGCTACACCTGTCCCTACACCTCCTCTCTTGCCACCATTCAGGGCCCCAAACAGTACTTCCAAGTGAGGCAACGCTTCGCTTGTGAGTCTGTTGGGGTCATCTATTGCATCTGGTGCTCCCGGTGCGGCCTCCTCTACATCGGTGAAACCCGACGCAGATTGGGGGACCGCTTCTTCGAGCACCTCCACTCTGTCTGCCACAACAGACAGGATCTCCCGGTTGCCACCCACTTCAACTCTGCTTCCCACTCCCATTCAGATATGTCCATGGCCTCCTCTACTGCCATGATGAGGCTAAACGCAGGTTGGAGGAGCAACACCTCATATACCGTCTAGGTAGTCTACAGCCCCTTGGTATGAACATAGAATTCTCCAACTTCTGGTAATTCCCTCCTCCTCCTTTCCCCTATCCCTATGTCACTCTGCCCCCTCCCCCAGCTGCCTACCACCTCCCTCTTGGTTCCGCCTCTGTCTACTACCCATTGTGTTTTCCCCTATTCTTTCTTCACATTTCCTGCCTATCCCCTCCCTGCTTCCCTTCCCCCACCCCTTGATCTTTCCCCTTACTGGTTTTTCACCTGGAACCTACCAGCCTTCTCCTTCCCACCCTCCCCCCACCTTCTTTATAGGCCTCTGCCCCTTCCCTCTTCAGTCCTGACGAAGGGTTCCGGCCCGAAACGTCGACTGATCTTTTCCACGGATACTGCCCGACCTGCTGAGTTCCTCCAGCGTGTTGTGAGTGAAACAATACTCCTAATTTGGCCTCACATCTTCAACATAACATCCCATCTTCTGTACTCGCACTCTGATGTACAAAGGCCATGGTGCCAAAAGTTCTCTTTATGACCCAAGGTACCTGTGACGCCACTTTCAATGAATTATGAATCTGTATTCCCAGATCCCTTTGATTTATCACATACCTCAGTGCCTTACCATTCACTGTGTAAGTCCTACCTTAGTCTGCAGATGCTGGAAATCCAAACCAACACACACGAAATACTGGAGGAACTCAGCAGGTCTAGCAGCATCTATGGAGACGAATAAACTGTCAACAGTTTGGGCCGGGACCCTCCTTCAGGACTGAGAAGGAAGGGGGGAAGATGCCGGAATAAAAAGGTGGTGAGGGAGGGGAAAGAGGCTAGCTGGAAGGTGATAGGAGGAGCCAGTTGGGAGGGAAAGGTCAAGGCTTGGAAAAGAAAGAATCTGATAGGAGAGGAGAGTGAACCGTAGAGAAATGGAAGGAGGAGGTGACCCAGGGGTAGTGAAAGGTGGGCGAGAAAAAGTAAAAGATCAGAATGAAGGATAGGGAAGGGGGACAGGAAGTCGTTCACTGGAAGGAGAAATCGATATTCATGTCATCAGGTTGGAGGGTACCCAGATTGAATATTAAGGTCTTGGTCCTCCACCCTGAGGGTGACCTCCTCTTGGTACAAGAGGAGGCCATGAACTGATGTGTAGGAACAGGAAATGGGAATCGGAATTAAAATGTTTGGCCACTAGGAAGACCCAATTGTGGCGAATGGTGCAGAGGTGCTCAACAAACCACTGGGAAGTCCTGCCTGTGGCAGATGGTGCGGAAATGCTTGACGAAGCAGTCCCCCCGATTTACAATGTAGAGGAGGTCGCATCGGGAGCACTAGACAATATAGATGATCCCAGCTGATCTGCCGGTGAAGTATTGCCTCACCTGGAAGGACAGTCTGGGGCCCTGAATGGAGATGAGAGAGGAGGTGCATGGGATCGTTCTTGTAAATCTCCTCTGGACCCTTTCCGTTACCAGCACATATTTTCTTAGTTGTGGGATCCAAAACTGTTTACAATACTTCAAACATGGTCTGAAAAATGCTTTAGAAATCACTGTGTTATACCTTTGTTTCTGTATTCTAGTCCCCTTGAAACGTAATGAGGTGGCATGGACTCTTTGGGCCGGAAAGGCTTGTTACTGTGCTGGATCTGTAAATAAGTAATAAAATAAAGATGTCGGGGATACAGAGCGAAGGCAGACAGATAATCTGAGTCCCAGATCCAATGATGGCAGGGAGGGCTGAAAAGGGCTTGCTGGTGTTCCAATGTTCTTTTAGTTTGAGTATTTCAGCACAAAGGTCTCCTGTGAGCATCCAATTTTGAGCTTGCTAATTGTTTTTTTTGTGCAGAGTGCAGCGCCAGACCTTGTGTACCAGGCACGATGGGCACCCTGAGCACCTTCTGTACCATGACCCAGGGGAGGAGAGAGAGAGAGTGAGTAAACTGTACCCTCAATGGCTCCTGGCAGGTCAGTCATTGCCCACAGGGGGAAATGGACAGTCAACATTCCGGGTCAAGTCTCGACCTGTATAGTCGGCTGGTGGTGTAGTGGCATCAGCAGCAGACTGCGAGGCGAGTGGTTCCGAGTTCGAATCCGGCCGGCTCCTTGCACGCTTTCCAGCCGTGCTGGGGTGAGCAGCTCGGCCTCAAAAAAAACCAGTCAAATGCTATGGAAACGGCAAAAAATGCTGCCCAACGCACCAGAAGCCATGAAAAGCAATACCAACCTCTTGAAATGAATGCTAGCATTACCGTTGTTGAAGAACATAATGTTACTTGTAGCTGGCATGCAAAATGAATACTTTTCACTGGATCTTGTAGATCCATGAATCATAAACCAAAACCAATACCAAGTAAATTACAGGATACCCTGTCACTGGAATCTTCAAACAAGCAACAAGGCAGAGGGAGCAATAGTCAGATGAGTTACGCCATTGGAGTAGCTCTCCGATCAAAATAACAAACATGCAGCAGGTGGGAACTTTTCCGACACGTATCTCAACTGCGTGGCTGATCCTGGATGTGACCCCAGCACCACTGATGTGTTTTTGAGGTGGATCTGGTTGGGAATTGGTGCCGGACAGATCTTGCCTCCAGCATACACAGAAAGGGTAGTGTGGCGGTTAGCACAACGTTATTACAGCTTGGGGTTTCGGAGTCGGAGTCAAATTCTGGCATCATCCGTAAGGAATCCTGTACGTACTCCCTATGGGATGCATGAGTTTTCTACAGGTGCTCCAGTTTCCTTCCAGAGTCCAAAGCCGTACCAGTCAGTGGGTAATTAGTCGCTGTAAATTGTTCCGTGATTAGGCCAGGGTTATATCAGGGGTGTCCGGATGGTGCGGCTTGAAGGGGTGAAGGGGGCCTATTCTGTGCTGGTATATAAAAACAGGCTAATGCCCAATTTCCTGACGACTGAGGTTTATTGTGGAGAGGAGGAGGTAGGCTAGAAAGGGAGGAAGCTGAGCGTATCCCTGTGTAAAGATAACATTACATTTAAGCACAGGTTTCATTCAAAATGATCACCATTGTGATCATTAATTTGTTAATTGCTCTCATCCACAGCTCTATTTATACCCTCATTACTCACTATACTCCACTGTGAATAACCAAATCTCCCTTATTGCACCATTATTGTGTCATCAGTGTGGCCTTAACTGCACTGATTGAAGTAATGACCTGATTATACAGCTGAATCCACTTAAATGGTAATTAGGAAACACAAAACAATTCGGGACAGACAGAAACACACGCTGTCATTGCAGGTACAGATTTTCTCTTTTGGCAGTCTCTCGGGATCGAAGATAACTTGCTTCCACTTTGCACCTGTGGGTTCTGGAGTGGCTGACGAGGCCAATGTGGGAACTTGCAGACTCTTCCATGGGTGGGTGCTGTGTTAGGCAGTCCACTGCTTACTCAGGGTCCCTGTGCACGACTGACACATGCCCATCAGGTTCCCGGTGATATCCCCAATGCTCCGCTGTCATGTTGAGGCATCGTGGGGCTGAAGATTCCCAGGAGTCAATGGGAACGTTACCTTTTTCAGGGGAGCTCTCATGAAGATTGCACGAAACATTCTAAGCACTGATTATTATAAACAGCGGTGCTCTTTAGCTCCCTAACTCTACACTCATAACTGCGTGGCCTGACTCCGCTCTCTACCCATCTGCAAGTTCACAGGTGACATCACCGTGGTGGGCCGTATCTCAAATAACGCTGAGCTGGAAGGAGATGGAGAGCTCAGTCACGCGAAGTCATGGCGACAACCTTTCCCTCAATGCCAGCAAAACAAAAGAGCTGATCATCTACTTTAGGAAAGTGGGGTGGGGGGGGCATCGCATATGCTCCTGTCTACACCAATGTTGTTGAGTTTGATAGGGTTGAGAGCTACACTTTCCTAGGAGTGAACATCACCGAGGGCCTGTCCTGGTCCAACCACAAAGGCCCATGGCCAAGAAAGCTCGGCAATGCCTCTACTTCCTCAGAAGGCTAAAGGAAGCTGTCATGTAGCCGTCGAGCCTCACCAGTGTTTAATCAATGTACCACAGGAAGCATCCTATCAAGGTGCAAAACGGTTTTGGTGTGGAAACTGCTCTGCATGTGACTGCAAGAAACTGCAAGGTTGTGGACACAGCTCGGCTCATTATGGAAACCAGCCTCCTCTCTGCTGGACTCTGTCCACATTGCTCGCTGACTCAGTAAAGCAGCCAGCATAATCAAGGACCACACCAACCCAGGGATTCTCTTTTCTCCCTTCTCCTATTGGGCAGAAGATAGAAAATCATGTACCACTAGGCTCAAGGCCAGCTTCAAAGACTGCCGAGTAGTTTCCTGGTATGATAAGGTGGACTATTGACATCACATTCTACTACATTATGATCTTGCACATTATTGTTTACCTGCCCTGTACTTTCAGTCTGCCATCTCTAAAGGGACCCTACCATTAGACGTACCTTTTACTACCTTGCAGAGGCCAGGCGGCAGCTCTTTGACACCAACCCCTGTACCAGGACTCTACCGATGAACACCAGGTCATCTTCTCCTGCCCCGACACGGGTCTCATCACACCTCCCCTACACAGTCTCAAACCTGATAATGCCCCCACCCTGCACTGCCTGCTTCTGTCTCTTATCTTCAGTCCCACCAACGTCCATTCTCACACGTGCTTCAGAGAATAAATCAATGAAAGCTTGGAACTCAGCCTTTGAATGTACATAACTCGCTTGTGTTGCCTGCATAATGTTGCATGATTACTGAGCCTGGGGCAGTGTGGGTCCTGGGCTGAAGGTACTGTAGCAATGTTGAACAGTTTCTCCATATATCCTATAGAATAGCTCCACTCCAGCAGGAAGCTTTGCTGCAAAAGGGGTGTAAACTGCAAAAAAAAATACTGCCTGCTATGCCCCTGGCACTTAGGGCAGTAATGAAGGTCTCTGACAGTGTTCAGGGCTTCCTCCATCTTGTCAGTAGCTTCCTCTCGGGTTTCATTACTGTCAGTCACGCAAGTCCTGGGTGGAGATTCAGGAACACCGTTACACTCAGATATAGAAGGATTCTTCATTGCTGTTTCCGTAACAATTTCGTTTTACCAGTCAGGGTTGTTATCCCTGGGCAGAACCCCCTGAGCCTGGAGGATCAGTGGACCACTCTTAGCCCAGCCTCTACCCTTTGACCTGTTTGGCATGGGTGACCCTACCAAGGGCCTATGCATAATATCCTCACTCATTGAGGCATGCAAGCCTCCAAACCCTACAACCAGGTTGTAGTCTTCTTGGAGGAACTACTGAGGCTGGGGTAGTGTGTGTCTTGGGCTGAAGGTACTTACATTGAACAGTTTCTGATATGTCCTGTAGAATAAAGTCAGATTTCTACTTGTGTATCAAATGTATGCCATACGTATGGAGCAGCCATGTACCCTACACTATACTCTACGCCAAACCCTACGCTGTAGCCTCACGGGTACCTCTCCCAAAATGTTACTACGTGTCGCGGCGTCGCAGACCGCAGCAATTGTGATTGGTCTGCTCGGTAGCATCGCATTTCCTCCTATGCTGCAATAGCTTGCCATTGGGTGTCTGAAGGACAGGGAAGGAACTCTGACTGCAATGCTTTCCATAAAGCTTTACAGACCTCCAAAATTATGGGGGACCCTGTGCTTGACGCCAGTTTGTAGCTGCTACAGCCTGTTGACTTCCACCTGAAACTGAAACTCGAATGGTGATTACCAGTCCCTGAGTGTACTGTGTGTACACTGATGCGAAATAAATGGTTGGAGACAATGAACCAAATTGTCAAATCTACCTGCCGACATCCGAAAATATTTGAAATACATTTCCTTGTTCATGTCTCTCAGTGGCTGGACAAGCACAGAAAATTCCCCCTCCTTCAGTTCAGCCGCCATTGTTTGAAGTTTGAGTTTCTTCGTGTTGAGTTTCAACATGAAGAAACTCAACACAGTGGGATAGAAACCCCACCGCCAACTAGCGTTTTGGTGGTGAATTGCAGAGCGATGCAGACACACCAACGCACAAGTATAAATGCTCACAACGGCGTAGCCCACTTGCGTAGTACGCACAAGTACAAATCAGCCTTAACTCCACTCCAGCAGTAAGCTTTGCTGGAAGAGAGGTGTAACACTGCAAGAACAATCAACAGAAGAAAGTTCGAAGTTCAAAGTACATTTATTATTGGAGTGAGTATATGGTATGCAACCTTGAGATCTCTCTTCTTGTAGACAGCCACAAAACAAAGAAACACCATGGAACCTATTCAAAGAAAACCTCAACACCACAAAACCATCAGACTTGCAAAGAAAAAAAAGAACAAATTGCACAAAGAGCAAAATGTGAACACATTATAACACCCACAACATTAAACATCAGATGATAGAGTTCCCAAAAGTGAGTCCACAGCCATGAGCCGCTGAGATGAGTGAAGCCAGCTCAGGAGCCGATGGCCACGGCCGCAGCCACTGCGTTGATGCTGTGTTGATGGCTGCAGACCACAGCCGCAGATTCAGTTCCATGCTGAAGCACCTCAAATCGCACAAATAGTAAAGCGTCTTCAGCACTGAGGACAATAAACATCAAAGCCAGCTGAAAATGTGTCCACAGCCATGAGCCATAAGCTGCCGAGGCAATGGAACGTTGCAGTGTGGGACTCTGGACTTCTGCACCTTCCAGCGGCTGCAGCGAGAGGGAGAACAATCAATCGCAGGCAGATGGCACCGAACACCCGTTCATTTCCATTCTTGTCCTCGTCGATTTTAATCTTGCTCAATGCTGTAATCGGTGCAGACTAACGGAGCCGACCACAAGCTCGTATCCCACATTTAGGAATCAACGCAGCATAGACCCCCAGTGTTGGCCCTAGCTGCACTCCATGGTGAATCCCCAGGGAGACTGAAGAAGTGTCACGTCACTGAATCAGCTCAAAAATATACTCTTAAAAAGGAAATCACAAGCTGACCCCAGTGATGCTGGGTCAATGAAGTGGTCTTGTTGGAAACCAGTCTCTAAGGAAATTGGCTCTGTTGTAGGCAAGGATCTTGGCTTAAATGCCACGTGCAGCAAAACCAAGATGGAGCTGAGCTTCTGCGGGCAGCTGAGTTTGCAGGACACTAATGGAGGTGAAGGATGAGAGAGGTGTGACCTAGGGCTCATTCTTCCTCCTGAACATTCTGAGCAGATCGTGGATTCTCCACATTCACATCTTAACTCAGTAGGCAGTAAGGTCACCGTGCACTGTGGGCCCTTGACTCTGACCCTCCGCGCGCGAACAGGCTTTGGAATGAGATGTTAGTTGTTGGCTCTTGCCCCCCTTCCTCAATCCCCCATCGTGCGCCTTACTCCTACTGCTGTTTAAATGTCTACAACGCATTCCACAAAACCCTTAGGAAAAAGATAGACAGTATAAACTTTCATGAGACTTTGCTACACATTAATTAGTTTCCAAACTCTATGCAGAAATTATAAGGGCTCTGAATTTAAACATTGGAACTACTTGGCCAACCAGGAGGCATCTGTGAGGAGGAAACGGAGTCAATGGTATGGCACAATAGTGCAGATGATGGCAGAATAGTATATCGGTTGGCACAACGCTTTACGGTGTCAGCTATAAGATCCGTCTGTACGGAATACGTTCTTCCCATGACTTCGTGGTTTTCCTCCGGGTGCTTGGCTTTCTCCCACATTCCAAACACGAACAGTGAGTTGTGGGCATGCTATGTGCTGTTGGAAGCCTGGCAAACTCTTACAGGCTTTTCAGCAGAACCCTCGCTGATTTGATTTGACACAAATGACGCATCTCACCGTATGTTTCAAATGAAGCTAATCTTCATCTCTTTAACCCTTTGATTGAAGAAGCAGAATCAGGTTTATTATCGCTGACAGACGCCATGTGATATATAAAAACACTATAAATTACAATAAGAAATATGAATATACATAAAAAAGATAAATTAGTAGTGTAAAAAGAGAGCAAAAATAGTGACATCGTGTTCATGGGTTCATTGTCCTTTCAGAAATCAGATGGCGGAGGGGAAGAAGCTATTCCTAAAATGTTGAATTGGGTCTTCAAATGACACTGACTTTCATCAGAAGGAGTGAACTGCCAGTGAAATATTTTGGGAAATCCCGACCGTGTGAAATGAGGCTCCTTGATGAAATGTGCCAGTCAGTCCCACTCCCCTACAAACTCCTCCAAATCAAATGCATGTCATTTCCCGTAATAAGTTGCTGTTATATTTTCTTCCCTTGCTCTTCTGGCAGAATGCAGCAAGTAAGTACCTCTGCCATTCTCCAGAAGAATTTTGTTTTTCACTCATGCATCAAATCTGCGAACACCTACCTTTCTAGTCCTGGAAGCACTTTTTTTGAACTTACACTGATTCAGGGAGCAGTGGAGTGTGGGCAGGGGGGAGGCCAGTGAACAGTAGTAGGGAGTAAGAATCCCACTTCCTTCTTCAACCCCCTAATCCTTCTCGGACCAATTCCCAACCCAAGGAAACATGCCAACTCACTGACTGGTTTAATCTCACCGGACACTGCCCCTTAGTAAGCATTGTATATCATTATATATCATTATATCTCAGCTCGGTATGGCAACTGCTCTGCCCGAGACAGCAAGGAACGGCAGAGAGTTATGGACACGACTCAGCACATTACAGAAAGCAGCCTCCCCTCCATTAACTCTATCTACACTTCTGACTGCCTCAGTAAAGCATCTGGCATAATTTATTTATGGACTGAGATACAGCATGCAACAGGCCCCACCTTTGAGCCACACCGCCCAGCAGAACCCAGATTTATTCCTAGCCTAATCAAGGGACAATTGACAATGACCAATTAACCTACCAACCCCTGCACCTTTGGACTTGGGGCAGAATGTTAGCATAGCGGCTAGCACAACACTTTACAGTACGAGCAACCCGGGTTCAATTCCTGACACTGCCCGTAAAGAGTTTGAACATTCTCACCAAGACCGTGTGGGCTTCCTCCGGATATTCCAGTTTCCTCATATGCTGCAAACTCTCCAAACCCTACAAGTTTGTGGGCCTTTTGGAGCTTCCTCAGTACACGTGATGATAATTAATCACTTTACCAAATCATATGGTGTCAGCTTACATGCTGGCACTTATTGTTCATCCGTTTGCACAAACTGACTCAGTGGTTTCTGGGTGATTTCACAGCTCAGTGAAGACCCAGTAGCTCTGACGTGGGACTGGAGTTACATTTATGTGGGACACTGGACCTTCTAAAGGACCTTGATGGACCAGACACAAAACAGTTTTGGGAACAGCTATGAGGGACTTCTCATCAATCTAGTCCAAATGACTAGGGTATTCCTCAGCAAACATAAATGGTTGAGGCTGAATTCCATCCTTTAGAAAGTTTATTTCTTTCCTCCAAACACATTGAGAGCACACCTACAAACTATAATGGTATCTGGGAAAGATGAAAACAGTGGTACAGGGGAGTGCTCTGCCTTTGCCAAAGCACAGTGCCCCCGATGGCCTGGAGGAGAACAACTATCTTGTAAATTAGACATTGCTACAGTACAATGCAAAGACAGGCTGACCGTCTACTGGGAAAGATTATTAAAAACAATATAATGGAGCTATCAACAGAGTAGCTTTATCCTGTTGCAACCAACTGGAGGAGGAAAGCTGGACAATCAACAACCATCTGGGGCCACTTCTCTTCCATCACTTGTGATGCAGGAAACTTAATGTGCAAATTTACACATAGCTCATTAAGAATAAATTCATTCCTAATCGCCTGTGTGTTAGATACTGTCATCTCCCATTTTTCTCCCATTAGGTATTAATTGGCACTGTGCTATACTCTCAGCATAAAGGGATGGAGGCAGATGACATTGCACTGGTCACAGGGGGGAACTGAGGCCCAAGGATAGGTAACACAGTAATCTGTGCGTAGAAACACAAGAGACTGCAGATGCTGGATTGTGGAGCAACATACAAGTGCTGGAGGAATTCAGCAAATCAGGCAGCATCTATGGAGGGCAATGGACAATTGGTTTCAAGTCATTAGCACAACGTTTTACAGTACAGGTGATCCAGGTTCAACTCCCCCGCTGCCTGTTAGGGGTCTGTACGTTCTCCCGGAGACCGAGTGAGTTTCTTCTGGGTGCTCTAGTTTCCTCCCACAGTCCAAAGACGTACCGGTTGGCAGCTTAACTGGTCATTGTGAATTGTCCCATGATTAGACTAGGATTAAATCGGGGATTGCTGGATGGTGAAGCTTGAAAAGCCCAAAGGGTATGTTCCACTCCGTATCCCAATAAATAAATAAATAAAAATCTTTCTTCTGTGTATAAGTGGCTTCGCTATGTTGCCTTGCTTAGGTGATCTAAACAGTTTGCTTTTGACTGGCTCATACAATCATAAAATGGATTACACTGATCCAGCAAGCCAGGCAGCATCAATAGAAGAGAGTACACAATCGACATTTTGGACTGAGGCCCTTCAGGACTCGTGTTTGTACACTGAACCAGGGCATAGTGTATCCTTTCTAAATAGACTTATCAAGCCTATTGAACAAATATTTAGTGATAGTTTCCTTTTTGTTTGCTTTAATTACTGGGAGAATGTGTTAAATCCACCTTTATGTGCAAGAAAGTTCCTTGTGTTTTCAGAAAGTTAAACTGTATCTCCTTTAGTGTGGATATGCCATAAATAAATTGTATAAACTGCACTGGTGTATCAGTTGCTCTCTTATTCTGAGGATCCTAATTTTATAAAGATACCTTTCTTGGGTTTTAAACAGTTACATTTTAGCCTATAAAGTTTGGGTCTGTTAAGGAAAATTTTGAAACCTTATTTATTTCATTATCTCCTCTGCTTGGAGTATTGCATGTAGTTCTGCTCACTACAATCTACCGCAGGACAGGTGATTAAGCTAGAGAGGGTGCAGACAAAATTTAAAATATGTTGCCTGGATTGGAGGATTTGGATTATCAGGATAGACATAAAAAAGCTGGAAAACGCGAGAAAACCTGCAAATGCTGGAAATCCAAAACAACACACATAAAATGCTGGAGGAGATCAGCAGGCCAGGAGGCATCCAGTACATAATTCTCCATAACTTCTGCCATCTCCAACTGGATCCCACCACCAAGCACATCTTTCCCTACCCCTGCCCCCCCTCCCCAACTTTCCACTTTCCACAGGGATGGCTCCCTTGTCCACGTCCCTCCCCACTGACCTCATTCCTGGTACTTGCTATTGCAAACAGAATAAGTGCCGCATCTGCCCCTATACCTCCTCCCTCACTACCATTCAGGGGCCCAAACCATCCTTTCAGGTGAGATGACCTGTGAATCTATTGGGGTCATCTACTGAATCCAGTGCTCTGACTGTGGCTACCTGTATATTGGTGAGACCCAGCATAGATTGGGAGACTGCATCACTGAGCATCTTTACTCTACTTTATTTTATTATCGCCAAACAATTGATACTAGAACGTACAATCATCACAGCGATATTTGATTCTGCGCTTTGTGCTCCCTGGTGTACAAATTGGTAGTAAATATTAAAAATTTAAATTATAAATCATAAATAGAAAATAGAAAAGGGAAAGTAAGGTAGTGCAAAAACATACCGAGAGGCAGGTCCGGATATTTGGAGGGTACGGCCCAGATCCAGGTCAGGATCCGTTCAGCAGTCTTATCACAGTTGGAAAGAAGCTGTTCCCAAATCTGACCGTACGAGTCTTCAAGCTCCTGAGCCTTCTCCCGGAGGGAAGAGGGACAAAAGGTTTGTTGGCTGGGTGGGTTGTGTCCTTGATTATCCTGGCAGCACTGCTCCGACAGCGTGCGGTGTAAAGTGAGTCCAAGGATGGAAGATTGGTTTGTGTGATGTGCTGCGCTGTGTTCACGATCTTCTGCAGCTTCTTCGGTCTTGGACAGGACAACTTCCATACCAGGTTGTGATGCACCCTAGAAGAATGCTTTCTACGGTGCATCTATAAAAATTAGTGAGGGTTTTAGGGGACAGGACAAATTTTTTTAGCTTCCTCAAGAAGTAAAGGTGCTGGTGGGCCTTCTTGGCAGTGGACTCTGCTTGGTTGGACCAAGTCAGGTTATTTGTGATATTGACTCAGAGGAACTTAAAGCTTTTGACCTGTTCCACTTGCTCAGCACCGATGTAAATATCGTGTGGTCTGCTACTCCTTCTGAAGTCAACAACCAATTCCTTCGTCTTGCTAATGTTGAGGGATAGGTTATTGTCTTCGCACCATGCCACCAGGTTCTTAATTTCCTCTCTGTACTCAAACTCATCATTACCCAAGAATTGGCCTTTCACTCCCTCCACCACAATAAAACAGGATCTCTTGGTGGCCACCAATTTCAAATCTACTTCCCATTCCCATTCCAACATGTCAGTCATTGCCTCCTCTATTGCCATGATGAGGCCACACATAGGTTGGAGGAGCAACATCTTATATTCCATCTGGGTAGCCTCCGACTTGACAACATGAATATCAACTTCTTGACCTTCCGGTAATTTCACTGAACCTTCTCCTTCACAATATTCCCATTCCTGTTTCCCACTCTCACTTTATCTCCTCAGCTGCCCACACCTCTCTCTGGAGCTCCTCCCTCTTCCCTTTCTTCCATGATCTTCTGTCCCCTCCTATCAGACTCCCCCCCTTCTCCAGCCCTTTATTTCTTTCACCAATCTACTTCCCAGCCCATTACTTCACCCTCTCACCCTCGCCTGGTTTCACCTATCACCTCCCCTCCCTCCACCTTCTTGCCCTGATTTCTCATCTTTATTTTCTATCCTGATGGAGGGTCTCGGCCTGAAACGTCAGCTTGATGACTGCCGAGTTCCTCCAGCATTTTGTGTGCGTTGCTTGGATTTCCGGCATCGGCAGATTTTCTTTTGCTTGTGATTCACCTATCACTTACCACCTTGTTCTTCTTTCTCCCCTCCCCCCACCTTCTTACTCTGACTTCTCCTCTTTCTTTCCAGTCCTGCTGAAGGGTCTTGGCCAGAAATGTTGACTGTTTACTCTTTTCCGTAGGTGCTGCCTGGCCTGCTGAGCTCCTCCAGCATTTTGTTTGTGTTGTTTTAGATACTGGGTCCTTTTTCCCTGGATTGGAGGAGACTGGTGGTAACAGAAGTACTGTATATACATTACGTGGGGCATAGATAGTGTAGCTAAACAGAGTATGTTTCCCATGGCAGAGATGTCTAAACCTAGAGGGTAGGCATTTAAGGTGAGAAGGAAGTGGTGGGAAGGACACGTTTAAAGGGGATCTGAGGAATAAACATTTCACATGAAGTCATTGATATCCAGAAAGAGCTGCCAGAGGAGGTGGTCGAGGCAGGGACAAGTAACAACATTCACGAGGCATCTGGTCAGATACTTGAACAGGCGGAGTACAGAGGGATTAATGCAAGCAAGTGGGATGAGCACAGACAGTCATGATGGCTGGCATGGACATAATGGGCTGAAGGGCCTGTTCCAATCCCGTACCACCTCACGGCGCCAAGAGTGACCT
This sequence comes from Mobula birostris, assembly GCF_030028105.1. Taxonomy (NCBI): domain Eukaryota; kingdom Metazoa; phylum Chordata; class Chondrichthyes; order Myliobatiformes; family Myliobatidae; genus Mobula; species Mobula birostris. The sequence goes on from NC_092401.1 coordinate 10,946,630, forward strand.
CTGTTATGGTTTACAATTTCCTTCTTTCAACTTCAGTGACCGATGTGAGAAATAAATGGAAAACTCTGTCAAACCGTACTTTGTTGGAAAAATGCACAAGTGCAAAGCTGTGAAGATGTCTGGTACCTGTTACCTTAGCTAGAAATGTAGAATACACAGAACTACAAGAATACTGCTGTTATTCCAAGAAAACTCATCATCAAATTCTGGACCCTGGGAATTAATGCCTTCCTCTGTGACTGGATCCTGGATTTCTAACCAACAGACTCTAATCAGTAAGAATAGGCAGCACACTTCTGCCATGATTATTCTAAACTCTCCACTCCCGGTACTCTACTTTCTATACACTCATGACCATATGGCCAGGTTCTGCTCCATCTCCATCTGAGGATGGAACTGGACTCTCTGACGGTGGTGTCTGAAAAGAGGATGCTGTCCAAGTTGCATACCATCTTGGACAATGTCTCCCATCCACTACATAATGTACTGGTTGGGCACAGGAGTACTTTCAGCCAGAGACTCATTCCACCGAGATGCAACACGAAGCGTCATAGGAAGTCATTCCTGCCTGTGGCCATCAAACTCTACAACTCCTCCCTTGGAGGGTCAGACACCCTGAGCCAATAGGCTGGTCCTGGACTTATTTCCTGGCATAATTTACATATTACTATTTAATTATTTATGATTTTATTACTATTTAATTATTTATGGTGCAACTATAACAAAAAACAATTTCCCCTGGGATCAATAAAGTATGACTATGACTATGACTATCTGCAGCAGGGGTTCCCAATCTGGTGTCCACAGACCCCTCGGTTAATGGTAGGTATCCATGGCATCAAAAAGGCTGGGAACCCCTAATCTACAGGTTTGTAGATGACACCACTGTGGGGGGGGGGGCGCATCTCCAATAATGATGTGTCTGAGTACAGGAAGGAGATAGAGAGCTTAGTGCCATGGTGTCATGACAATAGCCTTTCCCTCAATGTCAATAAAAGAGTTGGTCAATGACTTCAGACAGGTGGGTAGTGGGCCTGACAGGTGTAGATGTAAATGTGAGGGTTGATTTCTGCAAGTTCCCAGTGTGACTGTCACCAGTAGTGAGTCCTGGCCCAACCAGGTTGATGTCAAGGGCAAGGAAACTCACCAATGTCTCTACTCCTCAGGAGGCTAAAGAAATTTGGCGTGACCCTGTCAACCCTTACCGATTTGTAGTGATGCACCACTGAAAGCATTCTGTCTAGACGCATAACAGCTTGGTATGGTGACTGCTGTGCACATGGCTGCAGGGAACTGCAGAGAGTCATGGATGTAGCGCAGCACGTTATGGAAACCAGCCTCCCCTCGATGGGACTGTCTAAACCTCTCGCTGCCTCAATAAAGCAGACAGCATAATCAAAGACCACACCCACACCGGACATTCTCTCTTCTCCCCTCTCCCATTGGGCAGAAGCCTGAAGGCACCAGGTTCAAGGACAACTTCAGTCTCACTGTTATCAGACCCTTGAATGGAACTCTTGTACGATAAGATGGATTCTTGGCCTCACAATCCGATCTTGCTCTTTATTGTTTACCTGTGCCGCATTTGCTTGGCAGCTTTTACACTTCATTCTGCATTATTATTGTTTTACCTTACTCTTAATACAATGATTTGATCTCTGTGAACAGTATGCAAGACAAGCTTTTCACTGTATCTGTGACAATAATTAACCAATACCAATACCAATGCTACAAGAAGATAGAAACGAGGGAAGACCTCTCAGCCCCTCCGGCCTGGCCCACCGTGGATGATCTGCCTCATCTGTGCCAGTTCTCTACAGCCCCCAGTTCTCCTACCTTTGAAAATAGCAGCAACTTCCTTGTTAACTATTCCCAGTGATCCAATCTCCACAATCTTCCGGAGTAGAGAATTTCAGCGATCTACCATCCTCCGTGTGAAGAAATTCTTTTTCACCTCAGTTTTAAATGACAGGCTCCTAATCTTGTAGCTATGTCCCCTTCTTTTAGATTTTCCCAAGAGTGTTCCAGAGTCTGATAAATGTTGAAAAGTGAACACCAAGCATCCCTTACTTTGAGTGCTACTTCCTATTGTACCCTGGGATGTAGGCAATCATATTCTAGGGATTTATCAATCTTTAATCCCTTCAGATTTCCTAAAATTGTTTCCGGGCTGGTGCTGATTTCATTTAGATCCTGCTTCCCAGACCTCTGCTCCCCATCATTCCTAGGAGATTATTAGCATCCTTCTTTGTGAAGCAGAACAAAGGTACAAATATAATTGTTCCGTCATTTCTTTGCTTCCTATTATAAGTTCCAGCTTTTTTTTGAATGGTAAGCACCTACACTTGCCTTCACCAAATATTTATTAAAACTTTTACAATTTATTAAAACTTTTTGTCAATGTTCTTTGTAAGCTTCCTCTCATATTATGTTTCTCCTTCCTAATCAATCCCCTTGTTCTCCTTTACTAAATTCTAAACCAACCCCAGTCCCCAGCTTTGATGCTTGTTTTCTGGCCTTTAATATTTCTAGTACCATCTCTAATATCTTCGTAAAGCTAACTATCTTGCTTTGTTTTTGTTTGCCAGACAGAAATGAAAGACTGGTGTGATTCCTTCATATGCTCTTTAAATACTGCCATTGTTCATTGTCGTCAACCGTTCAAATAATGTTTCCAAATATCTCCTAATCAACTTGTTTGGTTTTTGATTGCTTTAATTGATGAACAAAATTCCGTTATTTAAATTCAGGATCCCTTTCCAGGACAGCTCACTCTCTAGTCAATTCCTCAATATATTGACCAAAGAAAGCCAACATGAACACACACCAGAAATTCCTCCTTTACCCTATTTTTTATTATAGTTAGTCCAGTCCCTAAGTAAATAGGATCACTAATAACACTGGTCAACAAACTTTTTTTAAAGTATTGCTTGCTCTGATTTTTTAATATATTTATGATAGACCACTTGAAGCTGTACGCGAATATAGTTTCAGACTACTTGTGTCACATTGGAATTTTGAGAAACAAAAAAATAACTTTTATTGAATATAATGTGTTTGAATATAACAATGCTGACACTTCGCAATAGTTCGATTAAGCTACAAAAGTTTTGTTGACTATTTTCATTTGTACTCCGTGTCTGAGGCTTCTCGCTTAAGTGCTCAACAATAATCAGCTGGCATTGATGGATTCCAGTTGCTCTGATACCATTTCTCAATGACCACAATGTTCTGGTGAAACCTTTCACCGTGCTCGTCACTGACAGCGCCAAGACTTGCAGGGGAGAAGTCCAGATGGGAATTCAGAAAATGAATCTTTAGTGACATGTTGCACTTCATGGTTTTGCTGTCAATCAGCTGCATGTAGTTTGGTGCTTTGTAGTTGCCAAGAACAATTTCAACAACATCCTTGAATGCCTTCCATGTGATTTTCTCCGGTCCCACTATAAGTTCTTCGAATTGCCTGTCATTGATGACCTGTTTGATTTGTGGACCAACAAGAATGCCTTCCTTAATCTTGGCATCAGTTATTCTGCATTGAATTATGAATTGAAATAACAAATATAGGTGATTAAAAAACGGTGCATGATAGGGAACTTTCATGACAATTTTCATGATCAGTAGCCCAAAGTCCATAAGATACACCCAAAAGTATTCAGGAAGCAAAATCTTTGTTGTGCGCTGTGATTAGAATTGTACTGTTGTTGTATGCAATTGTAACACTAGTTTAATGCCATCTCATACAGGGCTGTATGTACACGTGTATGTGTATGCTTATGAATGTGTATGTGTATGAAACTTAAGTGTACACAATTTGTGTGTGCTTTGACTGTGTAGTCGTGTGTGCGTGTGCATTTGTGCACCTGTTTATGTTTGTATATTTATGTGCATAGATTTATGAGTAGGCATGTTGTATGACATGTATGTGACTTGATGTGTTTATTATCTATGTGTGTGGACACATATGTACAGTATTTATGCATGTGTGTGTGTGTGTGTGTGTGTTTACATTTGCATGTGAGAGTGTATGTGTGTATGTGGGTGTGTATTTACATTTGCATATATGAGTGTGTGTGTATTTACATTTGCATGTATGAGTGTGAGTGTGTGTGTGTGTGTGAGAGAGTATTTACATCTGCATGTATGTATGTGTATGTGTGTGAATGGGCAAGGGTGTGAATGTGTATGTGCATGTGTGAGACAGTATTTACATTTGCATGTAGGTATGTGTATGTGTGTGTGAGAGAGAGTAATGTGTGTATGTGTGTGTGTGTATATGAGTATGTGTGTGTGTGAGAGAGAGTGTATGTGTGTGTGAGAGTATTTACATTTGCACGTATGAGTGTGTGTGTATGTATGTGAGAGAGAGAGTGTATGTGTGTGTGAGAGAGAGTAATTTGTGTTTGAGTGTGTGTCTGTATGAGTATGTGTGTGTGAAAGAGAGAGTGTATGTGTGTGTGAGAGTATTTACATTTGCATGTCTGTGTGTGTGTGTGAGTGAATGTGTTTACATTTGCATGTGTGAGTGTGTTCTTCCCCAGCTGTGGGCATGTGCACCTTACACTATAATTCATCACTAACACAGAGGGTTAAGGAGACCTCATATGACTGAGTGACACACTCCGGGTGCTGTTCAGTGACTGAGGTCAAGGCTGATTATTGGTTGGAGCTGAGGAAGCATTTTCTTGTCCCATTCTGTGCAGCGCCTGACCAAGAAGTGTTTCAAGTTGACGTTTATTGGAAAACTGGTCTTTCTCCCCACGAGTGTCATCCTTCATCTTAATGAGAGCAGAATCCAAAGGCCGAGACATCAGTGAGGTTTCTCCTGAGTGTGAGGCTGGCTCAATGGAGGGGAGGAGGGAGCTAGCAGACCAGGCAGGTCACTGCGAGTGTCCCACTTCTGTCAAGTGGCATTACAGAGAAGAAACGCGGGCCATTATGCCTCCTGCCTCATCACTGAGCTAACCTGTTCATCCTCAAGGAACATCAAGCATGTAAGAAGCAAAGGCTGTGACCCTTGCTTGTGCAGGGCTGTGAGGTCTAATTGTCAATGTGTGGTGCATATCTTTGTGTGAGTATGTGGTGTGGGCTTTGCAGAGGCGAGCAGTATTTATCCAGGTCATATTCACTTGTCAGGACACCTGGGATATGACAATAAGCCTAGTTCACCCTGTACTTGGCCGCCATTACACATTAGACCCGAAGGTTTAGGAGCACAATTAGGCCACTTGGCCCATTAACTCTGCTCCGCCAATCAGTCATAACTGATTTTTGTCAGCCCCCTTAACAATCAAGAACCTATAAATCTCTGTCTTAAATGGCTTAAGCCCCCACAGACCTCAGTGGCAAAGAATTCCATTGATTCATTGCTCTCTGGCTGGTGGGATTTTGGGAAGGAAGAGAGCTCTCCTGTGCATATTTGGAACTTGACATTGGTTTCCTCCCTACTGGATTCACCTCTTCCCTTCATCGCTGAGCATAACATTGTAATGCGTCCCTTCAGCACTGGCAGAGATTCCTGTGAAGCAGGATATTCCCAGTGTGTGACAAGCAGTCCTGTCCCTACAGATGAGGTGGCCCCTTACTCCCACCTCTCTCTCCCAACCATTGTAACTCCATTCAACACATGGTCTTCAGTGATGGCTCACAGTTTCCTGTTCAATGGATTGCTCCTGGACAGGCATTAATCCATATTCAAACATGGAAGCCACGTAACAACACAAAATCTAAATGCCTCAACTCTGTGCATGTGTGTGATTGATAAGTGGCAACTGGTTAAGTTAAATAAATTCTAGTTCAAGTTTAACTGTCATTCAGTCATGCATGAATACCCATAAATAGAGCCAAATGAGACCGTGTTACTCTGGGGCCACGATACAAAACACAGTACCAACAATCACACACAGCACAAAGCACATATAGGACATACAAGATGGCAAGGATCTGTAAGATTATCAGTAAGATACAACCACATAGGTAGTCTAGATCCTGAGTCCATGAATGCCACAGAAATCTCCAGTTGGCAACAATACATTTAAAAAGGACGGTAGCACCATTTGTGGACCCCCTAGAAGCTGCTGTGATTGAACCTGTCACCATCTTACCGGACAATGAGTCCTGACAAAGGGTCTCGGCCTGAAATGTCGACTGGACCTCTTCTAATAGGTGCTGCATTCCACCAGCATTTTGTGTGTGTTGCTTGAATTTCCAACATCTGCAGATTTCCTCGAGTTACCATCTTACCGGATATCATCATGAACTGAGATACAGAGAAAAGCTTTTGTTTACACATCATCCAGAAAGATCATTCCTTAAATAAGTGCAACGAGGGAGTAAAAATGCAGGTTATAGTGTTACAGTTAGTGAGAAAATGCAGTGCAGCTGGACAAATAAAGTTCAAGGGTCACAACAAGACACCATGGGTTCAACTTTATTGTGTGAGAGGTTTGTTCAAGGGACGTATAACATCAGGATAGAAGCTGTTCTTGAACTTGATGGTTTGTGCTCTCAGACTTGTATCTTTTGTCTGAATGGAGTGGGGAAGGGGAGAGAAGGACAAGGGTGGGAGGGGTCCTTCATGATTTTGGATGCTCTCCTGAAACAGTGGGAAGTGCTTCTGGAGCCAGAAGAGGGAAAGCCAGTTTGTGTGGTGGACTGGCTATCAAAATATGGCCCAAGTGGAGAGAGAGGGAGAGGGAGAGAGGGGAAATGGGAGGGGGGAAGAGAGAGGGAGAGGGGTTTAGGAAGGGGGTTGGGGAGGGGGAGGGGAAGGGGTGGGGGGAAGGGAGAGGGAGAGGGGATTAGGAAGGGGGTTGGGGAGGGGGAGGGGAGGGGGAGGGGAAGGGGAGGGTAGGGGAGGGGGAGATGGGGAGGGGGATGGGGAGAGGAAGAGGGAGAAAAGGAGGGAGAGGGAGACTGAAGACAATTCACTGACTTTACTGAGAACTGTTGCAGAATATAAAGGACAATAAAAACAATAAACGCTAAGCAAACAGGGCTGTTAACTAAAACTGAAAGTTAAATGCCAATACTGGAAACAATAACTAAATGCTAAATGAATACCATTCCTTGACAGTGTCAGTCAAAGCGATAGCCCTCTTTCCCAGACAAGGAAAAGGATAAGCAGGGAGCGTGGGTGTTGCTGTGCTTTTGGTCAAGTCTCAGTAAGACTAGAACAAAACTAAGGGAGTTAAATAGTGAAACAGTAATTAGCTGGACTGCTCACAAACGCGAAAGCCAAGCTTGTTACGCAGCCCACCTGTGAGGGTTTGTGGACTTCACAGGCAGAGTCTGTGGTTGTGACTGGGTTGTGTTCACACTTCTCTGCAAATACTTTCTGTCTTGGGCAGAGTAGTTGTCATGCCAACTCTGTGTGTGTGTGTGTGTGTGTGTGTGTGTGTGTGTGTGTGTGTGTGTGTGTGTGTGTGTATGAGTGGATGTCTGTATATTGTGTGTGTGTGTGTATATGAGTGGATGTCTGTATATTGTGTGTGTGTGTGTATATGAGTGGATGTCTGTATATTGTGTGTGTGTGTGTGTGTGTGTATGAGTGGATGTCTGTATATTGTGTGTGTGTGTGTGTATGAGTGGATGTCTGTATATTGTGTGTGTGTGTGTGTGTGTGTATGAGTGGATGTCTGTATATTGTGTGTGTGTGTGTGTGTGTGTGTGTGTGTATGAGTGGATGTCTGTATATTGTGTGTGTGTGTGTGTGTATGAGTGGATGTCTGTATATTGTGTGTGTGTGTGTGTGTGTATGAGTGGATGTCTGTATATTGTGTGTGTGTGTGTGTATGAGTGGATGTCTGTATATTGTGTGTGTGTGTGTGTGTGTATGAGTGGATGTCTGTATATTGTGTGTGTGTGTGTGTGTATGAGTGGATGTCTGTATATTGTGTGTGTGTGTGTGTGTGTGTGTGTGTGTGTATGAGTGGATGTCTGTATATTGTGTGTGTGTGTGTGTGTGTGTGTGTGTGTGTGTGTGCATGTGTATGAGTGGATGTCTGTATATTGTGTGTGTGTGTGTATGAGTGGATGTCTGTATATTGAGTGTGTGTTTGTGTGTGTGTGTGTGTGTGTGTGTGTGTGTGTGTGTGTGTGTGTGTGGAAGGACACTCCCCAGGAATCTGCAGTCAAGGTCACTGCTCCTTGAAAATGGTGAAAATGTACAGGACAGGAACAACGATTTGGCTTAGCCTGGACCTCCTGCGTGGTCCCACCGGTCACGGCAAGCCCCATCCCTTCCTGCACCACTCACTTCCTCTCTGGTCAATGAGCACTGCTCCTCAGGCACTGGGTCACATTCTCAGCATTCATGTTGCCCCGGTGGTGCGTCAAGAACTGTCAACAATCTCGGAACTGCGGGCAGAGCTCTGCGGACATCAGGGCATTCCCAACGTGTGGAAGCAAGCAGACAAAAGAAACCCGTTCCTGCTGATGGAGTGGCTGCAAGCCCTCTAACTCTCAGAAGACCAGAAGGCCAGAAGAGATAGGAGCAGCATTAAGACATTCAGCTTGTCAAGTCTGCTTCACCATTCGATCATGGCTGATTTAATATCCCTCTCAACATTTTGCTGCCTTCTCTCTGTAGCCTTTGACACCCTGGCTAATCAAGCACTTATCAATCTCCGCTTTAAATATACCCAATGACAGCCTCCTGGGGCAATGAATTCCACAGATTCACCACCCATACCCTCTCTGCCCTCTTACCCCAACATCCTAACAGTGCCCTTACATACGGTATCCTGTCTGTCTCTTCATCCTCCACTTCCCCTTCACCCACCCATTAATCTCCCTCATCCTCCTCCACAAAGTTACCTGATCATCTCCTCATTTACCTCTACAACGTCCCCAGCAAGATTTTGGTCCCCTTTTCCATCCTCCTGTCACTTCCACTGTACTCCACCTCTCTCAGACAGCTATCGGGATCATCGTACTGAGAGGGGAAGCAGGCGGCATCTGTGAGGCAGGAGTAACCAGGAAACACTGGCACTGTCACAGAACAAAAGGGAGAAAGTGCACAGAAAAGACCCTTCAGCCCATCAAGGTGAGACTAATGCTCATTATCCCACTCTGCTTATATTCTCTTAAACTTCCACCTCCTGCCCCCAGCATGTAATAGAGTATGTGGAGATTGTGGCTGTCTCTGTGGAGTTTGCATGATACCTGTGAGCAGGGTGAAAATGGATGCAGAGGTTATAATCAGATTAACATATCCTGATTGAGATATTGAAACGAGGATGTTGTAGAACGGTAGAGTGGACTTCCTTTATTGAAGTTAAACTTTTCACTTCTTGCACTCATATGAGTTAACATCAACAGTTTCACTTTGAAACATCGAGTTTTTCCCATCAGATTTCACTTAATTAGATTAAGTCAGACCTGAAGCTGAACAATCTGACCTCAAATCACCACAGTGCTTAGTTCCACTCATTGGAGGTTTCTGTCCAATAATTTGAGTTAACTTAAGTTAATTAAAATTCTCACACAACTCAAAGATCTTTGTTTTAATGCCTTATTGTTGGCACTGCTGTTGTTTCTCCTGCAATCAATAAATACGGAAGACATTCAGTTTATTTATATATGTCCCGTCCTTCCCATCCAATCTAGGTTGTTGGTTGTCACAGTGAATCTGTTCAAATGTTCCGGCCCTCCAGAGATAGTGAAGTGTGGGCATTGCAGATATTCCTGGAAGGTTGCTCTTTTCGGCTTCTGGCTTCTGTGTTTATCTTTCCACTTGAATCTCTTTACCCCAAAACTGTTTTCCAAAGGCTTCATTTGATTCTGACACACTTATTTATCGAGATACCGTGTGCAATAGGCTCTCCTAGCCCTTTCAGCCGCACCGGCCAGCAACCCCTGTTTTAACCCTAGCCTAATCACGGGACAATTTACAATGACAACCGGTATGTCTTCAGATTATGGGCGGAAACCGGGGCACCCGGAAGAAACCCACGTGATCCTGGGAAGAACGCACAAAATCCTTACAATCCGTGGTGGGAATTGAACTCGGGCCGTTGGTTCTGTAGGGTGTTGTACTGACCACCATGTTACCATGCCACCCCTACCTGGTAGATTTTTCCCCTGAGTTGCCACATCTGGGTTCTGGTTCAAACCTTCGCGGGTTAGGGATCCCCAGAAGGGATGGGATTGAGGAGTAGGGTCAAGGTTGGGTCTTTTGTCTGGTCCCCCACAATGATGGGATGGAAATACTGCAGGTGCTGGGATCTCAGGAAGCATAAGAATCATGGAGACACACATCCCAGTATCTTTATCTCCTGTTTGCACTGTGCAAAGGTTTCGAACTGATTCTGCAAAATTGGCTGGACCTGGAATAAACTATGGTTGGTAAATGAAATTCCAGGAGAGCTGATACTGTGTGGATTCTTCCTTTGCTCAAAATTCCATTTTGGTAAGGGTGATGTGAACTCATTGTACTGGGTGTGAGCCATAAGCAGTGGTAACAAACAAGCACACCTCTGTTGAAGACTGGTGTGGTTAAAGTAGCCCTAACCTTCTCCTGCACCCCAACACTCACAATGTCAAATTGCAACAGGCAATGAATCAGAGCTGGGGCCAGGCAACTGAGCAACAGCAAACAAAATCATTCAATCAGTGTAGAGAATGGGTAAAGGAAACAAACGATGATTTCCAACCAAAGCAGGGTTACTTCAGATAATGCAATGAGTGGAGGATAGTTACAGCTAAGTTTTATGGATAGAGTCAGTCTCAGACCTATACAGAGGTATAGGCACCCAGCTTGCTTGACAGGAGAATTGCCCTATAATCTTCATCCTGGTTAGCTGTAAAAATTAGCTCTAAGACACACTGAACATCCTAAGGTCTCAGGTGTGGTACTAGGTATCTTTTTTAAAATCTGTTTTTATTTCATTTTCTTTGCTTTCTTTCTTTTCCCACCTATCTCCTTTTGTCTTCCCCTCTCCCTCTCTGTTATGCTTCCTCTCCCTCTCACTTTCTTCTTCACTCTATTCGCCTTCTTTCTTTCTAACACTCTCTCCTTCTGTTTGGCTGTCACTCTTCCTCTTCCCTACTCCATTTCTCTCTCCCTCCTTTACTTTTCCTGATTCTTTCTCCATCACTCTCTCCATCTCTTCTCTTTCTCACTCTTCCCATTTTTCTCTCCCTCCTTTGCTTTCCCCAACTCTCTTTCCACCTCTTTCCTCCCCCTCATCCTCTTCTTTCTCCCTGTCCATTTTCCTTCCCTCTCTCTCCCCCTCCATAGCCCTGTTCACCTGGGTGAACGTCCAAGCTCACTGAGAAATAACCTTTGCTGGTCATTTTGCTTTTTTGGCAACAGCAGCACTGCACTTCACCTTTAACCTTTCACCTTAACACATACAATGCCTTGAAAAAGTATTCAGCCCAACCCTTTGTTCACATAATTAGTATTACAACCAGGGATTTTGAACAATCTAACGAAAAGTTTTTCTTTGTATATCATTTGCTCCTTTTTTTCACAGTAGAACCCGAAAAAGCAGGGAAATTGTAAAGGATGAGAAACGAAAAAATTCTACAACTGAAACGTCAGGATTTCAAAAGTATTCATCCCCCTTTGTTCAGTACTTAGTTGAACTACCTCTCACAGCTTTTATTGCCAGTAGTCTTTTTGGATAAGTCTCTGTTAGCTTTGCACAATGTCGTGGAGCAAAATTTGTTCATTCCTCCTTGCAAAATTGCTGAAGCTGTGTCAGGTTACTTAGCGAGTGGCGGTGGACAGCAATCTCGAGGTCTCGCCAGAGATGTTCGATCGGGTTAAGGTCAGGACTCTGACTGGGCCACTCAAGGGCATCAATTTTCTTCAGTTGAAACCGCTCCATGGTTTCTCTGGCAGTGTTCTTCTGGTCGGTGTCCTGCTGAAAGGCAAACCTCCTCGCCAGTTTAAGCTTTCTGGCAGAGATTAGCAGGTTTTTATCCAGGATCTGTATTTAGCAGCATTCACCTTCCCATCAATCGTAACCATATTTCCAGTCCCTGCTGCTGAAAAGCATCCCCATAGCATGATGCTACCTCTACCATACTTACAGCAGGGATATATGTTACTATTAGATTTACGTCACGGGTACCACCAAGTGTGGAGGTCAAAACATTTCACTTTAGTCTTATCTGACCACAAGGCATTTCTTTCTACATCTTTATAGTATCTTCTAAGAGATGCTTATCAAAGACTTGACAGGCAAGGATATGTGTTTTTTTTTAGTTGGGGCCTCTTCCTTGCCACTCTTCCATAAATACTCTTTCTGTGCAAGGCCTTAGAGATTGTGGAGGAATGAACTTCATCTCCAGTTGGAACCATTGACTTCTGCAGCTCACTCGGAGTGACTGGTGTCACAGCAGCCTCCCTTATAAGTGCCGCTCTTTAGAGGGGTGGTCTGTCCCAGGCTGTGCTTTCATATTTTTCCCACTTTTTCAGGATGGGCCGCACTGAGCTCCAAGATATGATCAGTGCCTTTCCGATAGTCTTGTGTCCTTCCCCAGATTTGTGCTTCTCCATTATCATTAACCTGACTTGGCTTGAATGCTCTTTTATCCTCATTCTGGTTTGATCTGTTGAAAATCTACCATACTGTTGGGACCTTACACAGACGGGACATTTTTACAGTATTCTTGTGGAATTTATTTAAATCAGATGATCCTCCAATTTTCTATATCAACAAATTAGGTGAGTTGGTAATGTAATATATTGCATCTGAGGAAAGTTACCATAGTGATTACAAAGAAGATGAATATTTCTTCAGCCTCACAAATTTGCTGTTTTAATTTTTAGTCATTTGTTGACAGGTTTTGGAATTTTTTTTGTTTTGATTTGACACAATACACAATGTTTTGTAGATTAGCTCGAAAATCCTACATCAAAATATTTTAAATTTAGAAAATGAGACCGTAAAATGTGAAAATAGTGGTGGGGTTGAATACTTTTTCAAGGTACTGCATATAGTTTTTGCTTTTTGGTGCATTTGTGGGGGTGAGGATAATAGAAAATGGGAGAAAGGATTTAACACCCCTGAGGAGAGCAAATGGCTTCCGCACATAAACAAATGAGCACAAATTGATGTTTTAGTTCAATTCTGGAGAAACTGGGCTGATGCAATTGAGTGCAACCACTCCAGCGTATTAAACTTCCTTATGCAATACATCTCACTTGCTAATCTGACCAACTCATTACCCCAACTCCTAAAACCTCCAAAATAAAACGACTAATGTATTCATTTATTTTCATTTTGGCGAAATATAATTAAAAGTGAACGCACAACTAGCAGCTCTGAGCTGCCATCAGTTCAATAGCCCGTCGCTCAATTGTAATATAGCGCAATTAGAAAAGGCGAAATGAACTGCAGACTCAAACGACGTCGCTCGCCTGGACAGTCGAGCGAGAGGGGGGTGGGAGAGACAGCGAGACGGGGTTAGAGAGAGGGAGAAGCAAGGGTCGGCTTTAAGCAGGTTAGTGTGTGTATGCCTCACCCCTTCCTGTGTACCCGCTGAGGGAGACACCTGCCTGGGCCGAATGGTCTGCGAGACGGCTCAGTGCTTGTCGCCGGGTCAGCCTTCCATGTGGTCACACACTTCGCTCTAATTGTTTATTTCCACTTTAGCGTGTTTCAATGTAATAGTCTTTGACATTGTTCGGGGCCATAATTCCTGACAAACGCGGCAATCAGATCTCTCTTTGCCGTTCTTCGTTTCAAGGTCAGATTGTGCGGTGAATCTGCCGAGAGGTTTCCAGTCACGCAGCCCCGTGTTTTCTTTGATGTGACCCATTTGACTTAGTGAGTGCTCCGAATCACAATGTCCCCAACGCAACGTGTGGCTTGTGTGTGTGTGTGTGTGTGTGTGTGGGGGGGGGGGGGGTGGGGGGGTGAAGACGGAGCGAGAGAGAGGGAGAAAGTAAACAGTGGGGAAAATGGGTGGAGAGTGTAGGAGGGAGGGAGAGAGAGAGATGTGAACACTCAGCTGAGCTCACACACAAAAACATCGTCATCATCGGAAAACCAAGAACAATTTCATCTGGGTGGTTTTCATCCTGACTGCAGGGCGGGTTGGTATCTGACGTGTGGTTCCCACCACAGTGATGACAGAGCTGGAGCCTCACGGTTCCAGTGACACGGGGATTCAATCCTGCCCTCGGGTGCTGTCTATGAGGAGTTTGCCACTCTCCCCATGAAGGGGAGAATGGGAACGTGGAGAGAATGAAATGGGAATAACATTGGACTGGTTTCAATGGGAGGCTGAGAGATGGCATGGACCAGGTGGGCCGAAGGGTCTATTTCTCTTCTGACTGTCTTTGCTGATATCGCAAAGCTACAACATGTGTTAGGAGGACTCATGGGAAGAAGGCCTTAGTCTTTTCCCTATGGCTGCCATAGTAGTGCGAGTAAATGCAGCCATGGAGATGAGGGATAAGGGAAAGAAGGAGGGTGTGTGTGTGTGTGAGATCCAATTTCACAACCAACTAACCAACTACAACCTCCTTACTCAAGCAGAAATCCTACAATAATGTTGAAAGTATTTTTACTATTTTGTAATATACTTTATTCATAAAGCATTCAAAAATACTTAATATGTCATCAGAATTTGCATAACAATTTATCCTGTCTCCATAACTTCGCAATCGTCAGTTATCAGCTAGGTAAAATGTTAGGGGTTTTTAAACAATCCCTGTGCAATGGCATTGGCGGACGTCAATGGTCTGCCCCATGGCTCCCTTGCAGTGCCTGCACCCCTCTGTACATCAGAACAACAATTAATTAATGCTCTGGAACAAAAAAAACCAGAAAATGCTGAAATCCTTACGGGGCCCTGCAGCACCCATGGAAGGAGATGCAGTGTTAACGTCTCAGGTCAAAGATCCTCGTCAGAACTAGGAAAGTGAGAATGGTTGTTAAACGCCTAAAGTCATCAAGAGACCAGGTCGATCATACACAATTCACCACGTCCCTCTGACCACGATTCCAGTTTAAACTAATTGCACATGCTGTGAATTCTTGTGTCTGTCTGAATGCTTCTTGAGCTCCTCTTCCCTCAGCAGCCTGCTACAGGCCCCCACCACACCCTGCGTAACAAACACGGTTGCCTCCAACATCCTCTGTAAACTTTCCCCCTCTCACCCTAAACCCATGTCCATCTATATTTGACATTTGCACCCTGGAGTAATGAAGGGAACTAGTTTGTTTTATTATTTAGAGATCCAGGCCTGTAAGGGGCCCTGCTGGTCCAATGAGCCCACCCCGGCCAAATTGCACCCATGTGACTAATTAGCCTACTAACCCATGCACCTTTGGAGTGGGGTGGCAATCGGGGCGTGCTGAGGAAGCCCACACAGTCACAGGGAGAAACGTACAAACTCCTCACAGACAGTGACGTGAACTAGTGTAATGCTAAATGCTAAGTTACTGCCCTACCCTGGTGGAGATGCCAGGCAATAATAGAATAGTAGAACATAATAGAATTATCTATTGACGCATTTCATCATCTCATATCTTTCTATCAGGTTGGCACTCAGCTTCCAAAGCTCCAGAGAAACACTTTGAGTCCATCTGTGCTTCTAAAGCTGTAAGAGTGTTATTGTTTATCCACAGTTTATCCACATCAGGTGCTCCTTAAATGCTCAATCATTGGTGCCCAAAACATGATTGCCAACTAACGGGACTGTCGTGAACCTTTAGAGTGGCTGCGCCAGGGAGTTAGTGTGTCTAAACCTCGGAAGCTGGCGCAGATGGGTGCGAGTCGTCATACTGTTACTGATGGTTCAGGTTCCTATCCCTCACGCACCTCCAAAACAAGGATTGCTTCAACAAGGGAGAAGTCCCATCATCTTGGAGTAGAGTTCAGCTCTGCTCGCCTCGTTATAGGAAGGACTTGGAAGCTTTAGATGCAGAGGAGATTTACCAGGATACCGCCTGGATTAGAGAATGTCTTATCTGGAAAGCTAGATCTTTTCTCTTTGGAGTGAAGGAGGATGAGAGGCAACTTGACAAAGATGTGTAAGTTTATGAGAGGCATAGATAGAGTGGAGAGCCAGCACATCTTTCCCAGGGCAGCAACGGCCAATACCAGAGGACATTCAATTTAGGCGAGCTGAAGAAATGTTAGGGGAGGTGTCAGAGGTAGGATTTTCACAGATGGTGGTCAGTGCATGGACTGCACTGCCGAGAGGGGTGGGTGAGGCTGAAACATCAGGGGCATTTAGGAGACTCTTAATAGACACATGGATGTAGGAAAAATGGAGGATTATGGGCTATGTAGGATTATGCAGTCGGTTTAAATATACAGGCCGAAGGGCCTGTACTGTGCTGTACCATTCTATGTTCAACTGCTCACACTCTATCTCCGTGTAAGGTCTACCTCAACAGTGCCCTGGACCTGGGTATAAAGGCTTTCACAGTCCTACCCACACCCACCGCTCCCCATCTGGACGTAACGTAGCTGACTGCGGACTCGTCTCACTCCTCTTTCGGAAAGGGAAGCAGAAACGTTGGAAGCAGCAGGACGTCAGATGAGCTGGAATAGGTGGAATGCTGAAGGCCAAACGTAGTCGTGAAAGGCTGAATGGCCCGGATGCGGCACTGGAAATTCCCCGTGACCCTGCCAGGCACTGGGAAAGGCAAAGACTTCATTTAGAATACAAGAGCATGAGAGAAGTAGGAAGCCACTCAGCCCCTCAAGCCTGCCCTGTCATTTAATGCTATCAATCTGCTCCAGGCCTCAACTCCTGTTCCAATTCCCCTCAGCCCCTAATTTGCTGATCCTTCAAAAATGTAATCATCTCCTCTTTGAATGCTCTAATTGATCTGGCCACTGCAACTCCCTGAAGTGAAAAATTCCAAAGATTGATCACCTTCTGTGAGAATTAGTTTCCACTCACCTCAGTTTTAAGAGACTGTCCCATAACATTGCAACTACATCCCTTTATTCAACTCCCTCCCAAGGGCAGAACCGTCTCAACATCTCACCCCTCAAGATCTTTAAGCATCAAGAAACACAAACAGAAAAAAAAAATCTCTTGCTGATTTATATTTTATTCACACAAATTCCATAGCAGCAAATTTTATCTCAAACTTTTGCAATGTGATTTTGAATTCTGTGACCTGAACGACCATAACACGGGGTTGCCTCTGTAGAACACATTTCCTTAGCCAGAATTTCATAGCCATATCACAAACAGGAGCAAATCTGCAGATGCTGCAAATCCGAGCAACACACACAAAATGCTGGAGGAACTCAGCAGGCCAGGCAGCATCTATGGAAAAGACCAAACAGACAATGTTTCAGGCCAAAACCCTTCAACAGTTCAAGGGTTTCAGCCTGAAATGTCAACTGTACTCTTTTCCATTGATGCTGCCTGGCCTGCTGAGTTCCTCCAGCATTTTGTATGTTTCATAGCCGTTAAAGGCTACAGAGGAAACACAGACATTAGCTGAAAAGGTCTGATCTCATCAATACACAAATGTTGCTGGATGGACCAAGTAATTCAAATCATCCTGGTCCAAACCGCAACCCCTCCAGCTTTCATTTTGTACCAGTCCATCAAAACGTGGAAGAACGGGTGAGTATGGTCACAAGAGAGTCTGTAGATGCCAAAAATCATGAATAAAATGCTGGAGGAACTCAAAGTCAGGTAGAAAAATCTATGGAGGGAAGTGAACAATGGAGTTTCAGGTCGAGACCCAATATCAGGTCTGGCTGGTATTAATGACAGGGTGGCATCAAGGGTTTTAATGGAACACTTGGAATCCATCCCACTCAGACTAACCAGCAAGAGTGGAAAGCAACAACTTCCACACAAACTCTTACAGGACAATCAAATTGGGGAGAGATATACAGAAGACGGACCAGAAAATACACGGCAGCTGTTGGCATTTGTTTTGTGCTCAGGTTCTCGATCCATTTTGAAACTGTGTCTTGATCCTATCCTTGGACACTCCAGCATTTGGGTCCCATTCATTCGCATCAAGGACTCTCGTTGCAGTACGATTGAGCCAATATCGACCCAGCCTGGCATCGGGGTCTTGCACCCGACGTGACCAGCCACAGCGAAGCTATTTCCCGACAGAGCCTGGAGATACACGGTCTCCGGGTGGCCGTTGATCAACTTGGGCAAGGAGGAGGTCCGAGCTGCTTGGGGGAGCCAGTTGGTCCTGCTGTGGAGCCAGTCCATCTTGCAACCCCGGAGAGATTCGATGGAGACCCGGGTTCTTGCCACAGCTTCCTCATCCAGTGCTCATTAGTGTTTGAGCTCCAGCCACCCTGGTTCCTTTTGGAGCACGGAAAGGTGGCCTTCATTATCTCTCTTCTGACTGGGAGAGCCCCGGCCTGGGCCACCACGCATTGGGAACGCAGGTCAGAGATCTTGCTTGGGCTCAGAGGAATTCGTGGCCGCCATAAGGAAAGTCTTTCGTCACCCAGCTGGAGCCAGCAGAGCTTCAGACGGCCTGATGAAGGTTCGATGGTGGGGATGCTCAGCAGACGACCACGCAATTGAATTTCAGACCTTGAGCCAGGAGAGTGGTTGGAACAGGGAGGCCTTGGCCACGCTATACCACTGAGATATACTGAAGAATGCCCTCGCTTTGGGAGAGCCAGCAGAGAACTTAAAGGTCCATCTGTCGTGATAATGGTCTAGCAGAGCGTAGGTGGGATTACATCGTGAGGTCAAAGAGGGCTAGCCTGAGCCCAGACTCAACATATCGTTGTTCCCTTCCCCAACCTGGAACATGACCAGCCCGTCGCCTGCTCAAGATCCAGATGAACCCGTGCAGGTTGGTTGCACTAGACTCTCCGCCAATGAGAGACCCTGGCGCCCAAGCAAGGTTGCTGCTTTTACTGTGGGGAAGCAGGTCACCTGTGGGCCGAATGTCCTAAGCTGCAGCCACCTGGGAGACTGCTAAGACTGTCCAACGTCAGGAGGACTGTGACGGTAGCAGTCACTACGCCCAACTCCACGGATTCTGATATCGTGATGAAGGTGGTGTTTACCTGGGATATGAACCTGAGGCAGGTGAAGGGTTTTGTGGACTCTGGGGCAGTGGATAATTTTCCGGGCAGAGGAACCACCTGTTGGTTCGCCTTACTGCTATGAGAGTTGAATCAGTCTTTGCCGCAACTGTCTTGGACGGCTGCCCACTAGGTTCTAGGCAGATCCTGCTGGACTGTCCTGTCTTTTCCCCCTCGCCTGACTCTCTCCCTGGATACCTCGCCTGACTCCCTGCCTGGATACCTCGCCTGCACCACTGTCGAGTTCAATCACCAATGCAGAGATGGAACTGTCTGTCCTTCTTCGGTGTTTGTCTCTTCTTGTCTTCGCCTCCGTGGGGTAAGTCAGGCCATTCTGCTGTTGCCCTGCAGGGGGATCTGTCTTGTCTTGTCCTCGCATCCGTGGGGTAAGTCAGGCCGTTCTGCCGTTGCCCTGTGGGAGGACCTGTCTTGTCTTGTCTTGTCTTTGCCTCTGTTGGATAAGTCAGGCCGTTCTGCCGTTACCCAATGGATGGTCCTGTCCCACCTTCGTGTGGAGATGAAATTGAGTCCCGGCTTGTCTAAGTATGTGTCATGCATTTCGGTCTGCTACCAGCGCCCCCCTTGTGACACCTGCCTTCTCACCATATCCGTTGATGCCCTGACTGATCAGGAAATGATCAACTTTCGCCTTAAATATACCCATGGACTTGGTCTCCAATGAAGCCTGTGGCAGAGCATTCCACAGATTCACTACTCTCTGACTAAAAACTGTTCCTCCTTACCTCTGTTCTCCTGAAGAAATCTCTCTAAGAAAGTCACCAAAGAAATCTTAATCCTATCTCTGAACCCCTGGTTTCTTCCAAGTTACACCCCTGAAAATGGTATGCACAGTGGAACCGCTGACTCACACCTTCAGTGGCACAGATTCGATCCTGAATTTGTGTGCTGTCCGTGTGCAGTTTGCATGTTCTCCCTATTATCACATGGCATTTCCCCAGATGCTCTGGTATCCTCCCAGGGTTATGCAGGTTGGCGGGTTAACTGGCCACTGTAAATCTACCCTGACGTGTAGGCAAATGGTCGAATCTGGGTAGGGGTGGAGGGGGATGCTGATGGGAACCTGAGGAGATGAAATGAGATTAATGTAAGGTTAACATAAAGCGATACAAGAAACACTGGCTACCAAGTTTTTTTCGGAAGAGTTGCATCCTCAGAATTTTTTTTGTTTGTGATAGACCACTTGAAGCTGACACAAATATAATTTCAGATACTTCACATAGGAATTTTGAGAAACAAGAAATTAACTTTTATTGAAAATGATGTGTTTAATTGCATAACAGTGCTGATGCTTTGCAATAGTAAACTAGGCTAAAAATGTTTTGTTGATGACTTTCATTTGTACTCAGGGTCTGAGGCTTCTTGCTTAAGGGTCTAGTGATAATCAGCCAGCATTGGTGGGTTCCAGTAGCCCTGATATTGTTTCTCTGACAGCATTAGGATTTGCTGGGAAAAAGTCTAAATGGGAATGCAGTAAATGAATCTTTAGTGACATGTTATACTTCATGGTTTTATATGCTTGAAGCGTGTTCTCAACCTGCTGCACGTAGCTTGGTGCTCTGTAACTGATAAGAATATTTTCAACAACATCTTTAAATGCTTTCCATGTGATTTTCTCTGGTCTCACTAGAATTTTTTCAAATTGGCCTGTCTGATTTGTGGCCCAACAAAATTCCTTCCTTAATCTTGTCATCAGTTATTCTGACTTGAATTATGAACTGAAACAACAAATACAGGTGATTAAAAAAATCTGCATGATAGGGATATTTCATGGTGATTTTCATGATCAGCAGCCCAAAATCCATAAGACAGACCCAAAATTATTCAGGAAGCAAAATCTTTGTTGTCCAGCAGAGTCAGTGTGGATTCAATGGGCTGAAGCAGTGTGACTCAAATACTCTGTGCTACTGTAGCTGCCTTTTCAGGATAAGGCCCATGAAGCCTTTTATCTCTTCAGGGCTGCAAGAAAAATATCCATCCCTATTTGTCTATGGATAATTTTTAGTTTAGTGCATGAGGGATAAAAAACTCACCAGCAATATTTCATTGTTGCTGCAGGAAACAATCTTTCAAAATCTGAAGCAATAAATTTATGATTAAACTGTGAAAGATACAGGTACTAGGCTGGTAAACCATGTGTAGCTATTCCTCAGTGTAACAGAGCGACTGCAAGCCCTCATCCTCCTACCTTGGAGGACATGTGAGAAACTAACTTCATCCAGAAATCAAGCAACACACATCAAAGTTGCTGGTGAACACAGCAGGCCACGCAGCATCTCTAGGAAGAGGTGCAGTCAATGTTTCAGGCCGAGACTCTTCGTCAGGACTAACTGAAGGAAGAGTGAGTAAGGGATTTGAAAGTTGGAGGGGGAGGGGGAGATCCAAAATGATAGGAGAAGACAGGAGGGGGAGGGATGGAGCCAAGAGCTGGACAGGTGATAGGCAAAAGGGATACGAGAGGATCATGGGACAGGAGGTCCGGGAAGAAAGACAAGGGGGGGGGGAGCCCGAGGATGGGCAAGGTGTATATTCAGAGGGACAGAGGGAGAAAAAGGAGAGTGAGAGAAAGAATGTGTGTACAAAAATAAGTAACAGATGGGGTATGAGGGGGAGATGGGGCATTAGCAGAAGTTAGAGAAGTCGATGTTCATGCCATCAGGTTGGAGGCTACCCAGACGGAATATAAGGTGTTGTTCCTCCAACCTGAGTGTGGCTTCATCTTTACAGTAGAGGAGGCCGTGGATAGACATGTCAGAATGGGAATGGGATGTGGAATTAAAATGTGTGGCCACTGGGAGATCCTGCTTTCTCTGGCGGACAGAGCGTAGGTGTTCAGCAAAGTGGTCTTCCAGTCTGCGTCGGGTCTCGCCAATATATAAAAGGCCACATCGGGAGCACTGGATGCAGTATATCACCCCAGCCGACTCACAGATGAAGTGTCGCCTCACCTGGAAGGACTGTTTGGGGCCCTGAATGGTGGTAAGGGAGGAAGTGTAAGGGCATGTGTAGCACTTGTTCCGCTTACACGGATAAGTGCCAGGAGGGAGATCAGTGGGGAGGGATGGGGGGAGCGAATGGACAAGGGAGTCGCATAGGGAGCGATCCCTGCGGAATGCAGAGAGACGGGGGGAGGGAAAGATGTGCTTAGTGGTGGGAACCCGTTGGAGGTGGCGGAAGTTACGGAGAATAATATGTTGGACCCGGAGGCTGGTGGGGTGGTAGGTGAGGACCAGGGGAACCCTATTCCTAGTGGAGTGGCGGGAGGATGGAGTCAGAGCAGATGTGCGTGAAATGGGGGAGATGCGTTTAAGAGCAGAGTTGATAGTGGAGGAAGGGAAGCCCCTTTCTTTAAAAAAGGAAGACATCTCCCTCGTCCTAGAATGAAAAGCCTCATCCTGAGAGCAGATGTGGCGGAGACGGAGGAATTGCAAGAAGGGGATGGCGTTTTTGCAAGAGACAGGGTGAGAAGAGGAATAGTCCAGATAGCTGTGAGAGTCAGTAGGCTTATAGTAGACATCAGTGGATAAGCTGTCTCCAGAGACAGAGACAGAAAGATCTAGGAAGGGGAGGGAGGTGTCAGAAATGGACCAGGTAAACTTGAGGGCAGGGTGAAAGTTGGAGGCAAAGTTAATAAAGTCAACGAGTTCTGCATGCGTGCAGGAAGCAGCGCCAATGCAGTCGTAGATGTAGCGAAGGAGAAGTGGGGGACAGATACCAGAATAGGCACGGAACATAGATTGTTCCACAAAGCCAACAAAAAGGCAGGCATAGCTAGGACCCATACGGGTGCCCATAGCTACACCTTTAGTTTGGAGGAAGTGGGAGGAGCCAAAGGAGAAATTATTAGGAGTAAGGACTAATTCCGCTAGATGGAGCAGAGTGGTGGTAGAGGGGAACTGATTAGGTCTGGAATCCAAAAAGAAGCGTAGAGCTTTGAGACCTTCCTGGTGGGGGATGGAAGTATATAAGGACTGGACATCCATGGTGAAAATAAAGCGGTGGGGGCCAGGGAACTTAAAATCATCGAAAAGTTTAACAGCGTGAGAAGTGTCACGAGCATAGGTAGGAAGGGATTGAACAAGGGGAGATAAAATCGTGTCGAGGTATGCAGAAACGAGTTCGGTGGGGCAGGAGCAAGCTGAGACAATAGGTCGGCCAGGACAGGCAGGTTTGTGGATCTTGGGTAGGAGGTAGAAAAGGGAAGTGCGAGGTGTGGGAACTATAAGGTTGGTAGCAGTGGATGGGAGATCCCCTGAGCGGATAAAGTCGGTGATGGTGTGGGGAGACAATGGCCTGGTTCTCCTTAGTGGGGTCACGATCGAGGGGTAAATAAAAGGAGGTATCCGCGAGTTGTCGCTGTGCCTCGGCAAGGTAGAGGTCAGTAATCTATGTTCTGTGCCTATTCTGGTATCTGTCCCCCACTTTTCCTTCGCTACATCGACGACTGCATTGGCGCTGCTTCCTGTATGCATGCAGAGCTCGTTGACTTTATTAACTTTGCCTCCAACTTTCACCCTGCCCTCAAGTTTACCTGGTCCATTTCCGACACCTCCCTCCCCTTTCTAGATCTTTCTGTCTCTGTCTCTGGAGACAGCTTATCCACTGATGTCTACTATAAGCCTACTGACTCTCACAGCTATCTGGACTATTCCTCTTCTCACCCTGTCTCTTGCAAAAACGCCATCCCCTTCTCGCAATTCCTCCGTCTCCACCGCATCTGCTCTCAGGATGAGGCTTTTCATTCTAGGACGAGGGAGATGTCTTCCTTTTTTTAAGAAAGGGGCTTCCCTTCCTCCACTATCAACTCTGCTCTTAAACGCATCTCCCCCATTTCACGTACATCTGCTCTGACTCCATCCTCCTGCCACTCCACTAGGAATAGGGTTCCCCTGGTCCTCACCTACCACCCCACCAGCCTCCGGGTCCAACATATTATTCTCCGTAACTTCCGCCACCTCCAACGGGTTCCCACCACTAAGCACATCTTTCCCTCCCCCCGTCTCTCTGCATTCCGCAAGGATCGCTCCCTACGCGACTCCCTTGTCCATTCGTCCCCCCCATCCCTCCCCACTGATCTCCCTCCTGGCACTTATCCGTGTAAGCGGAACAAGTGCTACACATGCCCTTACACTTCCTCCCTTACCACCATTCAGGGCCCCAAACAGTCCTTCCAGGTGAGGCGACACTTCACCTGTGAGTCGGCTGGGGTGATATACTGCGTCCGGTGCTCCTGATGTGGCCTTTTATATATTGGCGAGACCCGACGCAGACTGGGAGACCGCTTTGCTGAACACCTACACTCTGTCCGCCAGAGAAAGCAGGATCTCCCAGTGGCCACACATTTTAATTCCACATCCCATTCCCATTCTGACATGTCTATCCACGGCCTCCTCTACTGTAAAGATGAAGCCACACTCAGGTTGGAGGAACAACACCTTATATTCCGTCTGGGTAGCCTCCAACCTGATGGCATGAACATCGACTTCTCTAACTTCCACTAGGCCCCACTTCCCCCTCGTACCCCATCTGTTACTTATTTTTATGCACACATTCTTTCTCTCACTCTCCTTTTTCTCCCTCTGTCCCTCTGAATATACCCCTTGCCCATCCTCTGGGTCCCACCCCTCCCATTGTCTTTCTTCCCGGACCTCCTGTCCCATGATCCTCTCGTATCCCTTTTGCCTATCACCTGTCCAGCTCTTGGCTCCATCCTCCCCCTCCTGTCTTCTCCTATCATTTTGGATCTCCCCCTCCCCCTCCCACTTTCAAATCCCTTACTCACTCTTCCTTCAGTTAGTCCTGACAAAGGGTCTCGGCCTGAAACGTCGACTGCACCTCTTCCTAGAGATGCTGCCTGGCCTGCTGCGTTCACCAGCAACTTTGATGTGTGTTGCTTGAATTTCCAGCATCTGCAGAATTCCTGTTGTTTGCGTCATCCAGAAATCAGTTGGCCACTGTTCTAGTGTTCAGGACAATTGTCAAAACCTGTAATTGCTAGAGAGCGACCAATTGCACAACTGGGAATTCTTCTGATATTCCCAGTTTTACATAGAAACATAGAAAAACTACAGCAAAATACAGGCCCTTCGGCCCACAAAGTTGTGCCAAATATGTCCCTACCTTAGAAATTACTAGGGTTACCGATAGCCCTCTATGTTTCTAAGCCTCATGTACCTATCCAAAAGTCTCTTTAAAGACCCTATCGTATCCACCTTCACCACCATCGCCGGCAGCCCATTCCACACACTCACCACTCTCTGCATAAAAAACTTACCCCTGACATCTCCTCTGTACCTACTGTCAAGCACCTTAAACCTGTGCCCTCTTGTGGCAGCCATTTCAGCCCTGGGAAAAAAGCCTCTGACTATCCACACGATCAATGCCTCTCATCATCTTATACACCTCTATCGGGTCACCTCTCATCCTCCGTTGTTCCAAGGCGAAAAGGCCGAGTTCACTCAACCTGTTTTCAGGCTAGTTGTAGGGGCTACCGGGTTGTGTGACTCGGAACTCAGTTCTGGTCAGTATAATTGCCCCGTTTGTCCAGTGAGGAGCATCTTCCAATCAGAGCAAAGAAATGCTTCTGTCCTGCCTCTGATTGGCTTGCTATTGTGGAGTGTCACAGACACTGCATTTCCAAGGCGTCAGCTGACAAATCGGCCAGGCAGCACAGCACAGACGGCTGTTTCACTGTCCATGGGCTGGAGCAGATGTCCTCGGAAAGGTTGGGAAGGGGGCATCCCACAGGCAATACATGGACCGATGATTGGCCCAAGGTTCAGGCACAGCCAGGGCAAGTATTTTTCAAGTGGTGCCCACTCTCAGCTTAAGGGAGGAATCTCGCTGAAAACCTACTGGATACTGTAAGTCCTGGATAGAGTGGACATGGAGAGATTTCCATTAGCGGGAGAGTCTAGGATCAGAGGGCACAGCCTGAGAGTTAAATAAAAACGGAGATGAAGAGGAATTTCTTCAGCCAGAGAGTGGTGAATCTGTGGAATCTGTTGCCACAAATGGCTGTGAAGGCCAAAGTCATCTGATGTGCTTCAGGCAGAAGTTGTTAGTTTCTTGCTTGGGAGTGGGTTAAGGCTTGCGTAGAGGCGGCGGGAGAATAGGGTTGAAAGAAAAGATCAGCACCATCGAATGGTGGCGAAGGCTTGATGGACTGAATGGCCTAATTCTGTTCCTATCTCTTATGGTCTTATTTAAGGATCCTTACCTGAAAGGGGATGGAACTGGCCTTGTGTTGGGTTTAGATTTTTGACAAGGAATGTCCAGCCCATTGTAAAGAAGTGATTTAAGAAAGAATAATATGCTTTGTCCTGTTGAATGGGAAAGGCTTCCTGCCCCACACTGATAGCTGGTGAGATGGACCGTGGAGTAGGTCACACCCCACACTACTCAGATGTTCTCTGGGGAGAGTGACAGTGGGATAAACCCCCCCCTGAATAAAATCCATCAGGTAAGCTGTAAATAGAGACTAGTGAGCGACTGATCTGCTGAGTATTTCCAACATTTTCTTGCTTTTCTTTCTCTTTTTCTGCCTCATTACTTTTTTATTTCTTTCTCTTCTGCTCGCACTGGGATTTATAAGAATGAGGGGCACCTTGGTAGGATGTTTCCCCTATTCAGTGGTATTTAGAACAAAGGGAGGTCATAGTCCCAGAGTACAGGGTAAGAATGAGAATCAGAGTCACGTTTATCATCACAACATGATATTTGTTATTTTGCAACAGCGCTACAGTACAAGTCGTCAAATTACTGTAAGCTAAACAAATAAATACTGTACATAGTGCAAAAGGGAAATGACAAAGTAGTTCTTGAGCCTTTCAGAGATCTCCTGGCAGATCGGAAGAAGCTTTTCCTAAAATATTGGGACTGACATGAGGAGAAACAACTTTGCTCAGGGGATGGTGAACAGGTGAAATTCTCTACCACAGTGGGCTGTAGAATCCAGATCACCGAATATATTTAAGAAGGAGCTGATCAGATTTCTGCCCACAAGGAGGTTGCGGAGAGAGCAGGAAGATGGTACAGACAGAACATTACCCATGATCCCACTGAGTGCTAGACCAGGATCAATGAGTTGAACGGCTTAACTCTGTTCCCATTTCTATCTCTACATCCTCCCCTCTTTTCATCTTTTCCACATACCATTGACTTTTTCTTTTACTCCCCTCCCTCCATTGTGTTGTATTGGTTTATTATTGTTACATGGACCAAGGTCATGGTTGAAGGGTGAAGGGTGAAAAGTTTAAAGGGAACATGAGGGGAAATGTCATTACTCAGAAGGTCGTGAGGGTGTGGAACAAGCTGCCAGCACAAACGGTGGATGCGAGCTTGATTTCAATGTTTGGGAAGATTGGATAGGTACATGGATGGTAGGGGTATGGAAGGCTATGGTCTGGGTGCAAGTCAATAGCAGTCAGCAGATTAGATGTTTGGCATGGACTAAATGAGCCAAAGGGTCTAATTCTGTGCTGTATTTTTCTATGATTGTGACTCAAAGAAGCTTGGCTTGCATATTGTTCATACAGTCCAAATCATTACACAGTGCATTGAGGTAAAACAAGACTGTTGTAATGTGAGCATTATTAAAAGTAAGTTAATACTAATTAGGATAATGGAGGGGTTTTACTTCCATTCTTTTTACTTCTGGTGGGCTTTGTATATAGTGCCCCTGCCATGCTGTATGGGTTGTAAAAAGTCTCTGTATATACATAACGGTTTTGAAGTTCGACATAAAGTTGTTTCTTTGGCATGAAGTTGTGGAGGGTGCCTTTTTCAAGGTAAAGGTTACTACAAAGACAAAACAATAACAATTCAGAATAAAGTGTAAAAGCTACAGCGAGAATGCAGTGCAGGTAAACAATAAAGCTCCGGGCTTAGTGACTGCAAGCTTCACAATGATTCGCCTCTGTTTGATGGACTGAGACCGAGACTATGGGCTGACTCCGGCCAACTTCGGGTTTATGGACTCAGTTTTGTTCTGATGCTTGCTTTGTTGGTTGCATGATTTGATTTGATTTGATTTGTTTTCTTTCTTTCTCTGCATATTGGGTGTTGGCCTTTTTTTAATTGGGTTCTTTCGGGTTTCTTGTTTCGTAGCTGCCCGTGGGCAGGCAAATCTCGAGGTGGTGTAATTTGTGCACATTTTGATGATAAAATGTACTTTGAACTTTGAAGATGATAATGAGGTAGGTTGTGAGGTCAAAGTCCAACATCATACGAGATTTCCAATCAAGAGTCCGACAAAAGTTTAAGTCATTGCTTATGACTTTCCATCCTTTGCCTTCTTTTCCAACACCCCATCCTTTTTTCTTTCTTTATCCCCTTACTGCTGACAACACTCCTGTTCTCATTCTTCAGCCTTTCTCTGCTGGTTCCATCCACGCCTCGGCGACTTGCCCATTCACAAATGGTCTCAGATTGGACAAGGAAACATTGAGATGGAAACTTAACGCAGCAAGCAATGTATGGGAGGTCCTCAGATGATGCTCTGCAGGTCAAGCAACATCTGTTTGGGGAGGAAAATATCACTGATGTTTGGGGTTGAAATCCTGCCTCGGATCTGAGGTGGAAACTTAGACGGATCAAACGGAAAGCAGCTTGTTAAGGCTTCACGTGTTCTTGCTCTCAGCATGTCACTATTTAAGTGTGTTTTACCTGAGAATTTATACTGTACATTCAACAAGATGAGGAATAGTAGCATGGAAAAAACTTTTATCATCCATGCCCCCACTGTGAGTGTCATCTCTCCTACGCCAAGCTACTGATAAATTTGATTTAACTCGCCTTAAGGCAGCCACTGTCTCTAATGAGAGAACTCCAGGTTGCAGAAAGGGGGAAATATTTCACTGGTGGAGTCGTTTCTACATTTGGGACAGATGAGAATTAATGTAACAATTTACAATGGATGTTTTTTGTGAACTATGAGTGTTTGACGGTGCTACGTAGAGGGAGCTTTACTCTCTGCTGTCCTTGCCCTGGGACAGTCTAGAGGTAGTTTGCATTGTATTTAACCCATTGTGTACCTTTCCAGGAAATGTTACAGACAGTATAGAGGGAACTAACTATATTCTGTGTCTAGCTTATCCCAACCCTGGAAGTTTGTGATGGGTTAATGTATAGGACTTTCATTGCGTGTCTGGCCACCTTATTTTTTTTCCTGTTCCTTTCTTTGTTGTTTTTTGTTGCTAAACTGTGCTCTTCCTGTCTTTTTTTAAAAACAAAAATACATTTATTATAAATTCCAACTACTACCGTTCAATTGTATAATCACATTGCAGACAAAAACCAGACAAATTATGACTAACGCAGACTAAACTAAGACATTCCCATCTTCATCAAGGATGACACTTATCCTCTAGGGTGCCCAATAGTCTTGAGGTACCTCTATGTTACCCGTAGACTATGGGTGTTCTATTTCCACAGCTAACTTAGCAGGTACATGGTCCCTGAACTTTGCCAAGGTAGTCAGCCTGGGCTGAACCTTCTGATGTCCTGGCGGATCGTGAAAGGACAGTGTGAAGGGGGAGTTTTTACTCTGTAGCAATCATGATATTCCTGACCAGGCAGTATGTGAAGAAGTCTTGACAGTATTTTACTCCACACCTGACTGAGGAATATGCAATCCTGTCACAGACTCCCTTAGGTAAAAGTTATTCCTTCCCCTGCCATTAACAGACTTCACTTTGATTAGGAGTATTTACACACAAAAAGATTAATGACACATCGAAGGCTACTGGTCCCCAGATAACACCTTCCCAAACTGTGAGCCAGTCGTTGAAGGGTTAACTGCATTTGCTGGCCTTTGGGTTTTCTGTGACAGTACCGTCCCTCGAGTTCACACATCACTCAGAATGGATGTTAATTCTTAAGTAATGATTTCCTCTTTCTGGAGCTCTGCTGCATTAATGACGCTGAACTGCAGCTTTAACTCAAACCTAATTTGTGAAGCTGACCTGCAAGTAAGTGTAATTTCACTTTTCTAACCAACCATCAGGCTAATGAGGGAAGGGCTGTCAGAACTGGCTGGCACAGGCGGTGAAGACTGTGGCGTTTCATCGACGCAGTGAAAGGTCAGGAGCTGACTGCGCCATTCTAGACTAACGCAGTGGCTCGCAACACTCAAGGACGGGCTCTGCCAGCACTTGAGTCACCGATGCATGGTAGGGCGGTAAATGGAGTCAGTGTAGATAGCTGCTTGATGGTTGCCATGGACACTGTTGACTGAATGGCCTGTTTCTGTGCTCGGTGAAGACTGGTGACAGACCTGTCTTTTACCCATACAGATGAAAATCAAACAAAATGCAGGAGCTGGAAGCAGAGTTAGAATCAGAATTAAACTTATTATGTGGAGTTTGTTGATCCATGGAGCAATCTGGTGCAAAGATCCATAATTCCTTGAAAGTCGCATCATAGGCAGATAGGATCATGAAGAGAGATCTTGGCACTTTGCTCTTCATAAATCAAAGTATTGAGCACAGGATTTGGGATGTTATGTTGAAATTGTGTAAGACATTGATGAGGCCTAAGTTGTGCATTTCTGGTCACCTACCTACAAGAAAGGTGTGAATCAGATTGAAATAGTGCACAGAAATTTACAAGGATACTGCAGGGCCTTGAGGACCTGAGTTCTAGGTTGAAACGGTTAGGATGTTATTCCCCAGAGTGTAAGATAATGAGGGGAGATTTAATAGAGGTATACAAATTATGAGGTGTCTAGATAGGGTAAATGTAAGCAGGCTTTTTCCACTGAGGTTGGGTGAGACTAGAACCCAACATCATGGGTTAACAGTGAAAGGTGAAATATTTAAGGGGAAGATGAGGGAGAACTTCTTCACTCAGATGGTGGTGTGAGTGTGGAAGGAGCTGCCAGTGGAAGTGGTAGATGTGGGATTGGTTTCAACATTTAAGAGAAGTTTGTGTAAGTACATGAAAGGGAAGGGTATGGAGGACTACGGCCTGGGTGCAGTCAATGGGACTAGGCAGATTAAATGGTTGGCATGGACTAAATGAGACAAAGGGTCTGTACAGTTCTATGAATACATGACTCTGAAGACATGAAATTACTTTAAATTAGAAAGTAAATAATTAGCGCTATCAGGAAGAAGGTACAGGAACTCCGGAACTCACACCACCAAGTTCAGGAACAGTTATTACCCCTGAACCTGCAGGCTCTTGAACCAGAGGGGATAGCTTCAATCAACTTCACTCGATCCGTCACTGAACCATTCCCACAACCTATGGACTCACTTTAAAGGACTCTTCATCTCACGTCCTCAATATTTATTGCTTATTTATTTGTTATTGCATTTTTTCTCATTTTGTATTTGCACAGTTTGTTGTCTTTTGTACATTGGTTGCTTTTCGGTCCTGTTGCATGTGGTCTTTCATTGATTCATTGGATTTACTGTGTATGCCTGCAAGAAAACAGATCTGAGGGTTGTATAAAGTAAAGGCATCCATTAGTCTTGCGAGACCATTGATCTGCACCTGGAAAGTCTTCACTCTCCAGGGCGCAGGCCTGGGCAAGGTTGTATGGAAGACCAGCAGTTGCCCATACTGCAAGTCTCCCCTCTTCACGACACCAGTGTTGTCCAAGGGAAGGGCATTAGGACCCATACAGCTTGGCACCAGTGTCGTCGCAGAGCAATGTGTGATTAAGTGCCTTGCTCAAGGACACAACACGTTCCCTCGGCTGGGGCTCGAACTCACGACCTTCAGGTAGCTAGTCCAATGCCTTAACCACTTGGCCATGTGCCCACACTGAGGGCTGTATATGGTGACGTATATGCAATTTGATAATAAATTTACTTTGAACTTTGAAACAGAGAATAACTGGGTAGTGTTCACGGGCTTATGGACCATTCAGAAATCTGATGGCAGCGGGGATGAAGCGGTTTCTGAATCATTGACTGTGGGTCTTCAGGCTCCTGTACCTTCTCCCTCATGGTGGTAACAAGAAGAGGGCATGTCTTGGATGCTGAGAGTCCTCAGAGATGGTTGGTTTCTCTTGAAGATGCCCCTGATGGTGGGGTGTTTTGTGCCCAGGATGGAGCTGGCTGAATCTACAAAAGGACAATGAGCAGTTTGCTGTTCACTCTTTACTATTCACCTGTGCTGCATTCCATTTTGAATGATATTTTACTAACTTATTTAGAGTAACTTAGAAAAATAGAGGGCTACGCGCTAGGGAAATTCTGGGCAGTTTCTAGAGTAGGTTACTGGACAGCACAACATTGTGGGCCAAAGGGCCTGTAATGTGCTGTAGGTTCCTATGTTCTATAGTATTTTGGTTTCTGTGCTGTATGTATGTGATATATGTTGTGTAGGTGCCCTATGGTCTGGAGGAACGTTGTTTTATTTGGTTGTATATCTGTACAGTCAGACAGCCATTAATTTGACTTTGAACTTGAACACTCTGCAGCCTCTTGCGATCCTGGGCCAAGCATATCGATGCAGATCATAAAAAAAGCACGAGAGTGGCTATATTTCCTCAGGAGTTTGAGGAGATTTGGTATGTCACCAAAGACATTTGTAAATTTCTACAGAATTACCATGGAGAGCATTCTAAATGTCTGCTCTGCCTGGTATGGGGGAGGGGGTGCTGTACAGGATCAAAATAAGGTGCAGAAAGGGGAACACCCAACTTTAGTTACTAGGAGAGTATGGTTAGGCTGGGCTCGTTTTCCCCGGAGTGATCTGTTAGATATATAACTTTATGTGAGACACAGACGGGGTTGATAGCAAAATCTTTCTCACATGATAGGAGTACAAAAAAGGCAGACAGATAATCTGAGGCATGATCCAATGATGGCAGGGAGGGCTGAAAAGGGCTTGCTGATGATCCAATGTTCTTTTAGTTTGAGTGTTTGAGCACAAAGGTCTCCGGTGAGCATCCAATTTTGTGCTTGCTGATTGCTTTTCTTGTGCAGAGTGCAGCGCCAGACCTTGTGTACCAGGCACGATGGGCACCCTGAGCACTTTCTGTACCATGACCCAGGGAAGGAGAGAGAGAGTGAGTAAACTGTACCCTCAATGGCTCCTGGCAGGTCAGTCATTGCCCACAGGGGGAAGTGGACAGTCAACATTTCCGGGTCAAGTCTCGACCTGAAACATTGACTGTCCATTTCCCTCCATAGATGCTGACTCATGCTCTGAGTTCCTTCTGTGCTTTATGAATACCCTGTCCCTTGGTTCCCCCTCTTTCCATGCTATTCAGTTGAATCATCATAGGAGTCTGAGAGGTCAGAGGCAACTGGAGGTGATTTCCAGAAGGTCGGCATGAACACAATGTTCCTGAGCTACATAACTCTATGACTGACAGACTGAACCATGTCTCTCCCCCACCAGTGTAACCGTGCATGGGACTTAATGCTTTAAGGACAGTTGACCGCGTCTCCACAGCAATGAATTAAACAACATCTGATGTCATTAAAGCAGAGACTAGAAGCATGTTCTCTCCTGCTCTGCCCTTGGATAGGAATAGATCTCAGAAAATGAATATTAATGTTACATGTTGACTGTTATTTTCCAAGTTGCAAGAAGCAAATTAGGAATGAATAGCAAGAAAGAAATGGATCTAATCTGTCGAGTTACCTCGGATTCCTTCTGAAGCTCGACAGACAGAGTGTGAGGGGAACAATTAATAATGCAGGACCCCCTCGCTGAGCAGAAGCCTTTTGGTTTCGGACCTGGGGCTTTCACTTCTGGACTTCTGTGCTTGCTCACCAATTACTCCGTCAGACAGCGAGCGGAGATTTCAGTTTGCTCATTGTCCCACGGTCCGGTAAGGGTGCCGATAGTGAGTAACCATTCATGAGGCAGACACAAGGTAAAACTCCAGCAATGCAGAGTCGTGACAACCAGTTATAAATAAATACCCACAAGGAAAGCATTCAGTCCATCACATCTAGGCTCCTAGGGATGCAATTCCCGTTTCCCAAAAGTCTTGCTATTTATCTTCTCTCACATGCCCATCAACTCCCCTTTGACTGACTTGTGACATCAGGTAAAAACGCCTGTTTATAGACTCTTCAACAGATCTGTCACGCACGCACTAAACAGTGAACTCTCGGCTTCCCAATCTACTTTGTTGTGGTCCTTGCACTTTATTTGCCTACCTGCACCTCTCTGTAACTATGACACTATATCCTGGAATCTGTTTTCTTTCTACTACCTTGACCTACAGCGCGTAGAGCCAGAGTTTCCAACCTTCATTTATGCCATGGAGCCTTCCCGTTAACCAAGAGGTCCACAGACTCCAGGCAGGGGACTCCTGGTGTACAGCATGTGCTGTCTGGATGGCAACCAAACAAAATGTTTTCAAATGCTTTTTGCGTGACCGCACGGAACTGCAGAGATACGTTTTTGTGGACACAGCTCAGTGCATCACAGAAACCAGCCTTCCCTCCATGGACTCTGCCAATATGTCTGCCTCACTAATGCAGCCAACGTAATTATAGACTTCACGTGGCCTGGATATTCTCTCTTCTTGCCCCTCACATCAAAGTCTGATGGGACATAATACCAGATTCAAAGACAGTCTCTATCCTTCTATTAGAGGACTATTGAGTGGACCTCTTGTATGATAAATGGACTCGACCTCACAACCTGCCTTGTTATGGCATTGAACCTTATTGTCTGCCTGCACTGCCCTTTTCTCTGTCGCTGTAACACTTTATTCTGCACTCTGTCCTCGTTTTTCCCTTGTACTACCTCAAAACACTGAATTGAAGAAATGATCTGTATGGGTGTCATGCAAAACATTTTTCTCAATCCATCTCAGTACCTGTGGCAATACAGAATTGGAGTGAAATCTAACATCACTGGCACATGTCATGAAATTTGTTGTTACGCAGCAGCAGTACACAGCAATGCATAACTATAAAAAGTAAATTACAGTAAGTATACATATATTTTAAAAAGTTAAATTAAATAGGTAGTGCAAAACCAGAAAAAAATTCTGAGGCAGTGTTCATGGGTTCAATGCTAATTCTGAAATTTGATGGTGAAGGGGAAGAAGTTGTTCCTGAATCATTGAGTGGGTGCCTTCTGGCTCCTGTACCTCACCCTGATGAGAAAAGGGCACTTTTGATGATGGATGCCACTTTTTTGAGGCTTTGCTCTTTGAAGATGTCCTGGATGCTGGGGAGGCTAATGTCCATGATGGAGCTGACTGAATTTACAAATCTCTCCAGCTTATTTTGATCTTGAGCAGTGCCCCCCCCCCTCCATATCAGATGATGATGCACCCAGTTAGAGTCCTCTCCATGATACATTTGCCAGTGTCCTTGGTGACATACCAAATCTCCTTGAACTCCTAATGAAATATAGCCACTGTCATGCCTCCTTTGTGACTGCATAGATATGTTGGGCACAGGGTAGATCCTCAGAGATATTGAAATGCAAGAACTTGAAATTGCTCAGTCATTCCACTTCTAATCCCTTGATGACTGATATGTTGTCCCTCGTTTTACCCTTTCTGAAGTCCACAATCTGACAATAAGTGCAAGGTTGTTGCTGCGATACAACTCAACTAGCTACTATATCTTGGTCCTGGGTAGATTCTCGTCACCATCTGAAACCCTGCCAAAAATAGTTGTGTCATCGTCAAATTTATAGATGGCATTTGAGCTGCGCAGAGAGAGCAGAGCAGTGGGCTAAGCGTAGATCCTTGAGGTGCACCTCTGCTGATTATCAGCGAGGTGGAGATGTTATTTCCAATCCACACAAACTATGGTCTTCTGGTGAAGAAGTTGAGGATCCAGTTGCAGAGAGAGATACTGAGGCCCAAAACCAATTACCAACTTTGTGACCGTGAACCTTCGGGATGTGGAAGAATGTAAGGGGGGGGGGGGGTTATATGGGAGGCAGAGTTTGAGGGTCGGCACAACATTGTGGGCTGAAGGGCCTGTAGTGAGCTGTACTATTCTATGAATCTATGAATCTATGTGGCAGAAAACTGGAGCAGCTGAGAAAACCCATATGGACCCAGGAAATACGTGCACTTAAAGGGTATCTTCTAACTCAAAGAACCATTCCAAATCATTGCTGAACATAAACAACAGAGATGGTCACCTACCCGAAAGAAAGATATCAATGATTGAAAGGGTATGGAGAACATTTACAAGGATGTTGCCGGGACTTGAGGATCTGAGTACAGGGAAAGGTTGAATAAGTTAAGACTTTATCGCCTGCAGTGTAGGAGATTTGGTAGGTTAACAAAATTATGAGGGGTATAGGTAGGATAAATGCAAGCAGACTTTTTCCACTGAGGTTGGGTGAGACCAGAACGAGAAGTTATGGTTAAGGGTGAAAGGTGAAAGTTTTAAGAGAAACATGAGAGAGACTTCACTCAGAGGGTGGTGAGAGTGTGGAACAAGTTGCCAGTACAAAGCTGAATGAGGGAATTGCAGGACCTTTGTGTTCTTCCCACAACTTTCTAACCCTCCTCTCTTTGTATCACTTCCACCTCTCAGCTCTCAGCCTCTGACACCATTCCTACCCTCCCCCACTTTCTGGATGAGTACATGGGTGGGAAGTGTGTGGTGGGCCATGGTCCAGGTGTAGATCAATGGGACTAATTAGAATAACAGTTCAGCATGGACTAGATGGTCCAAAGGGCCTGTTTCACTGCTGTAGTGCTCTAAGACTCTGTGATTCTATGAGTGCAGGAGGAGGTAATTGGACTGCTTGAACAGGTTCCACCATTCATTAGGATTGCAGCAGATCTGATCATTGGAGGATAAGAACCTGTTGGATTGGTTGTAATATACCGGCCTAGGTAGGGTCTGCCTGACTACTGAAACAGAGAGATTAATAGCCTGTAACCAGCGGGACATCAGCGCGATCACAGCAAGGATGTCTACCATTCACAATCTATGACTTGGATAAAGGGAAACATAGAAACATAGAAAATAGGTGCAGGAGTAGGCCATTCGGCCCTTCGTGCCTGCACCGCCATTTATTATGATCATGGCTGATCATCCAACTCAGAACCCTGCACCAGCTTTCCCTCCATACCCCCTGATCCCTGTAGCCACAAGGGCCATATCTAACTCCCTCTTAAATATAGCCAATGAACTGGCCTCAACTGTTTCCTGTGGCAGGGAATTCCACAGATTTACCACTCTCTGTGTGAAGAAGTTTTTCCTAATCTCAGTCCTAAAAAGCTTCCCCCTTATCCTCAAACTGTGACCCCTCATTCTGGACTTCCCCAACATCGGGAACAATCTTCCTGCATCTAGCCTGTCCAATCCCTTTAGGATTTTATATGTTTCAATCAGATCCCCCCTCAATCTTCTAAATTCCAATGAGTACAAGCCCAGTTCATCCAGTCTTTCTTCATATGAAAGTCCTGCCATCCCAGGAATCAATCTGGTGAACCTTCTTTGTACTCCCTCTATGGCAAGGATGTCTTTCCTCAGATTAGGGGACCAAAACTGCACACAATACTCCAGGTGTGGTCTCACCAAGGCCTTGTACAACTGCAGTAGTACCTCCCTGCTCCTGTACTGGAATCCTCTTGCTATAAATGCCAGCATACCATTCGCCTTTTTCACCGCCTGCTGTACCTGCATGCCCACTTTCAATGACTGGTGTATAATGACACCCAGGTCTCGTTGCACCTCCCCTTTTCCTAATCGGCCACCATTCAGATAATAATCTGTTTTCCTATTTTTGCCACCAAAGTGGATAACTTCACAGTTATCCACATTAAATTGCATCTGCCATGAACTTGCCCACTCACCCAACCTATCCAAGTCACCCTGCATCCTCTTAGCATCCTCCTCACAGCTAACACTGCCGCCCAGCTTCGTGTCATCCGCAAACTTGGAGATGCTGCATTAAATTCCTTCATCTAAGTCATTAATATATATTGTAAACAACTGGGGTCCCAGCACTGAGCCTTGCGGTACCCCACTAGTCACCGCCTGCCATTCTGAAAAGGTCCCGTTTATTCCCACTCTTTGCTTCCTGTCTGCCAACCAATTCTCTATCCACATCAATACCTTACCCCCAATACCGTGTGCTTTAAGTTTGCACACTAATCTCCTGTGTGGGACCTTGTCAAAAGCCTTTTGAAAATCCAAATATACCACATCCACTGGTTCTCCCCTATCCACTCTACTAGCTACATCCTCAAAAAATTCTATGAGATTCGTCAGACATGATTTTCCTTTCACAAATCCATGCTGACTTTGTCCGATGATTTCACCACTTTCCAAATGTGCTGTTATCACATCCTTGATAACTGACTCCAGCAGTTTCCCCACCACCGACGTTAGGCTAACCGGTCTATAATTCCCCGGTTTCTCTCTCCCTCCTTTTTTGAAAAGTGGGGTTACATTAGCCACTTTCCAATCCTCAGGAGCTAGTCCAGAATCTAACGAGTTTTGAAAAATTATCACTAATGCATCCACTATTTCTTGGGCTACTTCCTTAAGCACTCTGGGATGCAGACCATCTGGCCCTGGGGATTTATCTGCCTTTAATCCCTTCAATTTACCTAACACCACTTCCCTACTAACATGTATTTCGCTCAGTTCCTCCATCTCACTGGACCCTCTGTCCCCTACTATTTCGGGAAGATTATTTATGTCCTCCTTAGTGAAGACAGAACCAAAGTAATTATTCAATTGGTCTGCCATGTACTTGCTCCCCATAATCAATTCACCTGTTTCTGTCTGTAGGGGACCTACATTGTCTTTACCAGTCTTTTCCTTTTTACATATCTATAAAAGCTTTTACAGTCAGTTTTTATGTTCCCTGCCAGTTTTTCTCTCATAATCTTTTTTCCCCCTTCCTAATTAAGCCCCTTGTCCTCCTCTGCTGAACTCTGAATTTCTCCCAGTCCTCAGGTGAGCCACTTTTTCTTGGCTAATTTGTATGCTTCTTCTTTGGAATTGATACTATTCCTAATTTCTCTTGTCAGCCACGGGTGCACTACCTTCCTTGATTTATTCTTTTGCCAAACTGGGATGAACAATTGTTGTAGTTCATCCATGCAATCTTTAAATGCTTGCCATTGCATATCCACCGTCAATCCTTTAAGTGTCATTTGCCAGTCTATCTTAGCTAATTCACGTCTCATACCTTCAAAGTTACCCCTCTTTAAGTTCAGAACCTTTGTTTCTGAATTAACTATGTCACTCTCCATCTTAATGAAGAACTCCACCATATTATGGTCACTCTTACCCAAGGGGCCTCTCAAGACAAGATTGTTAATTAACCCTTCCTCATTGCTCAAAACCCAGTCTAGAATAGCCTGCTCTCTAGTTGGTTCCTCGACATGTTGGTTCAAAAAACCATCCCGCATACATTCCAAGAAATCCTCTTCCTCAGCACCTTTACCAATTTGGTTCACCCAATCTACATGTAGATTGAAGTCACCCATTATAACTGCTGTTCCTTTATTGCACACATTTCTAATTTCCTGTTTAATACCATCTCCGACCTCACTACTACTGTTAGGTGGCCTGTACACAACTCCCACCAGCGTTTTCTGCCCCTTAGTGTTATGCAGTTCTACCCATATCGATTCCACATCTTCCCGGCTTATGTCCTTCCTTTCTATTGCGTTAATCTCATCTTTAACCAGCAACGCCACCCCACCTCCTTTTCTTTCATGTCTATCCCTCCTGAATATTGAATATCCCTGAACGTTGAGCTCCCATCCTTGGTCACCCTGGAGCCATGTCTCTGTGATCCCAACTATGTCATAATCATTAATAACATAATACTTCAACCTAACTGGTGTTGATACAAAAATACACAAGACACTGCAGATGCTGGAAATCTGGAGTCACACACACAAAGTGATGGAAGAACACAATAGGTCAGGTAGCATCTGTGGATAAGACCATTCATCGAGTTCGGGAAGAGAGAAGGGAGATAACCAGCACAAAAAAAGGTGGAGGGAAGGGATAAGCAAGAGCTGGAAGGTGATAGATAGATCCAGTAGAGGTGGGTGATGGCAGAAAAGGGAGTGGGGAAGAGTAGGAATTGTGTCAGAAGCTGGGAGGTGATAGGTGGGTTAGAAAGTTGTGGGAAGGACACAATGATC
The DNA here is from genome assembly GCF_030028105.1 of Mobula birostris. NCBI lineage: Eukaryota > Metazoa > Chordata > Chondrichthyes > Myliobatiformes > Myliobatidae > Mobula > Mobula birostris. The sequence goes on from NC_092401.1 coordinate 10,986,729, forward strand.
CTGCAAGGACGTATACAGGTAGACAGGATAAGTGAGTGGGCAAGAAGACAACAGTTGGCAACTTGTATTGTTATCCACTTTGGAAAGAAGATCGAGAAGCCACAACAGACTGAAATAAAAAAAACGTTGTCATACAAAGGGATATGGGGGCCCAAGCACATGAAACATAAAAACAGAGATGCAGGTACATTGAATAACTAGGAATGTGAATGAAAGTTTCTGGAACGCAGAACGAAAGTGGGAAACTGGAATTGTGGTAACATTTTAATTCCAATTCCCATTTGTTCCGACATGTTGGTCCATGGCTTTCTCTTGTGCCAAGATGAGGTCACCCTCAGGGTGGAGGAGCAACACCTTATATTCCATCTAGACTCCAACCTTATAGCATGAATATTGATTTCTCCCATAAAAAAAATCCCCCCCCCAACTTTCCTTTATTCTCTAATCTAACTTCTACCTCATCTCACCTGCCTATTACTTCCCTCTAGCTTCCCTCCTCCTTCTCTTTCTCCTGTGGTCCACTCTCCTCTCCCAACAAATTGCTTCTTCTCCAGCCCTTGATCTTTTCCACTTACCTGGCTTCACCTATCACCCTCCAACTAACCTCCTTCCTCTCCCCCCCCACCTTTTTATTCTGCCATCTTCCCCCTTCCTTCTCAGATCTGAAGAAGGGTCTTGGCCCAAAACATCAAACGTTTGTTCATTTCCACAGGTGCTGTCTGACCTGCTGAGTTCCTCCAGCATTTTGTGTGTGTTGACTTAGGCTTCCAGCTTCTGCAGACTTTCTGGTGTTTGTGGTTTCAATATACTGTGATCCAGGGAAAAACAGTAATTCCTTGATTTATTAATTGATGCTAGGATGGATTTTCTCCCTCTGCAGATGCTGCCTGACCTGCTGAAGTTTTCTGGCATTTTATTAGCCAGATCTGCAGTTTTTTTCCCCCCTTTTGCTTTGACTCTTTGGGATATAGCTTCAGTTTATGAAATGATCCATTGGCAGTAGATAATGATCCTTTGGGAGGAGAGAGAGAAGATGGTGACGCGACGCAGCGCGTGCGGCCGTTCCGAATGAATATCGATTATGTGTAACTAGGGGGACGTGCACAATCCGGATTTGATGGAGACAGCCGAGAGAAGCGCAGAGGAACATCTGGAGTAACTTCTGAAATGCCTGCTTCGCTGCCACTGCTACTGTGCGATGGAGAATCTCCGGAGACGAAGGCCCCAAATCCTCGGCTTTGCCTATCGCCTGTTGCCGGGGCCAGGGTCGAAGCGCTCAGCAGAGATGGTGCTCGGTGTTCGGTGTCGGGGAGCTGGTTGGAGACTCGGAGTTTTCGGACAGACTCGGAGTCGGACTGTGGTTGGATGCTTCCAGGATGCTGCATTGGCAAGTTGGCGGCGCTGGAGGCTTATCGTCTGTGTGAGATGATGGGACTTTCGAGAGGCTTTGAGACTTTTACTGTGCCATGGTCTGTTCTTATCAAATTACAGTATTGCCTTGCACTGTTGTAACTATATGTTATAAATATGTGGTTTTTGTTAGTTTTTAAGTTGGTTTGTCATGTGTTTTCGTGATCTCATTCTGGAAAAACATTGTATCATTTTTTAATGCATGCATTACTAAATGACAATAAAAGGGGACTGCGTGCCCTCATAATCATAATCATAGTGAACAGCTCACCACTGTCCAGGGATAGGGAGATAGTGAACCAGAGTTTCTGAAATGGTGTTTGGATTATGAAACTCCATTTAACAAGGTATTTTGCTAAATTGAGGGGTCAGGGAGGGATCGCGGGACTGAACCGTTCTCCTGATGCCCCTGACATTACAATGTAGTTCAGTGAGCTGGCCACTGGGTGGTTCTCTGAAGCCAGTTTCTGAAGATGTTCTGTCAACTGTCTCACACGGGAAGAGTGTTCTCGTTGCCGTCTCCATGGATGCCGAGCTACTGGTTTAGCCTGTGCGATGGTTGGAGATCACCTGAGAATATCGGATGCAGCCAGATCACTGCTCGGGAGAGGAGTCGGTCCAAACACCAAGAATAAATTCTGTAACCTTTATATTGACGCTACCTGTGCTCAACAGAACTCTGTTGCCATTGCGTTCCTATATAAGAGAAATGTTATTAACGTCTGGAAAATTGCCTCTGGAAATTGCAAGTGAGATAATTGCCACAGAACAAGTGCTGCTTCTTCCTGAAGAATGCAGAGAAGTACTGCGCTCAAGGAGTGGGTAGTGTGTTTACTGTTAAATGTTAATAGATGACGAAAATGAGAAAGTATGTGCAGGACTAGGCAACAGGCCCCCTCAAGCCTGTCCTGCTAATCATGGCTGATCTACTCCAGGCCTCAGCTCGTCTTATATTCCAGGCTAAATCAGTACTTGAGGCTATAGCTGAGGCCTATAAGCACCAATGCCTAAATTTTTCAAATATTTACCTGCCTCTAATCACTAATTATCCAGCCTCCACAATACTCTGACAAAAAGAAATCCAGATCTTTCTGTTGGTATCTCTACAAACCTCAGTTGTCAGTCATCTGCCTCATTCCTTAAAACCAAGTGACCTTGTTCGAAACTCTTCGTAAAATCACCTCAACATTGTTTGATCTTGATGCTTTTGTGATCCGAAGGTGCTTCAGAAGTCATGACTGAGCCATGAAATTTGTTGCCTTTGATCGTTTTAAGCGTTAAAAAAGCAACCAAGTTGGAAGAAGCACGTTGAGAGAGGACAAAAGGAAGAGAAGATGTAAAGTCGCGAGGTCTTCTCCTACCAGACTACTGATAACAGAAATTCCATCAATAACAGTTCACCATTCAGATAGCCAGATTCAAGTAATATAGCACCCGCCACAGAAACAGAGAAGTTTCCAGAAAAATACTGAGCAACTGTACCACTATTACTGGAAAATTCACTAAACAATTATATGTACATCCAGTGCTCGTTCATGCAAATATCTAATCAGCCAATCATGGGGCAGCAACTCAATGCGTAAAAGCTTGCCGACATGGTCAAGATGTTCAAATGTTGCTCAGACCAAACATCAGAATGGGGAAGAAATGTGATCTAAGTGACTCTTAGCATGGAATGATTGATGGTGCCAGAAGGGTGGTTTGAGTATCTCAGGAAGTGATCTCCTGGGATTTTCACGCACAACAGTCTCGAGAGTTTATAGAAAATTTGCAAAAACAAAAAAAAAACAGTGAGTAACAGTTCTGTGGGCAATGAGAGAGGTCAGCGGAGAATGGTCAGACTCGTTCAAGAGGACTGGAAGGCAACAGTAATTCAGATAACCATGTTTCAAGAGTGGTGTGCAGAAGAACCTCTCTGAATACTCATCATGTTTTACCTTGAAGATCTTGAGCTACAGCAGCAGAAGACCTCAAAATATACACTCAGTGTCCACTTTATTGTGTACAGGAGGTGGCTGATAAAGTGGCCACGGCTGTGTATTTCATAAAAGTCACCTCTCATTTTTCTAAACGCTAAAGAATTAGGGTTGCTCCTTCACAGAACTAAAGGGGGAGTCTCAGGTTCTGATGTAGCCTGAAGCAGTGTGTTCAGCACTGAAAGGGTTAACAAAATTTGCACCATTGGCAAAGTAAGCTCACTGTCACCTACACAACCAATTCTGCAATTTTACTAATCCCAGCAAGCCAGCGGTGAATTATTTTCAGGGCGTATTTATTATTTAGCATACTTGTAATGATTTTAATGCTTTTGTTGATCAGTTAGACTGTGAACTGCTGGTGAACTGAAGCTGATGAATATGTATAGCTCTGTTTCACAGTCACAGCAGAGTAGACAAGGGTAATAGGCTCCCATTCCAGCCTGTGCAGAAAGAAGAGAGTGACAGAAGGAGGGAATGGGGCGTACAGGAAGCACAAAATCCAGGACGGTGAGAGAGGCAGATGTGAATAACAACAAAAATAGGCTGCAAACACTCCCAGGTCAGGCAGCATCTGCGGTGAGAGAAACAGAGTTAATGTTTCAGCTTTAAATTCCCTTAAACTGAAAGATTTTTTTTTTCAAATTTTGGACATCAGGGCATTCAACCAAGATGCTTGAGCTGCTGACCTGACCTCCGTTGCTTTCCATGTGGAGTTTGCGTTTCCCCACGGTTGCTCTGAGGCCCTTCCACATCCAAAAGGTATGTGGATTGGTCAATTAATTGGACACTGTAAATCGTACCTGTATGGCTAGAGAATGTAAAGATCTGGGGTGGGGGTGGGGGGGGGGGGTTGTTGGAGCATTTGATGGGAATGTGGAGAGAATAAAATGAGATTAACATAGGATTGGCGTAAATGGATGGTTGATGGTTGGTGTAGACCTGATGAGCTGAAAGGCCTGTTTCTGTGCTGTGTGACTTCATGAAACTGTTGTGGCATCAGATGCACCCAAAGAAACGAGGATTCCATTCACTGAAAAGCAGGAAACACCCATCCTGATGATTTTGACCTCATTTTATCCTTACAACCTGTAATGCCCGTGAAGGGGAATTAGAGAGAGGGGATGTATGGAGGATGATGCCTAAAACCAGTGAGAGCCGGTCAATGTAGGCAACACACATCAAAGTTGCTGGTGAACGCAGCAGACCAGGCAGCATCTATAGGAAGAGGTACAGTCGACGTTTCGGGCCGAGACCCTTCGTCAGGACTAACTGAAGGAAGAGCTAGTAAGAGATTTGAAAGTGGGAGGGGGAGGGGGAGATCCAAAATGATGAGAGAAGACAGGAGGGGGAGGGATAGATCCAAGAGCTGGACAGGTGATTGGCAAAAGGGATATGAGAGGATCATGGGACAGGAGGCCTAGGGAGAAGGAAAAATGGGGGGGGGGGAACCCAGAGGATGGGCAAGGGGTATAGTGAGAGGGACAGAGGGAGAAAAAGGAGAGAGGGAGAAAGAATGTGTGTATATAAATAAATAATGGATGGGGTACGAAGGGGAGGTGGGGCATTAGCGGAAGTTTGAGAAGTCAATGTTCATGCCATCAGGTTGGAGGCTACCCAGACGGAATATAAGGTGTTGTTCCTCCAACCTGAGTGTGGCTTCATCTTTACAGTAGAGGAGGCCGTGGATAGACATGTCAGAATGGGAATGGGACGTGGAATTAAAATGTGTGGCCACTGGGAGATCCTGCTTTCTCTGGCGGACAGAGCGTAGGTGTTAAGCGAAATGATCTCCCAGTCTGCGTCGGGTCTCACCCTAGGCTTACACAGGTCTTGAGGGCTTGTGCACCCAGAGGCCTGGCCTCCAACCCCCTCACCACTGTGGAGAGTGGATCTCAGGGTGGAGAACCTGTGGGGTGGGGATGGTGAGGAAGGATGGCGGGGTGGGAAGGGAAAGAATGTCAGTGACGGTGGCGTGTGGAAGCCATCGGGAAGCAAGTGGGGTTGGGGAGGAGAGCTCAGGTGGATCTGGAAATGATATTGTCCAGAAGGTTCTTTAGAGGTCAAGAATGAGGTGCAAATCTTGAGGTTAGAGCCATACTATTAGAATTTCATACAAAAAAATAACAGTAAAGCACAGCAGCAAGTGACTAACTACAGGTGTAACCAATTCACTCGGAAACATCGAATGCTGTTCATTTCCATAAACGCTGCCTGACCTGAGTTCTTCTGGCTTTTTTTTGTGTGTTACTCTGAACAAAGACCTGCCTCCTGGTCTTTCCTTATACTGACAACTGTTTCACGATGAATAAATCAGGGGATCTTTCTGATAAGAGCAGCCTGTGAGACAACAAGGACAGTCTTTATTTGCACTTCCATGACATCTTGGGTTTACAGACAAAGAAATGACAGAAGCACAGAACCAGACATACTGCAAATTACCGAAAATCCACAGAACATTTACAGAGAAGCAAGTGAATATACAACTATATAAGCCAACATAAAGTACAAGAAAAATAACAATTTAGGGACTCTGATATATCAATTGTGTGGGTGCAGGGGAGCGGAGGTCAGTGGTGAGGGAAATAGAAAAAACTGAGAGGGTGGTAGTTCAGGACCACTGACTGGGGAGGAGGGAGACGTTGACACCTCAGACTCCACACTGACAGTAAGCCAAGCACAATGGGAGCCTCACCTAACAAACACGTCAGCCTTCTAGTCAGGAGAGGTTCAAGGTTCAAGGTTGGAGTTACATTTATTATTAAAGTATGTTTGCAGTATGTAACTCTGAAATTCATCTTCTACGGACAGCCATGAAACAAAGAAAACTATGGAGGCTGTTCAAAGAAAAACATCAACACCTCCACGCTCAAAACAATTGTTAATGGCAGCAAGAAAATCAACCCCACCTTGCAAAAAAAAACAACAAATTGTGCAAATAGCAACAAGGACATCATGCCCCCATATATAAAAAAAACAAATTGCACAAACAGCAACAAGACAATCAAATCCCCCCATGTAAAAAAATCAACAAATCCTGCAAATTGCAACAAGAACATCAATCCCCCCCATGTAAAAAGAATAAGTTGTGCAAACAGCCTCCCCAATGTAAAAAAGAACAAGTCCATAAGACCATAAGACAAAGGAGCAGATGTAGGCCATTCGGCCCATTGAGTCTGCTCCGCCATTTTATCATGAGCTGATCCATTTTATCCTATTTAGTCCCACTGCCCCGCCTTCTCACCATAACCTTTGATGCCCTGGCTACTCAGATACCTATCAATCTCTGCCTTAAATACACCCAATGACTTGGCCTCCACTGCCGCCCGTGGCAACAAATTCCATAGATTCACCACCCTCTGACTAAAAAAATGTTTTCGCATTTCTGTTCTGAAAGGGCGCTCTTCAATCCTGAAGTCATGCCCTCTCATACTAGACTCCCCCATCATGGGAAACAACTTTGCCACATCCACTCTGTCCATGCCTTTTAACATTCGAAATGTTTCTATGAGGTCTCCCCTCATTCTTCTAAACTCCAAGGAATACAGTCCAAGAGCGGACAAACGTTCCTCATATGTTAACCCTCTCATTCCCGGAATCATTCTAGTGAATCTTCTCTGTACCCTCTCCAATGTCAGCACATCCTTTCTTAAATAAGGAGACCAAAACTGCCCACAGTACTCCAAGTGAGGTCTCACCAGCGCCTTATAGAGCCTCAACATCACATCCCTGCTCCTATACTCTATTCCTCTAGAAATGAATGCCAACATTGCATTCGCCTTCTTCACTACTGATTCAACCTGGAGGTTAACTTTAAGGGAATCCTGTACGAGGACTCCCAAGTCCCGCTGCATCTCAGAACTTTGAATTCTTTCCCCATTTAAATAATAGTCTGCCCATTTATTTTTTCTGCCAAAGTGCATAACCATACACTTTCCAACATTGTACTTCATTTGCCACTTCTCTGCCCATTCTTCCAATCTATCCAAGTCTCTCTGCAGACTCTCCGTTTCCTCAGCACTACCGGCCCCTCCACCTATCTTCGTATCATCAGCAAACTTAGCCACAAAGCCATCTATTCCATAATCCAAATCGTTGATGTACAATGTAAGAAGAAGCAGCCCCAACACGGACCCCTGTGGAACACCACTGGTAACTGGCAGCCAACCAGAATAGGATCCCTTTATTCCCACTCTCTGTTTCCTGCCAATCAGCCAACGCTCTATCCACAACTTCCCAACCACCGACGTCAAGCTAACAGGTCTATAATTTCCTTTTTGCTTCCTTGCCCCTTTCTTAAATAGCGGAGTGACATTTGCAATCTTCCAGTCTTCCGGAACCATGCCAGAATCTATCGACTTTTGAAAGATCATCGCTAATGCCTCCGCAATGTCCACAGCTACTTCCTTCAGAACACGAGGGTGCATTCCATCTGTTCCAGGAGATTTATCGACCTTTAGCCTATTCAGCTTCCTGAGTACTTTTTCTGTCGTAATTGTGACTGCGCACACTTCTCTTCCCTGCCACCCTTGAGTGTCCGGTATCCTGCTGTCTTCCTCAGTGAAGACTGATGCAAAATACTTGTTCAGTTCCTCTGCCATCTCCTCATCTCCCATTACAATTTCTCCAGTATCATTTTCTATCAGTCCTATATCTACTCTCACCTGTCTTTTACTCTTTATATACTTGAAAAAGCTTTTAGTATCCTCTTTGATATTATTTGCTAGTTTCCTTTCATAGTTAATCTTTTCTCTCTTAATGACCAATTTGGTTTCCTTTTGTAAGGTTTTAAAGACTTCCCAATCCTCTGTCTTCCCACTAATTTTTGCTTCCTTGTATGCCCTCTCCTTAGCTTTAACTTTGGCTTTGACTTCTCTTGTCAATCACGGTTGCATCCTTTTTCCACTCGAAAATTTCTTCTTTTTTGGAATATACCTGTCTTGTACCTTCCTCATTTCTCGCATAAACTCCAGCCACTGCTGCTCTGCCGTCTTTCCCGCCAGTGTCCCTTTCCAGTCAACTTTGGCCAGTTCCTCTCTCATGCCACTGTAGTTTCCTTTACTCCACTGAAACACCGACACATCAGATTTTGGCTTCTCTTTTTCTAATTTCACAGTGAACTCAATCATGTTATGATCACTGCCTGCTAAGTGTTCCTTCACCTCAATCTCTCCAATCACCTCCGGTTCATTACACAATACCCAATCCAGTACAGCCGATCCCCTAGTGGGCTCAACAACAAGCTGTTCTAAAAAGCCATCTCGCAGACATTCTACAAATTCTCTGTCTTGAGATCCAGTGCCGACCTGATTTTTCCAATCTACTCGCATGTTAAAATCCCCCACAATTATCATAACACTGCCCTTCTGACAAGCCTTTTCTATTTCCAGTTGTAATTTGTAGTCCACATCCCTGCAGCTGTTTGGAGGCCTATAAATAACTGCCATCGGGGTCCTTTTACCCCTGCTATTCCTTAGCTCAACCCATAAAGATTCTGCACCTTCCGATCCTATATCACCTCTTTCTAATGATTTAATATCATTTCTTACCAATAAAGCCACGCCTCCCCCTCTGCCTACCTTCCTATCCTTCTGAAACACGGTGTATCCTTGGACGTTCAGCTCTCAGAGACGTGCATCCTTTAGCCAGGTCTCAGTGATGGCCACAATATCATACCTGCCAATCTGTAGCTGTACAACAAGATCATCCACCTTATTTCTTATGCTGCGTGCATTTAAGTACAACACCTTAAGACCAGTATTTGATACTTTTTGCTTTGATTTCACTGCAACTTTATTGCACTGCAATTCATCCCAATGGCTACACATTTGCCCCATCACCTGCCTGTCTTTCCCGACATCTTTACTGCTCACTATCTTAGATTTATTTCTGTTTTCCCCTTCCTCCGCTCTATCATTCCGGTTCCCATCCCCCTGCCAAATTAGTTTAAACCCTCCCTAACAGCTCTATTAAACTTTTCCGCCAGGATATTGGTCCCCTTCGGGTTCAGGTGTAACCTGTCCTTTTTGAACAGGTCATACTTCCCCCCGAAGAGATCCCAATTATCCAAGAATCTGAAGCCCTGCCCCCTACACCAGTCTCTCAGCCAGGCATTCATCTGCCTGATCTGACTACTCTTGCGCTCGCTAGCACGTGGCACAGGTAGCAATCCCGAGATTACTACCCTGGAGGTCCTGCTTCTCAGCTTCCTTCCTAACTCCTGGAAATCTCTCTTCAGGACCTCCTCCTTTGTCCTATCTATGTCATTGGTACCAACATGTACCAAGACAACTGGCTGCTCACCCTCCCCCTTTAGAATATTCAGGACCCGATCTGAGACATCCCGTACCCTGGCACCTGGGAGGCAACACACCATGCGGGTATCTCTGTCAGGCTCACAGAATCTCCTGTCTGTTCCCCTGACTATGGAATCCCCCACGACTACCGCATTTCTCTTCTCCCTCCTTCTCTCCTGCACAACAGCGCCAGGCTCAGTGCCAGAGACCCGGTCACCGTGGGCGTCCCCCGTCAGGTCATCCCTCTCAACAGCATCCAGAACAAGATATTTGTTGCTGAGGGGGACAGCCACAGGGGTGCTCTCCACTATCCGGGCATTTCCCTTCCCTCTCTTGACAGTGACCCAGTGTTCTGACTCCTGTAGCCTAGGGATGACTACTGACTCCTGTAGCCTAGGGATGACTACCTCCCTGTAGCTCCTGTCTATCACCTCTTCACTTTCCCTGATAAGCACTAGGTCATCAAGCTGCAGCTCCAGATCCCTAACACGGTCTCTGAGGAGCTGCAACTCGGTGCACCTGGCGCAGATGTGGCCATCAGGGAGGCTGGAAGTCTCCCAGGATTCCCACATCTGACACCCTGAACAAAGCACTAACCCTGCAGGCATGCTATCTAATTCTACACGAATGAAACAGGAAAAATAAGTCTACTCACCCACTTACCTCGCCAAACAGACAAACTTTTTAAACCGTTAGCTGTGAGAGCCCTGCTGTTCCTGTCTGTCCGGGCCGATTCGCGAAAGGGGTGGGGGGGTGGGGGAGAGAAAAAAGAGTTGGCGCTTCGCTCTCGCCTCTTCCCGTTTATCGCCGAAGCCCGTTGAAGCCAAAGCCCTACACCCTGCTACCGCTCACTCTGCTGCCCAAAGTCGTCCAAACGGCAACAGGAAAGAACTGGCAAAAACAGAGAATACATAAAAAAAACTGGAAGATTCCTAGTTGCACTACAGTCAAATCCATAAATTGCAGAACAGCAGGAAAACAGGCCATTCAGCCCATCAATTTCATGCCAGCCACCGGCCATACATTTACACCAGTCCTACTTTAATCCACAGTTTTTTCCCTCCCCCGCATCCTCATCATTTCTCCCCAGATTCTCCCACTCACCAACACCCCAATGGTAACTTACAACGGCCAGTTAATCAACCAACCCATATGTCTTTGGGATATTGATGGTAATGCACTGGCTGGGGAGAGCCCTTGAGTGTGAAAGAGACAGCACCAAAGGTTAGGATTAAACCCATGTTTCTGACACTGTGAAGCAATGGCTGTTGCCTAGTGAAGGCCTGTTGGGTCTTCAAGGGCCTCACCACTTGTGCGACACATCATATTTAGTCTGGACTGTCTCCAGCTGAATGGCCTGACCATCATTTCCTCTAACATCTGGTTATTTCTTACCCATCCCTCTCTCTTTTTCCATTCCGATTTCTCAGCCTTTCTCTTCTTATCTGCCCATCACCTCCCTCTTCTTTTCCTTTCTCCCATGGTCCTTTGTCCTCTCCTGCTAGATTCCTTCTTCTTCATCCCGATACCTCTTTTACCTATCATCTCCCAGCTTCTTACTTCATCTCCGCTCCCCCACCCAGCCACCTTCTCCCTCCCCTGGTTTCACCTATCACCTACCAGCTTGTTCTCCTTCCCTCTCCCTTATCTTCTTATTCTGGCTTCTTCTCGCCTTCCTTTCCCGTCCTGATGAAGGGTCTCGGCCCAGAACATCGTGTTTATTCCTCTCCGTTAATGCTGCCTGACCTGCTGAGTTCCTCAGGCATTCTGTGTGTATTGCGCAAGACTTCCAGCCTCTGTAGAATCCCTTGATACTGAGGGGGTGTATAAAATCATGAAGGGCACAGATAAGGTGGATTGTCAAAATCTTTTTCCCAAGGTAGAGGAGTCTAAATCTAAAGGGCATAGCCTTAAGTTGAGAGGGGACCAGAGTAGAAAGTGTTTCACACAGAGGATATAATAATACCATTTGTCCCATCGAGTCTGCTCTGCCATTCAATCATGGCTGATCCTTTTTCCCTCCTCCTCAACTCTGTTCCCCGGACTTCTCTCTGTAATCTTTGATGCCATGTCCAATCAAGAACCTATCAATCTCTGCCTTAAATACACCCAACGACCTGGCCTCCACAGCTGCCTGTGGCAACAAATTCCACAAATTCACCACCCTTTGGCTAAAGAAACATCTCCGCCTCTCTGTTTTGAATGGACGTCTCTCTATCCTGAGGCTGTGCCCTCTTGTCCTAGATTCCCCCACCATGGGAAACATCCTTTCCACATCTACTCTGTCTAGGCCTTTCAACATTAGAAAGGTTTCAATGAGATCCCCCTCATCCCTAATCCCTGACAATGGGGATGATTTGTAGACAGGGTCACCTGAACGAAGAGTCAATTACAGAAGTCACAGATTAAAAACGTGGACAAAAGAATATGGAAGCAACAAAATACAGGTCAGGAGGACACAAAAGGGGCACAGAAGCTGGAATCTACAACACATTGGGATCTTCACCAGCTGCAGTTCCAGGAGTACTTCGCCATGTCTTCAACCTGAGTCTGAGGCTCCGGAGTGTTCCTGTGCTGTGGAAGACGTCCTGCCTCGTCCCTGTGCCGAAGATGCTGCGCTCCAGCGGCCTCAATGACTACAGTCCGGTGGCATTGACCTCCCACATCATGAAGACCCTGGAGAGACTTGTTCTGGAGCTGCTCCGGCCTATGGTCAGGCCACAATTAGATCCCCTCCAGTTCACCTACCAGCCCCAACTAGGAGTTGAGGATGCCATCATCTAACTGCTGAACCGTGTCTACGCCCACCTGGACAAGCCAGCAAGCACTGTGAGGGTCATGTTTTTTGACTTCTCCAGTGCGTTCAACACCATCCGCCCTGCTCTGCTGGGGGAGAAGCTGACAGCGATGCAGGTGGATGCTTTCCTGGTATCATGGATTCTTGATTACCTGACTGTCAGACCACAGTACGTGTGCTTGCAACACTGTGTGTCCGACAGAGTGATCAACAGCACTGGGGCTCCACAGGGGACTGTCTTGTCTCCCTTTCTCTTTACTATTTACACCTCGGACTTCAACTACTGCACAGAGTCTTGTCATCTTCAGAAGTTTTCTGATGATTCTGCCATAGTTGGATGCATCAGCAAGGGAGATGAGGCTGAGTACAGGGCTACAGTAGGAAACTTTGTCACATGGTGTGAGCAGAATTATTTGCAGCTTAATGTGAAAAAGACTAAGGAGCTGGTGGTAGACCTGAGGAGAGCTAAGGTACCGGTTACCCCTGTTTCCATCCAGAGAGTCAGTGTGGACATGGTGGAGGATTACAAATACCTGGGGATACGAATTAACAATAAGCTGGACTGGTCAAAGAACACTGAGGCTGTCTACAAGAAGGGTCAGAGCTGTCTCTATTTCCTGAGGGGACTGAGGTCCTTTAACATCTGCCGGACGATGCTGAGGATGTTCTACGAGTCTGTGGTGGCCAGTGCGATCATGTTTGCTGTTGTGTGCTGGGGCAGCAGGCTGAGGGTAGCAGACACCAACAGAATCAACAAAGTCATTCGTAAGGCCAGTGATGTTGTGGGAATGGAACTGGACTCTCTGACAGTGGTGTCTGAAAAGAGGATGCTGTCCAAGTTGCATGCCATCTTGGACAATGTCTCCCATCCACTACATAATGTATTGGGTGGACACAGGAGTACATTCAGCCAGAGACTCATTCCACCGAGATGCAACACAGAGCGTCATAGGAAGTCATTCCTGTCTGTGGCCATCAAACTTTACAACTCCTTCCTCGGAGGGTCAGACACCCTGAGCCAATAGGCTGGTCCTGGACTTATTTCCTGGTATAATTTACATATTACTATTTAACTATTTATGGTTTTATTACTATTTAATTATTTATGGTGCAACTGTAATGAAAACCAATCTCCCCCGGGATCAATGAAGTATGACTATGACTATGACTATGACTAGTGTTTAAATGCACATGAGATTCTAAGCTTTTATGTAGGTGAACTATGGCATGTGAATGCCAAGATATCCATAAGACAACATGGCATATAAAGAGAATGAGGTCATTCGGCCCATCAAGTCTGCTCTGCCATTCCATCAGTCCTTTCCAATCCCAATCTTTTGCCTTCTCCCCATAACCTTTGACACCCCAGAACCTATCAACATCCGCTTTAAATATACTCAATGACTTGGCCTCCACAGCCATCTATGGCAATCGACTCCACAAATTGATCATTCTCTGGCAAAAGAAATTCTTTTGTTCTAAAGGGATATGCTTGTATTCTGAGGCTGTGCCCTCTGGTCCTAGACTCACCCACTGTAGGAAACATCCTCTCCACAACCACTCTATCCAATCTTTCAGTATTCGATCAGCCTTCTGAACCCCATCAAGCACAGTCCCAGAGCCATCAGATATTCCTCTTACGTTAAGCTTTTCACTCCCGGGATCATTTTTGTGAACCTCCTCTGGATGCTGTCCAGGGTCAGCACATCTTCCTTTAGATATGGGGCCAAAATTGCCCACAATTTTCCAAATGTGGTCTGACTAATGCCTTATAAAGCATTTGCAGTACATCTTTGTTTTTAACATTCTAGGCTCTCGAAATGACTGCTAGAGCTTTGCCTAATGAGGCCCATCACTCTGTGCTAAGGTCTGGAAAGGTTCAGATAATCGGTCTGTGGTTCTTGAAGGGCTAGTCAGCAAGACTGAAGTAAAAATATAACAAATCGGGGTGAGACCTAGAAGAGACCTGGGCCTCTCCTGTTGAATTACTTCTGAGTTTGGTTTGTGTGCTTATCCTACACAAATCTTAGTGCTTGACGGTCGATTGCAGGAGACCAGGAGTTCGAGAAAGTCGGAAGGGTTTAAAAGGGAGCAGGAACTTTGGATAAATCATGGAAAAAACTTATGAAGATGGAATAAGGCTTTTGTGGACTGGGGCAAGTAGGGTCGGTGATTAGTTTGCAACCCACACTCAACTTAACAAGCTCTCAGAGCCAAGCACCGACAAAGAGTCAAAACCCAAACTCAAGGTGGACTTAAATAAAACAAGACTAGTAAACGCACATAAGAATGTGCAGAATTTAATTTTGTATTGTCTTTCCCAACCAAAAAACCTCTGAGACATTCAATGCTAACAGCAGTGGCTATTCTTACTTACAGTATAATCATAGATTGCATGTCCCTGACCTGTTGACCATATAACCCATGAATTCTTTATATGTGTGTCTTTAATTCAACTGTCTTGCTGTGAAATTCACAAAATCCAATGTTCTCAACCTATGTGCCTCAACTCACAATTCTGAGTTAATATTTAACAGTTTCTAAATTATTCATCATCTGTCCACAGGTTTGACAGACTAGGGAAGCATAGCTCATATTTCCTAGGCTGTACATGAATAAAGTTTAATTTGTCTGGGCTGTGGAAATGGCGCTTTGCTTCTTGCTTGGTCTGTACTAGGCCGCAGGTTCTTCCCAGGGGCACTGGCAATGTGCCCTGGCTTTTTGAACTCGCCAGCTCTGACTGCTGTGCCTCTCTTCCTGCTGTTTCTGTTTATGTCGCGTCTCCAGGTTAGAGATAGTGAGCGGTCAGTTTAATTGTCTTTCCTGGGATCAAGGCCACAACTCACAACTGTGGGGCAGTCTCTGAACTGTTGTCCTAGAATTATAGACCACAGAAGCAGACTCTGGCTCAGCTGGTCCATGCTGACCATTTGTCAATGGGCTAAAATTTGAGGTGGTGTAAGAGGTGGTGGCATATGTGCTGTCTAGATCTCTAGGTCATTTTATCCACTCATATTGACCCATGGAAAATCTCTGATTCTATTTTATTCATCTCTATTTCCAGGATTGATGTTCAGGGAAGCTTGGCAGTCCCAAAGTGCTGTCTAGAATGCTGAGGCCTGAGGGCCAAGTGGTAGGGCTGAACTCTTGGAAAGTTCATGCCTAAAAATCCGCAGTGTTAGAAGCTATGACCTAGCGAGGCTCAGGCCTGAGGCTTGGGGGCCAGCTATAGGGTATATGGGGTGTCCGGGAGGGGTAGCACCTCTGGTGGGGGAACATGTCGCGTCCTTTTCAGGGCGATTAGTCCACCTTTGGTCCCCACCTGGCACTCAGCTCTCACCTGTGGCTCCCCGTAGCTGTTTGCATGCGACAGCGGCCACACCCCGGGCAATGGCTTTGACAAGCTGGCTAAACCAGATGAGGGTAGCCGACAGGTCTCAAACCCTTGGTGAGATAGGGAGTTGTCTATCCCAGCATGTGAAGACAGACTCCGGCGGATTAAGCGGACGAGACCTATGGAAGGTCCAATGGTCAAGAAGGCAGTCTCTGCAAGTGTTGTGGAACGTGTAGAGCAGGACAAGACACAGAAGACATCCTGGTCATCCACTGCGCCTAGTCCCATCTCCAGCCGTCTCGACTCTGTCTTGCCACTGGATCCAGATGGGAATTGGGAAGAGAGAGTGAGGCTGACGCTGCGCAACTCTCCCTCACTTAACTCCAAATCACGCGCTAGTCTCGACACCATCCGGTGTCGAGATCCTCTTTGACGTCAACGATGGACGAACAACACCAACATCAGAACTGAGGTGGTCAAAGACTCAAACTTCATGCTTGATGCCAAAGAATGGCATCCAGGCCAAGGCCTAATTGGAACCAGTTTTATGGGCCAATGTATGGCAAGGTTCAACAGTCAGGACACCTGATCCATCTGGTCCAAGCCAGAACAACAATTTAAGGCTGGGGGGGAATTTTTGAGCTTAACACCTCAAGTGTCCATGTCCAGGGAAGCTTAATAGTTCCAAAGTGCTGCCTAGAAATCAAATTAAGTCAAGTTTATTGTCATTTAACTATATGCATGTATACTGCCAGAAGAGATAGTGTTTCTCCGGATCTGGACCTAAAGCACAGTAGTACATATAACACACAATATTCTAGGAAAGTAAGAATTAAATCTACAAATGAATTATGCAGAAATAAACAAAGTAAAGGGCATAAATTAAATATTGTAGGGTGGAGTACAAGTTATCCACTGATAGTTCGAATGAGATCGGCTGGGAGTTCACAAGCCTAATGGCCTGACCGTTCTTGTTTTTATGCATCAGAGTCTCCTCCCTGATGGTAGAAAGTCAAAGAGGATGCTGGATGGATGGGTGGGATCCTTAATAATACTAAGGGCCCTGCACACAGGGTACTCCTGATAAATGTCCCCAATGGATGATAGGGAGACCCTCTGATCTGCTCAACAGTTCTCACAGTCGCTTGTAGGGACTTATGGTCTGAAGCTCGGCTGCTCCCATAACAGATGGAGATGCAGCTTGTCAGGATGCCCTCAGTGGTGCTCCTGTAAAATTTAGATAAGAGCCTTCCTCGCATCTTAGAAAGGCTCAGGTGAAGCCTGAGGCCTAAGAGCCAAGTGATGGGGCTGAGGTCTTGGAAAGATCAGGACTAAAAAACACCAGTTTTGGAATCTGACACCTAGTTAGACTTCTAGCCGGGCTCAGGCCTGAGACTTGGGGGCCAGCTATTGGAAATGAGATAGTCAAAGACTCAGACTTAATGCTTGATGCCTAAGAACGGCATCCAGGACAAGGCCTGATTGGAGCCAGTTTTATGGGCCAATGTATGGAGAGGTTCAACAGTCAGGGTTTTTGAAACAATTGATTTATGGAGATTTACACTGTAGAAAGAGGACACCTGGTCCATGCTAGACCAATAATGGCAGGCCAGAGTGAGATTCTTGAGCTCGGCACTTTGAATGTCCACGTGCAATGGGCCATCACATCACTGCGCAAACTTCTGAGACCTCCATCAGCTCTGATGTATAATCTTTCCCTTCCTCCTAAATTTGCCTGTATATGGAGATATCTCCTAACCTCACACAACTCCAGAGACAATTTTAAATTGCAGGTCTCTTATCCATTTCAACCTGCATCACTTTGCTATCAGTGAGATCTTGCTGTGCGCGTGCTGGCTGCCATATTTGTGAGATTAAAGCTGTTGCCACACTGCAGAAACACTCCAGTGAGCCCTGAGACTACAAAAAGAGGGGCCGAATGCGAGCCTCCTTTCCTTTTAAGACCCCACTTATTCTGCACTGTGTCCAGGCTAAATCCAAATACCAGCCTTCCTCGAAATGTTGGAATGGAAAATATCCCTTTCTACCAGTTTGGAGGAAAGGGGAGGGCTAGCCTATTGCTGCTGAGTGATCAGTCAACTGTGGATGGGGAGGAGTGGGTTTGGGAATCTCACACAGGTGAGCTGGGTATGCGAGAAATCTGGTGACACCTGAGATTATATCTGGGGGTAAAATCACTGCCTTACACTGCCAGAGACTCAGTGCAGTTTGCACTTCCTCCCTGTGACTGCACTGGCTTCCCATCAGCCGCTCCCAATGCGAGATTGCAGGTTGGGAGGTTAATTCCTTTTTGTATATTGGCCCTGTGTGCAGGTAAGTGGTAGGATCCAGGGGGAGGAGCTGGGAATGAGGGAAGGATAAATTCCAGGGATTAAATCAAATGGTTCAATGGTTCAGTTTAATACAAGAGAATGTAGACAGTGTACAACCTGAAATTCTTACTCCTCACAGACAACCACAAAACAAAAAGACCCAAAGAATGGATGAGAGATATATCAGAACCCCAAAGCACCTTCTCTTCACTCCCACACAGAAGTGGCAGCAGGAGCATAGACCCTCCCTCCACTTGCACAGCAAAAGTGCCAACACTCTCGCACACCATGACACCAATACTAAAAGCCCTCAAAGAGACCTTGATCCAGAGTCCATCAAAAACTACAGGCCATAACGCAACACTTCAGTATCTCAGACAGGTTCTCTCTCACTGGCGAGGGAAAGAGAGATTCCTCCTGCAACAAACGAGAGCAGGAGACCGGCAGCTCACTGTTCCAATGTTACAATCTTTGGTGTTGCTTCTCCAAGGCTTCCGACTCGAGGACCGACAGGCTCTCTCTCGCCATCAGAGAGAGAGAGAGAGAGAGAGAGAGAGAGAGAGTGTTCAGGAGCTTTCTTCTGAGCGCAGTGCACACCATGTGTTGTCTCGATGTTTCAGTCTCCCGTGACGCTTCGATTGGCAACAGAAGGGACTGGGTCATCTATGGGGTAGCCCCCCCAAAGGCACACATCTTCCAGGCCCACGGCCTGTCTGAAAACCCACCACTCAAGGAAATAAATTTTGGAATCAGATTGCTCCGAGATCAAGAATCGACTCGATGGGCCAAATGGCTTCCTATATCAATGTGTGGAAAATTAACTAGAAAGCTGATTATCTGGGCCCCATCAAGTCCGACACATACCAGGTAACTGAGCTTTTATTGGAGGTGTCGAGTGGAGAGAGCTGCCATTTATGGGTGGCTTATGACACTTCAAGAAAAAAAAACTCTCCCAGGTGGCTTCCTATTCAATTAATTTACTATTAAATTGTGTCTATCGTAATGTGGTTAACTGCAGCAATGATTTCGTGCACAACAAGGTCCTACATGCAGAATTACCGAATTGCTTGCCTTTTCTCAAGGTAACCCTGCACGTGGGAGTTTTCACTTCTGTGATGAGCCGCCCAGGCGAGGACAATCGGGACCCTAGTGCTGGAGTATCTGACACATGATCTTGGGATTGAGACGAGAGCAGGCTTCTTGACTAGATGCTAGGCGAGAATCCAAAGGAGACAGAAATCTGAAAAATGTAATCGCAGACTGAGCTAAGGTTGAGCTGAGTTCAAGTGCTTCTTTAAATATTAAAATCCTGGTGCTAAAACCATGGCCACCAATTAGTGGAGCAGGCCTGAATCTTTAAATCTATGGATCAATGGATAGTGACGCTGTCCATACGCCGGAAAATCGGAGTGTCGAAATCCTGGAAGCTGGCGTGGCTGGGTGCATGCCATAACAACTTCATCTCTGAGCACTCCTGTAGCTGTATGGTTTCAGGTGGTTTCCTAGTCATAGTCATAGTCATACTTTATTGATCCCGGGGGAAATTGGTTTTCGTTACAGTAGCACCATAAATAATTAAATAGTAATAAAACCATAAATAGTTGAACAGTAATATGTAAATTATGCCAGGAAATAAGTCCAGGACCAGCCTATTGGCTCAGGGTGTCTGACCCTCCAAGGGAGGAGCTGTAAAGTTTGATGGCCACAGGCAGGAATGACTTCCTATGACGCTCTGTGTTGCATCTCGGTGGAATGAGTCTCTGGCTGAATGTACTCCTGTGCCCAACCAGTCCATTATGTAGTGGATGGGAGACATTGTCCAAGAAGGCATGCAACTTGGACAGCATCCTCCTTTCAGACACCACCGTCAGAGAGTCCAGTTCCATCCCCACAACATCACTGGCCTTACGAATGAGTTTGTTGATTCTGTTGGTGTCTGCTATCCTCAGCCTGCTGCCCCAGCACACAACAGCAAACATGATCGCACTGGCCACCACAGACTCGTAGAACATCCTCAGCATCATCTGGCAGATGTTAAAGGACCTCAGTCTCCTCAGGAAATAGAGACGGCTCTGACCCTTCTTGTAGGCAGCCTCAGTGTTCTTTGACCAGTCCAGTTTATTGTCAATTCATATCCCCATCTTTGATATTAGACCTCCCCGAGGTCTGGGTATCTTTAACAGGGCAGAGCATCCTTGCAGCACCATAGTTTGTCTGCTCAAGTCAGCATGAGGAAACAGAACACAAATCTCTCACCATAAGGTTGAGGGAATGGATTAGGAAAACCACCAACACCAGATTCATGCTCTTAAATAGTGCACGTACTCCATTTTGGACAAACCTGATGAAAGCTCTTGGCCTAAAGCATTGGCGGTTTCTTCCTCTCCACTGCCTGACTTGTTGAGTTCCTCCAAATGTTTGTGTCTGTTGGCCATTTTGGGTGCACTGTTGAAGAGCATTCTCCCTTTCTGCTTTGTAGTCATTCCCCTGGGCAGCGGGACCTGGCACTCTCTGTTGTAGAATCCTTCTGATAGTGATGTAACTCCCGTCGTAGTCCATGGAAATGATGTGACCAACAACTTGCACAACACCAATCAGTTAATTACTGACAGAAAGCTGGTTAAAAAAAAATCACTTCTTTATAATTAATTTACAGCCCAACAAGGAATACATCAATGAAGAAAGTGATCAATGGATGAATAAAACCTTGGTTCCTGTACATTACTTCTACGTGTCAAAAAATTAGTTCCCTCTAATTTTTATTCTGATAAAGTTTTGCCGTGGGCATCCTATGGAACAGTGCCCTCTCTTATGAGCTTTCTCCACAGATCTTAGAAGCCTCTGTCTGAGGCCTGATAATGAAAAGGCTAACGGTGTGTAATCATCTCACCTCAGGATCAGCAGGACCCCCCATCCCATCCTCACTTCCATCCTCTCCCTGCCTCTCCAGCCTTTGATTTTAGCCCAGTGGCATCTGGAATGGAAAGATCCCGTTAGCAAAACCTGTTGCATTTCAAATAGTCTTAATGTCATGTGTTGTAACTCCAAAAACTGATGCTGAAATATTAAATAAACCAAACTTAAGATGATAAGAGACAGAAGCAGCTCACTTTGACCCATTGTGTCAGATTTTCCACTCCATAAAATCAAAGCTAACCTTTAACCTCAATGCCAAGTTCCGAACCATCCCATTCTAAGGAGTTGAGAGAGGTGATGGGTGAGTGTAGGGCAGTAGATGGTGTCTACATAGATTTTCATAAGGCATTTGACAGAGTCCTTCATGGTTGGCTGTTCCAGATTTTTAAGATGTTTGAGATCCATGTGACGTGGTAGATTGGATTTAGAATTTGCTTGTCCCTAGGAAAGAGTGATGGTGGTGCAAGGATGTTGTTCTGCAGATGATCCATGAACAGTGGTCTTCCACAGGGAGTGGCGCTGGGACCTCAGTTGTTCGTGATGATTGGCTATGATGAAAATGAGTATGCGTAGGTCAGTAAGTTTGTTGGTTGGTGGAATTGTGGACAGTGAAGAAGGTTGGCAAAGAATGCAGCATAATATACAGTACACCAGTGGCCACTTCAGTAGGAA
The DNA here is from genome assembly GCF_030028105.1 of Mobula birostris. Taxonomy (NCBI): domain Eukaryota; kingdom Metazoa; phylum Chordata; class Chondrichthyes; order Myliobatiformes; family Myliobatidae; genus Mobula; species Mobula birostris. Next base: position 11,008,463 of record NC_092401.1, read on the forward strand.
CAGGAGGCGTTTATGGTCTTCTATAGCTGTAGCCCATGCACTTCTACGTTTGACGTATTGTGCATTCAGTGAAGCTCTTTTGCACACTTCTTTTGTAACGTATTGTTATTACAGTTACTATCAGCTTCCTGTCTGCTTGAACGGGTCTAGCCGTTCTCCCCTGACCTCTCTCATTCATAAAATGTCTTCACCCGTGAAACTGCCACTCATTGGACAACATTTTGTTTTTCACAGTATTCTCTGTAAACTCTAGAGCAGGAGTTCTCAACCTGGGTTCCACAGGCCCCTTGCTTAATGGTATTGTTCCATGGCATAAAAAAGGTTGGGAACCTCTTCTCTAGACATTGATGGGTGTGAGAATCCCAGGTGATCGACAGTTTCCGAGATACTCAAACCACCCCATCTGGCACCAACATGGTTAAAGTCACTTAGATCACATTTCTTTCCCGTTCTGATGTTTGGCCTGAACAACAACTGAACATCTTGACCTTGTCTGCATGCTTTCATGCATTTAGTCGCTGCCACACGATTGCTGCTCATATTTGCATCAACAAGCAGGTATACATATGAGTATTGCTCACAGTGGTAATGACTGAAGTTATCCATGCCAGTTCAGGAGTCTGACAGCTGTAGGGTAATAGCTGTTCCTGAACCTGGTGGCTGGTGGTATGGGGCCTAATGTTCCTGTACCTTCTTCTCAATGGTAGTAGCAAGAAGAGAGCATGACCTAGATGGTAACAATCCCTGATGAAGGATGCTGCTTTCTTGTTGCTCCTTGCGAATGTGCTTATTGGTAGGGAGGGCCTTGCCTGCAGTGGACTGGACTGTATCTACCACTCTCTGTAAACCTTTCCATTCCTGGGCATTGCGGTTTCCATACCGGTTTGTGATACAACCAGTTAGGATATGTTCCTCTCTGCACCTATGCAAGTTTACCAAAAGTTTAGGTGACATGCCAAATTTGTGCATATTTCTAAGAAATTGGAGGTGCTGTCGTGCCTTCCTTGTGATGACTTGCAGGCTGATCTGAGGACACATCTTCTCATATTATAACAACAAAGAATTTAAAGCTGCCGCCACTAATCATAGTCATAGTCATAGTCATACTTTACTGATCCTGAGGGAAATTGGTTTTCATTACAGTTGCACTATAAATACTTAAATAGTAATAAAACCATAAATAATTAAATGGTAATATGTAAATTATGCCAGGAAATAAGTCCAGGACCAGCCTATTGGCTCAGGGTGTCTGACCCTCCAAGGGAGGAGTTGTAAAGTTTGATGGCCACAGGCAGGAATGACTTCCTACGATGATCTGTGTTGCATCTCGGTGGAATGAGTCTCTGGCTGAATGTACTCCTGTGCCCAGCCAGTACATTATGTAGTGGATGGGAGACATTGTCCAAGATGGCATGCAACTTGGACAGCATCCTCTTTTCAGACACCACCGTCAGAGAGTCCAGTTCCATCCCCACAACATCACTGGCCTTATGAATGAGTTTGTTGATTCTGTTGGTGTCTGCTACCCTCAGCCTGCTGCCCCAGCACACAACAGCAAACATGATCGCACTGGCCACCACAAACTCGTAGAACATCCTCAGCATCGTCCGGCAGATGTTAAAGGACCTCAGTCTCCTCAGGAAATAGAGACGGCTCTGACCCTTCTTGTAGACAGCCTCAGTGTTCTTTGACCAGTCCAGTTTATTGTCAATTCATATCCCGAGGTATCTGTAATTCTCCACCATGTCCACACTGACCCCCTGGATGGAAACAGGCTTATAGACCTTTGGCTTCATTGGGTGGTTGAAATGTGGAACACACTGTCTGAAGAGATGTAAGAATGATAGTTTTGAAGAAGGCACTGCTGAAGATGGACAGCAACTTACTGGTGGTTCCCAAAGCAAGAAATGCAATGAAGTACTTTATTAGTAACACTTTTTCTGTTAAAACAATTATGGTAAGTGATCACAGCAAACAATGAAGAGGTGACGAAGGCGAGGCCATCTCGAGGGCCGAGGCATGTGGCTGCGATGCAGAGTTGGACTGGGGTTTGAGGCGTGTTTGAGGCGAAGTGGCCGAGGCGAGGTCGAGGCATGGTCGAGTCGGAGTCGGGCCGCGTGAAGCGGAGAAAAGTCAGGGCAGAGGAGGTTCTGAGCCCATTTCCCCTAAACGGAGAGTGAGGTCTGATTGATTGAGGTGCCAGGCCGATTTGGAAAGGCTGTCTACGGGTCAGAATGGGGTGGCAGGGTCCAGGCCCACAGTGTATCGATGCAATAGGGCCTGGGTTTTAGAGTGATGAATGACTCTAAGTACTTTCAAAGTTTCAAAGTACATTTATCATCAAAGAATGTATAAATTATACAACCTTGAGATTTGTCTGCCCTCAGACAGCCACAAAGCACCCTAAAGAACCCTAAAAACAAGATTAACACCTGATTGCTAGGAAAGAAAGGAAAAAAACACAGATCATGGAAAAAATAGAAGTGTGCAACAGCATTCCGAACTAAATGGAGTCCTTAGATCCAAATTCTCGGAGCAGCCCGGAGTAGGCCAAGAGGCTCGGAATCAGTTCATCATATCAGCAGGAAAAATCGCCGTCAGCTCACAGATGTGAGGCACAGTGGCTGCGGCCGTCTCAGCCTCGGTGCCATGGAGGGAGGAGTGAACATCGCGGGGGAGAAAACGTCCCAACTCTTGTCTCCAATCCTGACAGCCTGTCTGGGCTGGCGTTTAAGTTGCCGAAGCAGCTGATCATACCTTGCATTAGGACCGGGCACTGCTGCAGCGAAAGGCCCCAAGGCGAGACCATGCTGCTGACTGCCTCGCTCTGTGCCTAGATCTCCACGCCCTCGATCTCGCCAAATCGACTCGGCGCCTCCAACCTCACAGGCGGGCCAGATGAACAGGCGTCGAAGCTCCTCTGCCTTGACTCCTCCTCTCTGAATCACACACTCCAACTCCATCTGTGTCCATTTTGCAACGCACCAGCATGGTTCATCTCTCAAATTCGCTTCGCCTTCCTCGTCTCTTCATTGTTTGCGGTGACAGTTTACCACAGTTTTTTTTTTAACAAAATATACTTTATTCAAAAATAAAATTATTTACAATAAACCATTCAACAACTCTCAATCCTTTACAGAAGTTTCCACTACATTCTATACATTTCCACACTTTCAGCCACTCACGTGGCACTCTGTTGGTTCATCTTTACCCACTATTGTTGAGGGGTATACTCCCCGCCACCTGACCCCTCCCACTCCCGTGGGAAAAGAACCCTAGACTGTGGTCCTTCCCCACCGGGCCCTTGCGGTGGCTGCACCGAGTTTCAGTGCGTCCCTCAGCACGTACTCCTGCAGCCGAGAGTGTGCCAGTCGGCAGCATTCTCCCACGGACATCTCCATGTGCTGTCAGATCATCAAGTTTTGGGCTGACCAAAGAGCGTCTTTCACCGAGTTGATGATCTGCCAGCAGCACCGGATGTTGGTCTTAGCGTGCGTCCCCGGGAACAGCCCGTAGATCAGAGAGTCCTCTGTTACGCAGCTGCTGGGGATAAAACGTGACACAAGCCCGTCCATCCTCCTCCACACCTTCTCCGCGAACCCACAGTGTGCAAAGAGGTGGGTCACAAACTCCTCCTCACTGCAGTCCTCCCGTGGGCAGCCGGATGTGGAGACAATGTTCCGGGCATACAGGAGGGATCTGACTGGGAGGACTCCTCTCAGGCGAGGTCTTGGTGCCTGTTGGTGGGGTCTGGTGATGAGGCATTTTGCCAGTTGAACTGGACGGTCTGCTCAGGGAACCACCCCACTGTGTCCATCACGACCTTCTCCTGTAGTGCAATTTACTTCAGTAATGGTTTTAGTTGTACTTCGTGCCTTTCAAACTACCAGTAAGCTGTCGCACTCCACCTTAAACCAATGTTTGGAAGGTTTAAGTGCCGGGCCTGGTGGATTAAAATGGCAGTGTGTCAGGACTGGAGGCGAGAGTTGGGCTGGTTCTGCTTGATGCTCTGTGATATTTGCTCTCCTCCTCGCTGCAGTGAGGCTGAGGCTGTGGGCCTGCTCCTGCTACGGACTACTATGTGTCTGTATCTACTATGTGTCTACTATGTGTTTACTATGGACTACTATGTGTCTACTATGTGTCTACTACGGACTACTATGTGTCTACCATGTGTCTACTATGTATCTACTATGTGGCTACTATGTGTCTACTACGGACTACTATGTGTCTACTGTGTGTCTACTATGGACTATTATGTGTCTACTATGTGTCTACTGTGTGTCTACTATGTATCTACTACGGACTACTATGTGTCTACTATGGACTACTATGAGTCTATTATGTGTCTACTGTGTGTCTACTATGTTTCTACAATGGACTACTATGGACTACTATGTGTCTGCAGACTTACTTTCATTCTAAAAGCTATTGCATCAGAACGTCTTGGGGTCAGGAGGGGACAGGATCACAATCTGGGTCCTACTGGGAAGCAGGGAACATGTGGGCTTTGGAGTACCAAAGCTACAGACTGACCTATAGTCGTGTAGATCCGAGGGTGGTGTGTGGAACAGGAATATGGCAGTCAAGTGTGCACAGGGACAACATGAAGGGCTTTGGAAAGAAATAAAGGAGGAAAAAAAACATTCAAAGAGGAACTGGATGAATGTGGTAGTCAAATGTGTTGGTGCTGGACACAGACAAGGGGTATTCGGGTCAGTTATTCCATGATACCTCTTTGAAAGGCCAAGCCAAATGTTTTCGGTACCTGTTTCCATGATGTATGGAGCTATAACTATCCTCTATGATTATCCCTTGTCCGAATTCCTAATAAAAATGATCACCGAACCTGCTTCCCTCACACTTTCAGGCAGTGAATAGTGGATTGCCGGAACTCTGACCGTGAAGAAATTCTCCTCCCCTCTTCCCTTGCTTGTCAGCCGGGCCTCCTTACCGTCCTGCCACTGGGAGCTGTTCCTCCTCACTTGGTCTTATCAGAAGCCTGCATACTTTTTGGACTCCTCTCTTAAATCTCCCCTTAACCTTCTCAGCTCAGAGGAGGACAAGCCCAGCTTTCCCAGTCACTTCACGTAACTGATTAATGCCGAGTGACAGCCGGAGAGATGACTGAACGGAAAGGAAATGGAGATAAAAGGGGGCAGGATGCCTGTGGAGAACTGGGTTAGTGACAGCATTGTATAGTGGCAACTCAGCAAAACGCAGCTAGCAATGTCATTACAGCAAAAAGCTGGGGCTTCTCATCAAAGACCAGACCTTTCAGAAACTCCCGAATGAGGCTGGCCTGGTGGTCACAATGACTTCTGCTTGACACAGGGGAGGGGCGCCACGTCAGCTCCCTCTGCCCAAGCACCCTGATGAGAATGCAGACTGACTGGCAAGCTGCTTTCGACTCCAGCACGTTGCCTCGGTTTGTGATCTAATGCTTCTTTCTCCCGGCCGCTTTCAGTCAGCTGGGTAGCTGGGTCATCGGTAAAAGACACTACTCACAGGGGAGGCAATGCGAGCAAATAGACACACGTTAAACTGCGCTTCATGAATTTCTTATTCACTGCTGTTTGAAGGGGGGTGAAGCAGAGTGCAGGTCTGTTGGCACCTGCTGTTCCACAGCACTTAACCCTTTCCAGATAAGACAGAGGAACAAGATCACAGTTTCCCTTTCCTGTCCCTCCCAGGCAGTACGGAGATCTAGAAGAGTCCTTGAGTGGAACTAATCGAGGTCTTATGTTGCTCCAACTTCCTTGTGTGTGTTCCTTCTATGTTAATATTGAAATTTCTACCATCGTGCCTGCATAACTGCCTTGTGTAAGCACACGCGCGCACACACACACACACACACACACACACACAGACACACAGACACAAATACACACACATGCAGACACAAACACACACACACACAAACACACACACACACACACACACACACACACACAAACACACACACACACACACACACACACACACACACACACACACACACACACATGCACACGCACACACACGCACACACACACATGCAGACCCATGTGCCGGTGCACACACAGACAGAGACTCACAGACATACAGGCACAGTAGCATCGTGGTTAGAACGATGATTTACTGTACCAGTGACCCGGGTTCAATTTCCATCGCTGCCTGTAAAGAGTGTATACATTCTCCCTGTGACCATGTCAGTTTCCTCCAGGTAGTCCAGTTTCCTCCCAGAATCCAAGGACCTACGCTCTGTCTGCCAGAGAATACAGGATCTCCCAGTGGCCACACATTTTAATTCCATACCCCATTCCCATTCTGATATGTCTATCCACGGCCTTCCCTACTGTAAAGATGAAGCCACACTCAGGTTGGAGGAACAACACCTTATATTCTGTCTGGGTAGCCTCCAACCTGATGGCATGAACATTGACTTCTCAAACTTCCGTTAATGCCCCACCTCCCCCTCGTACCCCAACCGTTATTTATTTTATTATTATTATTAATTTTATTTCTCTCTCTCTCCTTTTTCTCCCTCTGTCCCTATCACTATACCCCTTCCCCATCCTCTGGGCTTCCCCCCTCCCCCTTTTCCTTCTGCCTGGACCTCCTGTCCCATGATCCTCTCATATCCCTTTTGCCAATCACCTGTCCAGCTCTTGGCTCCATCCTTCCCCCTCCTGTCTTCTCCTATCATTTTGGATCTCCCCCTCCCCCTCCCACTTTCAAATCTCTTACTATCTCTTCTTTCAGTTAGTCCTGATGAAGGGTCTCAGTCGGAAACGTCGACTGTACCTCTTCCAATAGATGCTGCCTGGCCTGCTGCTTTCACCAGCATTTTTTATGTGTTTTGCTTGAAGTTCCAACATCCGCAGATTTCCTCGTGTTTGAATTGGTAGGTTAATTGGTCATTGTAAATTGTCCCATGGTTAGGCTCAGATTAAATTGGGGATTGCTGGGCGTCGTGTCTCAAAGAGCCAGAAGAGCCTATGCTTCGCTGTACCTCAATGAATAAGTAAATGTGCACGCTTGAATGTGGTTACACAAAGACACAGACAGAGAGAGAGACAAATGTGCACTTGCATATACACCCAGACACCTCCATAGCCACGTATGTGCTGTATACACAAACACACTTTCATTCTCAGGTGTGTTAGCATATGAGGAGAGTACGATGGCCCTGGGCCTGCACTTGATGGAATTGAGAAGGACAAGGTATGGGGGATGTTATAGAAACCTACCAGATACTGGAAGTCCTGGATATAGTGAATGTGGAGAGGCTTTGCGGCCAAGTTTGCGGAGGATATGAAGGGAGTTGGAGGGGCAGGTAGTGTTGAAAAACAGGGAATCTACAGAAGGACAAGACTTCCGCAGATCTGGAGAATGGGTAAAGAAGTGGCAGGTGGAATTCTGTGTAGTGTAGGGAAGTGTACGGTCATTCACTTTGAAGAAGAAATAAAGGCCTAGGCTCTTTTCTGAACAGAGAGAAAAGTGAAGACACAGTGGTGCAAAGGAACCTGGGGGTCCTTGTGCAGAATTTCCTAAATGTTAACTTGCAATTTACATCGGTGGTGCGCATGTGGAACAGGTCAAAAGCTTCAAGTTCCTCGGGGTCAATATCACAAATGGCCTGACTGGGTCCAACCAAGCAGAGTCCACTGCCAAGAAGGCCCACCAGCGCCTTTACTTCCTGAGAAAACTAAAGAAGTTTGGCCTGTCCCCTAAAACTCTCACTAATTTTTATAGATGCACCGTAGAAAGCATTCTTCTAGGGTGCATCACAACCTGGTCTGGAAGTTGTCCCGTCCAAGACCAAAAGAAGCTGCAGAAGATCGTGAACACGGCGCAGCACATCACACAAACCAATCTTCCGTCCGTGGACTCACTTTACACCACACGCTGTCGGAGCAGTGCTGCCAGGATAATCAAGGACATGACCCACCCAGCCAACACACTTTTCGTCCCTCTTCCCTCCGGGAGAAGGCTCAGGAGCTTGAAGACTCGTACGGCCGGATTTGGGAACAGCTTCTTTCCAACTGTGATAAGGCTGCTGAACGAATCCTGACCCGGATCTGGGTCGTACCCTCCAAATAACCGGACCTGCCTCTAGGTTTTTTTGCACTACCTTACTTTCCATTTTCTATTTTCTATTTATGATTTATAATTTAAATTTTTAATATTTACTGTCAATTTGTAATCCAGGGAGCGGGAAGCGCAGAATCAAATATCGCCGTGATGATTGTACGTTCTAGTATCAGTTGTTTGGCGACAATAAAGTATGAAGTATAAAGGTTGCGTTGGTGATAGGGAAGATCAATGCAAAGTTAGTATGCACTTCAAGAGGATTGGAGTATAAGAGCAAGGATGCAGTGCTGAGGCTTTAGAAGTTGTTGGTCAGACTGCACTTGGGATATTGTGAGCAGCTTTGGGCCCCTTATCTAGAAAAAGATCTGCTGGCATTGGAGAGGAGGCTCATGAGAATGATTTTTGGAATGAAAGGGTTACTTCATGAGGAGCGTTTGATGACCCTGGGCTTGTACTCGCTGGAGTTTAGAAGAAAGGGGGGATTTCATTGAAACTTATGGAATATTGAATGGCCTGGGTAGAGTGGTTGTGGGGGAAAGTAGCTCCTGTCGTGGTTAGGCCTAGGACAAGAGGGCACAGACTCAGAATAGAGGGCCATCCAGTTAGAATAGAGATGAGGAGAAATTTCCTTAGCCATAGATTCCATGGAATTCATTGCCACAGATGGCTGTGGAGGCCGTGTCATTGAGTACATTGAAAACAGAGGTTGACAGGCTCATGATTAGACAGGGCCCCAAAGGTTACGGGGAAACGGGATCGAAAGGGATAATAAATCAGCCATGATGGGATGGCAGGAAAACTCGATGGGCCGAATGGATTAAGCTCATGCCAACCTCTGACACCATGTAATGTTTGTCCTTAATAAAGACAAACTTAACATGAGTAAACACTAATACAATTTATTTACAGAACGCCATTGCCTCCACACTCTGATCACGTATGACCAGCTCACCAGCATCACTTCCAGTTCTGGGGTGACCTGTCCGCATTGCTCACTGGGAAATGAAGTTCTTTATTATGTAAACGCGAAATAACATAAACAAATAACACTCAGAACTGAAGTTCATGGAAGTGAGTTCACAGCCACAGAGCCAGTCATCACCGCAGACACAGTTCAGCGCAGAGGTGAGTAAACATCACGAGCAGCAAGCCCATCTCTCACCTCTGGCCCTGACAACCCTGACCTTTCCAATCTGGCCCGGCACTTAAATCAGTCATTTCTCGCTCTCAGAGCCGGGCCCCACTACCTCAATTTGCCTACACCCAGCCCTTCCAATCTGGCCCAGTGCTCAAACTGGTCAATCATTGGCTCGTTCCTCACTCTCGCGCCCAAGCTCTGCCACCTCGGATCTGCCGCTTCGCTCCTTGTCAATGGAAATGGAGCAAAGTCTTCGGCTCCTTCCCAGACCTGAAACACGAATGGTTTTCCCTCCAGAGATGCCACCCGACTTGCTCAGTGTCTCCGCCGGTTTCCATTATTATTTCAGATTTTCGGCACCTGCAGATTCTTGAGTTTGTTGATCCTTGATCTCAGACACTGGAGAACACGCTGAACACAGCAAAGCAAAACTATGTAGAATTAGTACCAGCCAGCATAATCAAAGACCCACCCTGGATATTCTTTCTTCTCTCCACTTCCATCAGGCAGAGATACAAAAGCAGGAACACATGCACAATCAGACTCAAGGACAGCTGTTTTAAGACTCTTGAACAAACCTCTTGTATAATGAAGGTGAACTCTTGGCCTCACAATCTACCTTGTCATTGCCCTTCCACCTTTTTGAATAATGCACAACATTTTCTCTGTAAGTTTTACTGTAATACGATGTTCTGTGTTCTTTGTACTATCTCAAAGCACTAATGTTTTGAAATGATCGGTATGGATAGCTTGCAGAACTGCAAGTACACACGACAAAGTAAACCAATATCAATACCAGTCTCCCAGCGAAACTGTGTGTTTCATCATAGCAACAGGCCAGAAGGTCCCAATATAGCGATAGTCTATCATTGTCCCATATCTCAGCAAAGGTCGTCAATAACGTATGATGCCAAATTCATAGTCATGGCACTGAGAGAGAGGCAGATGACAACCAGGCAGGAGGTCCTAATGTCACACAGGGGCTTTGCTTCAAGTCTGTTAGACTAATCTGAAGCACACTGACTGTGGTTAGAGCCCCAGAGCCAAGCACACCGACCATCAGCCGTCCATCTCCAGATTTTTTAATGCATTCATTGAAGGCTTTGCTGACTGAGTCACCATTTAACTGCATCCCCGCTTCAAAGTCAAAGTCGAATTTATTGTTGTCTACTCAAGTACTTGCATGCACAGGTGCCATGAAAAATTGACTTGCAGCAGGGTCACAGGTACATAGCATCAGATAAGGAGCATTCACAAGAAAGTCATCACCAGAAACTACATACAAGTTTTAGAGGAAAGAATTCTATTGAAAGAACATAGTGCAGTAGAGCACAGGAACAAGCACTTCAGCCCACAATGTTATGTCGAGCCTGCTATTGGAACAAATAAAAAGTTCATTTTGGTGCCAGCATCATTTTCAGCACCTGCAGAATCTTTTGTGTATATTTTCAAAATTCAAATCATTCAGGTGGTTCAATTTAATATCAGGGAATGTATACAGTATACACCCTGAAATTCTCACTCTTCACAGACATCCATGAAACAAGAAACCTGATGAAATGAATGATAGAAACATCAGAATCCCGTTGCACAATCAGTAGAAGCACCGACCCCCACCCCTCCACCATGCAAGAATTAGCAAAAGCCTCCCAAAGAGACCTTGATCTGGAGGCCATCAAAAACTGCGGTTCAGAAACCAGCACCTCAGTATCTCAACAGGCTCTCTCTCTCCATCGAGGGAGATCGCTCCTGCGGTGACGAGACCGGAGACCAGCAACTCTCTGTTCCGCAGATCCTTAGTGCAAAGTGGGTTTGGAGAACCAATGCCAAAGACTGTAACATCAGAATAGTGAGTTGCGTATCTCTGCTCCCATTGTTACAGGAGTGAACTCTGTCTGCCTTGCTGGGGAGAGAGAGACTGTCGGAGATTCTGAGGTGCTGGTTTGTGGACTGTAGCTCTGATGGACTCTGGGATCAGTAGACTCTTAAATGCTTCTGCTGCAGCTTATGGAGTGGTGGGGTTTGGTGCTTTTGCTGACATGGGTGGGGGTGAAGAGGGGGGTCGATGCCTTTTCTTCTGCTTGTGCAAAGGGGGAGGAATGAACACCAGAGTTCCAGTGTTTCAATTATTCTATGGGGTTTCCTTGTTTCGTGGATGTCCGTGAAGAGGACGAATTTCAGGCTGTATACCGTCCATGTACTCTGAACGCATTGTTACATAGAAACATAGAAAATAGGTGCAGGAGTAGGCTATTCGGCCCTTTGAGCCTGCACCGCCATTCAGTACGATCATGGCTGATCATCCAACTCAGAACCCTGTACCTGCCTTCTCTCCATACCCCCGATCCCTTTAGCCACAAGGGCCATATCTAACTCCCTTTTAAATATAGCCAATGTACTGGCCTCAACTGTTTCCTGTGGCAGAGAATTCCACAGATTCGCCACTCTCTGTGTGAAGAAGTTTTTCCTCATCCCGGTCCTAAAAGACTTCCCCTTTATCCTCAAACTGTGACTCCTCGTTCTGGACTTCCCCAACATCGAGAACAGTTTTCCTGCATCTAGCCTGTCCAATCCCTTTAGGATTTTATACGTTTCAATCAGATCCCCCCTAAATCTTCTAAATTCCAGAGAGTATAAGCCTAGTCGATCCAGTCTTTCATCATATGAAAGTCCTGCCAATTGCGCATGGCCAAATGGTTAAGGTGTTCGTCTAGTGATCTGAAGGTCGCTAGATCGAGCCTTGGCTGAGGCAGCGTGTTGTGTCCTTGAGCAAGGCACTTAATCACACATTGCTCTGCGATGACACTGGTGCCAAGCTGTGTGGGTCCTAGTGCCCTTCCCTTGAACAACATCAGTGGCATGGAGAGGGGAGACTTGCAGCATGGGCAACTGCCGGTCTTCCATACAACCTTGCCCAGGCCTGCGCCCTGGAAACCTTCCAAGACGCAAATCCATGGTCTCACGAGACTAACGGATGCCTATAAAATAGATATAAAACTCTGAACACTCAGGGGAAGCACACACAGTCACAGAGAGAGCACACAGACGCCACACAGAAGCTGAGGTGCAGGATGGAACCCGGGTCACATTAGCTGAGAGGTAATGACTCCATCAGCTGTGCCACAATGAGTAGAGAGGCAAACACTGGTGACCGCAAGACCCTAAAAACTCAAGTGCTTTGTACTCGGCGATGTTAACAGAGGGTGGAATATCACCGAGAACCCAAGAGTAGTGTAAATTTACTGACGCGCAAAGTGTTGGCCTCTTCAATGTCACTTAAACCTCTGGAGTTGTGACTCATTGGTGCTTTATATGGATGACGCTGGTAATATTGCAGTGAGAGCCAAATCGAAATCACGTTTATTGTCGTATGCACAAGTACTTGTTTGCACAGGTACAATGAAGAGCACAGACACACAGCATCACATAAGCAGCATTCTCAAGAAAAACATAAACTGAACATAAATTATGCACAAATTTTACAAGAAAAAAACACTAGAACAAAAAAAGTCCATTCTAATGCAAAGTGATCAGAGTAGTTATAGTTTTGTTAAACTGTAGAAATGGTGCACTGCATGGATGTGTGGTTAGCACACTGCTTTATTCTCTCTACACCCACAACTGCATGACCAGGCACGGGTCAAACGCTGTCCATAAATTTGCCGACGGCACAACTATTGTTGGCAGAATTTCAAATGGTGGCCAGGAGACGTTTGGGAGTGAACTAGAGATCAGCTGGTTGAGTGGTGTCGCACAATAACCTTGCACTCGACAGTAAGACCAAGGAATGATTGTGGACTTCAGGAAGGGAACACACACCAATTCTCATTGAGAGATGAGAAGTGGCGAGGGTGATCAGTTTCAAATTTTTGGGCGTGAACTTCTCTGAGGATCTATCCTGGACCCAACATATTGATGCAATTACAGAGAAGGCACAATAGTACCTATATTTCATTAAGAGCTTGGGGAGAATTGGTATTTTATCAAAGACACTGGCAATTTCTACAGGTGTGCCGTGGAGAACATTCTAACCAGTTGCATCACCGTCTGGTATGGGGGGGGAGGGGAGCTGCTGCACAGGATTGGAAAAAGCTCCAGAAATAGGGGCCGTGGAAAATTTTGATTTGATGGAGACAGACGTGAAAGCACAGAGGAACATCTGGAGAAATTTCTGAAACGCCCGTTCGCTGCTGTTGTTACTGCACAATCGAGAATCTTCTGGAGGGAAGGCCTCAAAATCCCCGGCTTTGTCTGCTGTTGGGGACCGAGGCTGAGGTCGAAGTGTTCGGATAGAGATGGTGCTCGGTACTCGGTGTCGGAGGGCTGATCGGAGGCTCGAAGTTTTCGGACGACTCAGAGTCAGACTGTGGTCGGGCATGGCAGGGGGAGTTTTTCTTCCTTCTCCCGTCTGCGTGAGATGTGGGACATTTGAGAGACTTTGAACTTTTTTACTGTGCTCATGGACTGTTCTTCATCAAGTTATGGTATTGTTGCACTGTTGTAACTATATGTTATAATTATGTGGTTTTTGTTAGTTTTTTCAGTCTTGGTCTGCCTTGTGTTTTGTGATATCACACCGGAGGAAATATTGTATCATTTCTTAATGCATGCGTTATTAAATGACAATAAAAGAGGACTGCATGTCTTCATAATCTAAAAAAAAGATGTAAACTCAGCCAGTTCCATCATGGTCACTAGCCTCCCCAGGACAACTTCAAAAAGTGATGCCTCAAAAAGGCGACATCTATCATTAAAGTCCCTCATCACCCAGGACATGCCCTCTTGGGAGGGTTAGTGGCATCTAATGGCAACTCCTTTGCCTGCATGTTTAGAAACAGCTCTATTTCCACCTTTAATATCTCTGTTGTTTCCTTTCAGGCTTCTTTTGAAGACCCTGACCTGGAGTTACACGCTGACTACGGTTCTTTGCGGGAATGGGACCAGCTCTCGGGGTTTCACAACTGTCCGTTGTTCTGCACGTCAAGGGCACAGCCTAAGAGCTCTGCTCGCCTTCGGAGGCCCGGGATCTCATGGCTCTGGAGATGGGGAGATTGGAGGTCGGTGCCTCTGCAGGAGGTCGGTGTGTCGTTGGACATGGAAGATCTCTGGCTGTGTGCCCAGAGACCTGAGATCTTTGGGCACAGAGTTCAGAAGAAGCCATGCATCGGACTCTTAGCATTGCAAACCAGCAAGTTGTTTGAAATGCCTCCCCTCTCGCTGTGAAACAGAGACATCTCTTTCTCCCTTATTAGGGAGAGAGAGAGCCTGTGGTATGTCCAATGCCATAGTCTTTGGAGTACTGCAAGTCTGTGTCTTTGCTTTTGCCTTGCTCCAACTTGAGTGCCTGATAGCGGGTGACAATGCTTTTTTTGCCACTAGGGGGAGGAGGGATTGTTGCTTGCTACCGCTTACGTGCGGGAGGGAGGGGAGCTGGGGGGAGGGACTTTGGGGTTTTAACATGTAACTGTCGCCCGTTCTTTGGGGCCCTCCCCTGTTTTCGTGGATGGTTGTGAAGAAAAAGCATTTCAGGACGTATATTGTATACATTTCTCTGACATCAAATGTACCTTTGAAACCTTTGAAACTTTTGAAACCTCTTGGCATTGCGACCATCAAGGAGGAGGTATGGGAGCCTGAAAACACACACTCAAAGTTTCAGGAACTGCTTCTTTGCTTCCACCATCGGATTTCTAAATGGACAATGAATGAATCCATGAACATTTCCTCAGTACTTTTCCTTTATCTTTGCACTACTTATTTAATTTATTTTTTATATATACTGCGGCTTCCAGTCTCTCTTATTATGTAAATGCAAAATAATCTGCAGATGCTGTGATCAAAGCAACACTTTCAGTACGCTGGATGAACTTAGCAGGTCGGGCAGTATCAGTTAGAAACGATGAGTCGACGTTTCGGGCTGGAACCCTTCGTCAGGACTGAAGAGTGAAAGATGGGGAAGGATTTGAAGAATGCTTGTAGTGTCAGTTGATAGACCAGTAATTTGAAAGACAAAGGGGTGGGGGAGGGGAAGCATTGACGTCATAGCCCTGAAAACAATGGGTGGTAGAAGGAGGAGGCGGAACCATGAGGGAGCTGGGGGAGGGGGTAGAGTGAAATAGGGATAGAGGAAGGGAGGGGGAGGGAATTCCCGGAAGTTGGAGAATTCTAAGTTCATACCAAGGGGCTGGAGACTACCTAGACGGTATATGAGGTGTTGCTCCTCCAACCTTAGTTTAGCCTCATCATGGCAGTAGAGGAGGCCATGTGTGGACATATCTGAATGGGAGGGGGAAGCAGAATTGAAATGGGTGGCTATCAGGAGATCCTGTCTGCTGTGGCGGATGGAGTGGAGGTGCATTATGTATTGCAATGTACTGCTGCAGCAAGATAGCAACTTTCATGTCATATGCTGGTGATATTAAACCCGATTCTGAAGTTTTTAGGGTTGTGCCAGTTGACTGAAAAACCAAATGGCTGAAGGGAAGTTGCTGTTCCTGAACTTGGTGGTGACGGTCTTTGAGCTTCTGTATCTCCTGCCTAATGATGGCTGTGAGATTGCATGGCCCGGATGGTGCGGATCGTTAATGACAGATGTTGCCCTTGCGAGGCAGTACCTTCAGTAAGTACTATTGATAGCGTAGAGGGATGTGCCCATGATATATTGGGCTGAGTCCTCAGCTTCTCACATTCTTGTACGTTCGAATTTCCACACCAGAATATGATGCCAACTGTAGGGACACCTTCAACAGGGCATTTGTAGAAGTTTGTTAGAGTGTTCAATGAAAGACAGACCTCCTTAACCTCCTAAGAATGTAAAAATGCTGATGCTGACTCATTTGTGTTCTGGACAGGTCATTGATTTGCTAATGACCACAAACTTAAAGTTGCTGGCTCCCTCCACCATTGATCTCTCATTGCGGACTGGCACATGTTTTCCACCTTCCCTTTCTACCGCTCAGCACTGCGGAGATAGCTGAGACTCTCTCCGTCTCTCTCTGAATAGGACACGGAGAATTCATTATGATTTCTTAACTGTGGTACTGGTAGGTTAGCCATGGTGCAAGAATCATTCTACACGGACACAGGCCCTTCAGCCCGTCATATCGATTCTGACAACAGTGCTTTCCTGAGCTTTCCCCGTTCCCCAGAGTTTTGCCCATAAATCTCTCCAATTATGTATATTTTTAAGCATTGTAATTGCACCTGCCTTTACCACTTCAACTGGCAGCTTGTTCCATATACCCACCGGCCTCTGTGCAAATAATTTGCCTTTCAGATCCACTTTAAAATCTTTCTCCTTTCACTTAAGCGTCTGCCCTCCAGCTTGAGACTACCCCGAGAAAAAGACTGTGACATTGTCTTATCCACACTCCTCATGCCTTTATAAACCTCTCAGTCACCCCTCAGCCTCCCTCACTGCAGGGAAAACAATTCTTACCTATTTGGTGTCTCCTGATAACTCAAGCTGTCCAGTCCCTGTGACATCCTTTGTTAATCATTTCTGGAGCCCTTCTAATTTAATCACATCTCTCCTGTAGCATGATGGCTAGAACTGCACACAGCATCATCAGTATCCTATTCAACTGAAACATGAAATCCTAAGTCTTCCCATCCATCTGCTTTTCCACTTTCAGGAAACTAGATCTCTCTGTTCTATATCATATTATAGAGCCCTTTTTATTTGCCATGTAAGGTCTGTCCCGGATTAATTTCCAAAATGCATCACTTTGTACTTGTCTGAGTTAAATACCATTGCCACTTGCTCTGTTAATCTAGAACTGTAGTACCTGTGACAGCCTACATGGTGTGCACTGGCAATACCAGAATGCAAGTGTGGAGTAAACACAGACTCCGATGCAGATACACGGCAGGAGTTTATCCATCATAATTCCAAAAGAACATCAGAGACTCTGCAAAGTGACACCGCAAGAAGTAACATTCTCCAAACTAGGACCCCGTGATTAGCGCTAATCAGGCATCCACTTAAATAATACCAGTAACACTGAATCACCAAACTTGTCTGAACAATCTTAAGCAGAAAGCACCAAGAGACACCAAGAATTAGATAGCGCTCTTAATGATAGCGGAGTCAAGGGATATGGGGAGAAGGTAGGAACGGGGTACTGATTGTGGATGATCAGCCATGATCACTGTGAATGGCAGTGCTGGGTCGATGGGCCGAATAGCCTGCTCCTGCACCTATTGTCTATTGTCTATTGACGGCATTAGAAAGAGGAGTCGTTTGAGAAAAATACAAGGAAATCTAAGTGATCAATAACTTATGTTAAACAATAATTAACCAATTCAGGTGACACTTCATCTGCGAGTCTTTTGGGGTCAATTACTGTATCCGAGGCTGCCAGTGTGGTCTCCTGTATGTCGGTGAGAGCCGACGTAGATTGGCAGACCAGTTTACCAAGCACCTTCCCTCTAACCACCACAAAAAGTGGAATTTCCTGGTGTCCCCCGATTTCAATTCTACTTCCCATTCCCATTCCAAAAGGACAGTCCATGCCATCCTCTACCATCATGATAAGACCACACTCAGGTTGGAGGACTGACACCTTATATTCCATTCGAGTAGCCTCCAACTTGATGGCATAAACATTGATTTCTTGAACTTCTGGTAATTACCCCCCCCCCCTGCTTCTCCTTCACCTTTTCCCATTCTTGTTTCCCTCTCACACCTTCTCTTCTTACCTGCCCATCACCTCCCCCTGGTGCTCCTTCCCCTTCCCTTTCTTCCATAGTCTTCAGTCCTCTCCTACCAGATTCCCCCTTTTCCAGCCCTTTATCTCATCCACCAATTAATTTCCCAGCTCTTTACTTCACCCCTCTCCCCCTCTTCTTGTTTCGCCTATCTCCTGCCACCTTGTACTTCGTCCTCCCCTCTGCCTACCTTCTTTTTCTGACTTCTTCCACCTTCCTTTCCAGTCGTGATGAAGGGTCTCGGCCCAAAATGTCAACTGTTTAATTCCATCCATGGAAGCTGCCTGACTTGCTGAGTATCTCCAGCACATTGTGTGTACACCTTCATTATCATCCAAGTCATTAATATATATGACCCAGCACTGATCCCTGTGGCACGGCATATGTTAGAAACCTCCAATCTGATAAATAACCCTACACTGCCACCATCTAGCTTCTCCTTCCAAGCCAATTTTGTATCTAGCTGGTTAGTTCACCCTGGATTCATGTGACCTTAACTCCTAGACCAATCTACCACATATGTAGGACCTTGGCAAAAGCTTTGCTGAAGTCTATTCAGATAAAGGCTACCGCCTAGTCCTCCTCCTGGATACCTGTTCAAGGAACTCAATCAAATTTCTGAGCCATTATTCCCCACACACAGAGGCATGCAGTCTATCACTAATACTGTATGTCCTTGCCTTTCCAGTTGCAGGTAGATCCCAGCAGCGTCTTTCTCACCATTGATGATCACCTCACTGACTTGATGTCACCTGTCTTGTCATTACAGACAGGTTTCTTAAATAAAAACACAACTTCTCCCACCTTCCAATCTTCCAGTATCTCACCCATTGGCAACATGATACAAAACTCTTTTCTTCCCTTGCTTCCCACAATATCCGAGGATGCATTTGGTCAGGCCACAGGGATTTGTCCACCTTTATGCTGCCAATGGTCACTAGGATTCCACTTTCGTACCATCAATATGTTTTCAGGGCACCATTGTTCTTCTTCCAGTGTTCCGTGGCTTCTCCAGCCATCTCCGTGGCAGTTACAGATGTGAAATATTGATTGAGGACCCTTGTTCATCTCCCACACATAAACAACCACTTTGATCCTTTAAGGGAACCAATTATCTCTCTTGTTGCATTTTTGCTCAGTATATACTAATATTAAGTAGAAATTTTTAGGTGTTATCCTGCCAAGTACAGCTCACTCCTGTTTTTGCACTCCTCATTTCCCCTTGAATGGGCCCCTTCATCTCCTATACCTCTCAAAGGATTTGCTTGATCACAGTTTTCTATACCTGACATAAACCTGCTTCCTTTTCCTGACGAAAGCCTCAGTATCCTGCATCAGCCAGGGTTCTCTAATCCTACCTGTCTAAAGGAACACGATGGCTCTGAAAATGTTCCACTTGCAAGAGATCTTCTTACCCGATAACAGCCCTCCTAGTCAAGTTCCTAGATAGTGCCATCAAATATTACATGGTCCCAATGCTTGGCTTTAATTTGTGGACCTATCTTTTTCGAGTACTCCGGAATCAGAATCAGAATCAGGTTTTATATCGTGAGCAACACTCACAACACGCTGGAGGAACTCAGCAGGTCAGGCAGCATCTGTGGAAAAGATCAGTTGACGTTTCGGGCCGGAACCCTTCTCCAGTCCTGACGGAGGGTTCCGGCCCGAAATGTCGACCGATCTTTTCCACCGGTGCTGCCCGACCTGCTGAGTTCCTCCAGCGTGTTGTGAGTGTTGCTTTGACCCCAACATCTGCAGATTATTTTGTGTTTACGATTCACTACTCCGCTGCGAAGTCTCTTGGAGGTATGCCTACCCTGAAGAAGTTTAAATCTTCTCTTCGATGGGAGTTCAGTGAGAACCTCTCTCACTGCTCCCCCTCTGTGATCTCCAGTCCTGATGAAGGGTTCCGTCCCGAAACATCGACCGATCTTTTCCACGGATGCTGCCCGACCTGCTGAGTTCCTCCAGCGTGTTGTGAGTGTTGCTTTGACACCAGCATCTGCAGATTATTTTGTGTTTTATATCGTGAAATTTGTTATCCTTGTGGCAGTGGTACAATGCAATACAGAATAATAGAGAAAAAATTGTGAATTACAGTAAGTATATATATATATAATAGTCAAATTAAATAAGTAATGCAAAAATAAAAATAAAAAATCGTGAGGTGGCATTCATGGGTTCAGGTCCATGGCAGAGGGGAAGAAGTTGCTCTTGAAACATTGAGTGTGTGCCTTCAGGCTCCTGTACCTCCTCACAGATGGTAGCAATGAGAACAGGGCAAGTCCTGGGTGATGGCAGTCCTTAATAATGGATGCCACCTTTTTGAAGCTTTGCTCCTCAAAGATGTCCTGGATACGATGGAGGCTAGTAGAATTAGGTGACTAGTAGTGGTAGGCTACTTTTAAAACTGCTAGAATTTTAGTCATTCTGAATTGATCTGTGAATAACAGTAACAATATTTGGACACGGAATCAATCAGAATGTTAATCAATGAGTGTAGGCAACATTTTTCAATTATGTAGCCAAATGAAAATATCAGCCAAAGAGTTTGTAACATAATTGAATACTTCCTGACTTATTGAGATTGACTGATGAAGTACACATTCGGCTGTTCAGAGCCAACACTTCCTGAACTTTGCTGAGCTTCCTCTCGGAGGCTTCCCCATTAGCAGTAGGCAAGACATACCAGCTTCCAAGATGCTGGCATCTAAACATTGAAGTGTGGAGAAATAACACTGAGCTTCTGAGCTAGTCTGTCACAATTTCAAATCTGCCTGCCTGCAGGCTGTTGGAGTAATTATGATTTTATTTGTCTAACTGATTTCTGAACAAGGCGTTTCTGAACTTTTAGAGTTTCTCAGTGGTAATCTTTGATTTACAAGAGATTATATTTACCTCAGTGAAAGAAAGAGCTGTTGGAACATCAGGGAGAGTTAATAGCAAGAAGCCATTGACTTTCATCTACTGGAGTAGCTGGAAGGAAATCTGGTGACCTGGTCTATGTGACTCCAGATCTGAACTGATGAGGTTAACTCATAATTACTCAGTGCAGTAATGCAGCTTAAAAATATAGCAGACATTAAGTTAAAAAGGCAGTAGTTTGTAAATTCACTCTGTAGCCCATAGTTTATGTTTTCCCTGCAAAGGAATTCCTTAGGAGAATCAATTGTGAAATATAGTTGGAGATATTCCCCGTCATTTTCCTCCAGGTACTGTATTTGTATATCTGAGTAACTAGTGTTACGTACCCCGTAACTGGATTGCCAAACCAGCAGAAATGGACCACTCAGTTGGAGTCTGCATTACTAGAACTAAGAAAGTTTTATTAAAGAAATAAGCAACACAGTACTCTAATAGTAAGGATATAAATGCAACAGGTTAGCAATGAATAAACACACATGTACACAGAACTAGGATAATAGCGTCAATCAGCTCTATCGCAGTCTAGGGGTAAAATGTTCAATCACAAGTGACAGAGTTCAGTTTAGTTCAGTTCGCAGTAATCGCCGTCGTGTCGTTGGAGAGAGAGAGAGAGAGAGAGCGAATGCTGATATTCAAATCGGATTCAACAGACCTTTGATATTCCTCGCAGTTAGCTTTCGGGCGAGCCCTTTGTAATGTTTTCTGAGGTCACCGACTGTGACCCCTCCGTTTCAGATATGATCGTTCTTCAGCGGTGAACCCGGCACCCAGGCAAGGGTGGACACGCACCAGGTTCCCGCCGACCGTATCTTTCCACCCTGTGCGTCTATGGCTGGTCCCGCGACCAGACCTCCAAAACTCCCACCGACTTGTGAGGGCGCACCGCTTCCAGGGTCTCGTTACCCCGTGGTATCGTGTGTGTTGTCTTATCGAACCTGCCCCTTTTTTATCCCCCTGCTGGGGTATCGCCTGTCCATCACACTTCAAACAGTTCAGGGTTCAAAAGGAGCCGGTCTTGACAATACTCAGACCGGTGTCTCCTTCCGTTAAACTCTCTCATCTCTTCATTAACATTTCCAAATGCTGCTCCATTGTCTTACTTATCTCTCTCTCCTGAAGACAGGTGGCAGATCAACTGTTGATCCCACTGGTGCTAGCACAGGACAGTTAACATCTTAGTCTATGTGTACTTTTGTAACCCTCTTTCATCACACTAGTACATGGTTATGTTTGGCCAGTGGCATCCAGTGTATGTCTGGATATCACATCTATGATAATCACTTGTACATGACACTCCTGATCTGGGTGTAGCTCACTCCTTCAGGAGCCAGCCTCCATCAAATTCTGAGGGAAGCTACATACGTTGATTACCACTCTGACTGATTCAGTGTCCAAATATTGCCATCACTACTTACAGGTGAACTCGGCATGCAAATATAACCACAGTAATCAAAATTCAATTTGCTTAACATAGTTGGGTCTCGTTCAGAAACAGAATCAGAATCAGGTTTACGACCACTGAAATATGTTGTGAAATCTGTTGTTTTGTGGCAGTGGTAGAATGCAAAACATAAAAAAAATTACTGTTACAAAATAAGCAGTGGAAAAGACGAATGAAGAGGCGGTGTCCATGGTTTCATAAACCATTCAGGCATCTGACGGTGGAGGGGAAGAAGCTGTTCTTAAAATATTGAACGCAAACAGGAGGAAATATGCAGATGCTGGAATTTCAAGCAACACACATAAAATTTGCCGGTGAGCGCAGCAGGCCAGGCAGCATCTCTAGGGAGAGGTACAGTCGACGTTTTGGGCCGAGACCCTTCGTCAGGACTAACTGAAGGAAGAGTTAGTGAGAGATTTGAAGGTCTTTTACTACCTCTTCTCTCAGTTAGTCCTGACGAAGGGTCTCGGCCCGAAACGTTGACTGTACCTCTTCCTAGAGATGCTGCCTGGCCTGTTGCGTTCACCAGCAACTTTGATGTGTGTTGCTTAAAATATTGAATGTGGTTCTTCAGCCTCCTGTATCTGCTCTCCAGTGGTAGTAATGGAAAGAGGACATGTCCCAGACAGTGAGGGTCTTTAATAATGGATGTCGCCTACTTGAGGCTGATGGGACCTACTCAGGCCTGTGGTATGTGTTTGCTGCCTGACTTGGTTCCAGCCCTTGAACTCTTGACTTCAGTTCTGTCCATTTTAAGGTAAAATGTCTTGGGCTCCCAACCATTCCTATCACAGGTCCTGAACATCACCCCTCCAATGACCCCTTCCGACCTCATCAACCTTAACATCATCCTGACACCTGCTGCAGCCAATCATATTAGCCAATGCCTCAACAACTTTTTCTCTGACCTCCGCCCATCCCTACCTCAGGCCTCTCTTCCCCACATCCTTCTTTATGACACGTGACCCGTGACCCTTCTTTCCTCCTGCAGGGATGAAATGGGGGGAGAGTGAACTTTAGAGTAGATTAAATATGTGTAGAGGCACCAATTCCTCACAGGACACCCATTTATACAGTGTACCTGTTCAACAAAGGACACCTGTTCCATAGGACAGTTGTTCAACACAAGACACCTGTCCCATGCGGAACAATTGTTGCACATGGGAAACTTGTTCTACACAAAGAGGGTGTAATAGAGTTTCGGACAGCATTTAAGAAATGTCAGGTTGAATACTTCAGTCACATGGAGATGGAGCACTATGGGCCAAGT
This sequence comes from Mobula birostris, assembly GCF_030028105.1. Lineage (NCBI taxonomy): Eukaryota > Metazoa > Chordata > Chondrichthyes > Myliobatiformes > Myliobatidae > Mobula > Mobula birostris. The sequence continues at coordinate 11,032,022 of NC_092401.1, forward strand.
GCTGGAAGATGGTTAGTGTGGACCTAATCGTATCTGTTAAATAGGGGCCGTGGACAATTCTGATTTGATGGAGATGGATGTGAAAGCACAGAGGAACATCTGGAAAAATTTCTGAAACACTCATTCGCTGCTGTCGTTACTGCGCGGTCGGGAATCTTTCGGAGGGAAGGCCTCAAAATCCCCGGCTTTGCCTGCTGTTGGCGACCGAGATGGAGGTCGAATCGCTCGGACAGAGATGGCGCTCAGTACTTGGTGTCGGACAGCTGATCAGAGCTCGGAGTTTTCGGATGACTCGGAGTCGGACCGTGGTCGGGTATGGCAGGGAGAGTTTTTCTTCCTTCTCTCCGTCTGCGTGAGATGTGGGACATTTGAGAGACTTTGAACTTTTACTGTGCTCATGGACTTCTGCATCAAGTTATGGTATTGTTGCACTGTTGTAACTATATGTTATAATTATGTGGTTTTGTTAGTCTTTTTCAGTCTTGGTCTGTCCTGTGTTTTGTGATATCACACCAGAGGAAATATTGTATCATTTCTTAATGCATGCATTACTAAATGACAATAAAAGAGGACTGCGTGTCTTCATAATCTAATGGGCCAAATAGCCTGTTTCCATGCTGTATGACTCTATGACTCTGCAAAAATGATTCAGTGAATGCATTTATTCATGCTGTAGTGCTAGCAATTGTTCACTTGCAGAGTGTATGAAAGGAAATGCTCGTATAGACTCCTGCACCCAGTCTAAATACAGCTGTTTCACTGTTTCTAAAGAGAGTCTTTGCAAGTTTCATTCTTTCTTTCACTCGATAAAAGAATACTTCAAAGGAGTTCAGTCTCTTTCCTCTGGAGAAACGTTGAACGATGAGCAAATAGAGTTTTGTGAAAAGATGAAAACTTTTGATGGAGTGGATGCAGAGAAAATGTTTCCATTCGTGAGGGAGAACAATAACTGGAGGCTATCAATATAAGATAGTCACTATGGAATCCAGTGGAGGATTTCGGGGAAAGCGCCTGTAACTGAAGAGCAGCGAAATTGTGGAACTCACTCCCCACGGGAGTGGTTAAGGTGATGCACGTAAGTAGAGACAGGACATATATGAGGGAGAAGGCAACAGAGGGACACACTAATGGCGTCAGATGAGTTGAGACACAAAATTGTGAGGGACTTTGCTCAGGTGAACATAGAATTTTTTTTCCCTAGGAAAGGTTATGAAAACCTGGTGGGGGGGAGATACTTTATACTTTACTTATACTTTATACTTTATTGTCGTCAAACAATTGATACTCAAAACGTACAATCATCACAGTGATATTTGATTCTGCACTTCCCGCTCCCTGGATTACAAATCAATAGTAAATATTAAAAATATTAAGAATTTAAATGATGAATCATGAATAGAAAATATAAAAATGGGAAGTAAGGTAGTGCAAAAAAAAACCGAGAGGCAGGTCCGGATATTTGGTGGGTACGGCCCAGATCCGGGTCAGGATCCGTTCAGCAGTCTTCTCACAGTTGGAAAGAAGCTGTTCCCAAATCTGGCCGTACGAGTCTTCAAGCTCCTGAGCCTTCTCCCGGAGGGAAGAGGGATGAAAAGTGTGTTGGCTGGGTGGGTCGTGTCCTTGATTATCCTGGCAGCACTGCTCCGACAGCGTGCGGTGTAAAGTGAGTCCACGGACGGAAGATTGGTTTGTGTGATGCGCTGCGCTGTGTTCACGATCTTCTGCAGCTTCTTTCGGTCTAGGACAGGACAACTTCCATACCAGGTTGTGATGTTCCCGAGAAGAATGCTTTCTACGGTGCATCTATAAAAATTAGTGAGGGTTTTAGGGGTCAGGCCAAATTTCTTTAGTTTTCTCAGGAAGTAAAGGCGCTGGTGGGCCTTCTTGGCAGTGGACTCTGATTGGTTGGACCAAATCAGGTCATTTGTGATATTGACCCCAAGGAACTTAAAGCTTTTGACCTGTTCCACTTGCACACCACCGATGTAAATTGGGTCATGCGGTCCGCTACTCCTTCTGAAATCAACAACCAATTCCTTCGTCTTGCTGACGTTGAGGGATAGGTTATTGTTTTCGCACCATGCCACCAGGTTCTTAATTTCCTCTCTGTACTCAAACTCATCATTACCCGAGATACGGCCTACAATTGTTGTGTCATCAGCAAACTTATATATTGAGTTCGATGGAAATTTGGCTACACAATCATGGGTGTACAGTGGGTACAGCAGGGGGCTGAGTACACAGACTTGTGGGGCACCAGTGCTCAGAGTGATTGTACAGGAGAGCTTATCCCCTATTTTTACAGCCTGGGTCCTGTCTGTGAGGAAGTTGAAGATCCAGCTGCAGATTTGAGTGCTAAGGCCCAGGTTCCGGAGCTTAGGAATCAGTTTATTTGGAATGATGTTATTAAAGGCAGAGATATAGTCAATGAAAAGGAGCCTTAGGTATGCGTCATAATTCTCCAGGTGTTCTAAGGAGGAATGTAGGGCCAGAGAGATGGCATCTGCCGTTGACCTGTTGCTCCAGTAGGCAAATTGCAAAGTGTCGCAGTTGACCGGTAGGTTGTGGTTGATGTGGGCCATAACTAATCACTCGATGCACTTCATAGCAATTGATGTCAGAGCCACAGGTCGATAGTCATTCAGGCATGCCACTTTGCTCTTCTTCGGCACTGGGATTATCGTTGCCTTCTTAAAACACGAGGGGATCTTAGACTGAAGCAAGGAGCAGTTGAAGATGTCAGCAAACACTCCAGCTAGCTTGCTTGCTTAGGCCCAGAGAACCTGTCCTGGGACGCCATGCGGGCCCATCGCCTTCCTTGGATTTATCTTCAGGCAGGCCCTTCTAACGTCCTAGATATTGATGTAAAGGGAAAGGGGAAAGAATTAAGAGCCCTGAGGAGCAATTTCCTCACACAGAATGGGTGCAGGTATGGAATGAGCTGCCAGAGGATGTGTTTGAAGCAAAGACTCAAAGTACATTGATTACACTGGAGAGCAAATGTTTTCAAAACTGTTACTTCCCCAGAATTTTTCTTTGTTTATGATAGACCACTTGAGACTGAATACAAATAGAATTTCAGACTGCTTGCTTCACATAGGAATTTGAAGAAGCAAGAAATAAGCTTTTATTGAAAATAATGCATTTATTTGCATAACGGTGCTAATGCTTTGCATTAGTTCAACGAAGCTAAAAATGTTCTGTTGATGATTTTCATTTGTACTCAGTGTCTGAAGCGTCTCGCTTAAGTGTCCAACAATAATCAGCCAGCATTGATGGATTCCAGTTGCCCTGATACCATTTCTCCACGACCGCAATGTCCCGGTGAAACCTTTCACAATGCTCATCACTGAAAGTGCCAATACTTGCAGGGAAGAAGTCTAAATGGGAATGCAAAAAAATGAATCCTTCGTAACATGTTGCACCTCATGCTTTTGTATGCTTGAAGCATATTGTCAATCGACTGCTCATAATTTAGCGCTCTGTAGTTACCAAGAAAAATTTCAACAGCATCTTTGAATGCCTTCCATGTGATTTTCTCCGGTCACACTAGAATTTCTTTGAATTGCCTTTCATTGATAACCCATTTGATTTGTGGACCAACAAAAATGGCGTCCTTAATCTTGGCATCAGTTGTTCTGACTTGAATTATGAACTGAAATAATAAATACTGTATAGGTGATTTTCAAAAAATGGTTCATGGTAGGGAAATTTCTTGGTGATTTTCATGATCAGCAGCCCAAAATCCATAGGATATACCCAAAAGTATTCAGAAAGCAAAATCCTTGCTGTCCAGTGTTATCAAAGTAAGTATGCAGTATACAGCCCTGAAATTCATCTTCCCCACAGACAGTCACAAAACAAAGAAGTACCAGGAAGGAAGTAACCATTCAAAGAAATTATCAAATATCAAACATCATGACCCCTTCCCCCACATACAAAAAACAGCAACAAAAAAAACAAGCAAAAGCACAAAATCACATGTCATTTCAGTTCAGCTGTGTTCAGTACCTACAGGCTAATCCAATTTAAAACTTGCCCAAACGTAGTAACAAGAAAGAGTGACCAGAAACATAAACCTGAGAGCCCAAATCTACAATCTGCGCTGATTAAACCTTGCTACACAGCACCATCTGCCAACAGCATTGAGGGAGGGAGTAATCACTCTAACACAAGGATCTTTCTTTGGGAGCAGTGAGCGAGAGAGAGCACGAGACCACCATAGACAAACACCTTCTCCGGCAGCAGAGAGCACGAGGCTGGTAAGCACTTGCCTCAATGATTTCAATCTTCCACAGTGCTTTAAATGGTGAGATCAGTGAGAGATTTTAGATTAGATTAGATTCAACTTTATTGTCATTGTGCCAAGAGAGATGGAGTTGATTGTGGGCCCATGCCCTGTCTCAGGTACAATAACAGCATTTTAAAAATATTTGGAGAGATTTTCAATTTTTTTTGAATTTATTTAAATCTTACGTCCACCCCACAGGTGAGGGAATAAAAATCCTTGCGTTATGACTCTGTCACAATGTACAGACGTACGAATTTAAAAGTCTAGTGACTTGTAGAGAGAAGCTGCCCCGTAAAGCAGCTTTAAAGCTGCAGTACCGTTTGCCAGACAGCAGCAGCTGAAGCAGCTTACAGACAACTGGAACGAACTTAGGTGAGCATCTTGGTCAGCATTGACCAGTTGGGCTGAAGGGCCTGTTCCTCTGCTGTTTTACTCTAACACTCTATGACCCCATAAGTGTATATAACTGCTAGCACAAACCAGTTGGGCTGAATGGTCTGCGTCCTATGTCCAATGTAAAGTTCCCAATAACAAATTCCCCAACTAACTGAAGTTATGTCCTGGATTATCTAGTATTGTGTGAAAATTCTCACAGATCTTTATGTATTTATTTAATAAGACTGAGTGTGGAATAGGCCCTTCCAGGCCCTAAGCCATGCCACCTGGCAGTCCCCCGATTTAATCCTAGCCTAATCATGAGACAATTTACAATGGCTGAATAACCTATCAAACAGTACATCTTTGGACTGTGGAGAAAACCCACATGGTCACGGGGAAAAATGTACAAACTCTTTACGGGTAGCGCAGGAATTGAACCTGTGTAGCCTGCACTGTAGAGCGTTGTGCTAACCACTACGCTATCATGCCACCCATACCAATCATAACACACTTCCCCAGGCATAATTCCAGAGCCACACACTTCCCATTGCCTGACAGCTGAAGAGGAACAGCAAATCAGAATTCAGATGAATTAAAAAAAGGATCCGGAGGCGATAATTATTAAATTTTAGTCACAAGAAAGTCAGCCAATCAACGAATATTCAGTGAAGATGCATAACTCATAAAAGATTTAATGTTATTTACTTTTGCTCCCATTAGTTTACTAATTCCCTGAAGGTAACAAAATATTTCCCTGGAAAACTTAATTTAATTAAAAAATATTGTCCATAGTACAGAAATATGCAAGGAAGGAAATCTGGGATATTGCCAAATTTTTAAGTGGAATATTTATATTATTCAATGAGGTCTAAATGCTTTTGTAACATCCTGGAAGGAAAGAAGTGTTCGACAGAAACAATTATAATCCCAAAGCACTTAGAACCAATGAAATATTTCTGTGTTTTTGATGTGGAAAATGGAACATTTTATGTACAACCAGCTCCTACAGAACAGGTTGAGATAACAACCAGATTAGAATCAGAATCAGGTTTAATATCATCAGCATATGTCATGAAAGTGAAAGTGAATAGAAAAATTAATTAGGTAGTGCAAAATAGAAATAAAAAAGTAGTGAGGTAGTGCTCATGGATTCAACATCCATTCAGAAATCAGAAGGCAGAGGGGAAGAAGCTGTTCCTGAATCATTGGGTGTGTGACTTTAGGCTTCTGTACCTCCTTCCTGAGGGTAGCAATGAGAAGAGAGCATGACCTGGGTGATGGGGGTCCTTAATGATGGACACCACCTTTTTGAGGCATCGCTCCTTGAAGGTATCCCAGATACTACAGAAGTTAGAGCCCAGGATGTTTACAAATCTCTGCAGTTTACCTCGATCCCCCCTGCAGCAGCCCCATCCCCCATACAGTTAGAATGCTCTCCACAGTAAATCTGTCGAAATTTGTGAATGTTTTAGTTGACAAACCAAATCTCCTCAAACTCTGAATAAAATCTACACACTGTTGTGCCTTTTTTTGTAGCTGTATTGATATGTAGGGCCCAGGTTAGACCCTCAGAGATCTTGACACCCAGGAACTTGAAACTGTTCACTCTTTCCTCCTCTGATCCTCTATAAGTACTGGTGTGGTGGGTTCCCTTGACTTACCCTTTCTGAAGTTCACAATCAGTTCTTGGGTTTTATTGATGCTGAGTGCGAGGTGGTTGCTGAGACACCAATCAACTAGCTGGTATATCTCACTCTCGTTGCCATCTGAGCTTCTGACAACAATGGCGGTATCATTAGCAAATTTATAGATTGTACTTGAACTGTGCTTAGCCACACAGTCATGGGTGTAGCGAGAGTGTAGAGCAGTGGGCTAAGCACTAAGCACATACCCCTGAGGTGTGCCAGCGTTGAGAGCAAGGCGGAGATGTTATTTCCAATCCACACAAATTGTAGTTTTCTGGTTAGGAAGTCGAGGATCCAGTTGCAGAGGGACGTACGGTTGCCCACGTTCTCCTGCTTTTCGATCAGAACCGTCGGAATAATTGTGTTAAATGCCAAGCTGTAGTCAGAGGTTATTTGAGGTTGGCTGGGAGATAAGTACTTACTGGGATTCCAGAGAGAAGGAATACTCTCACTTTCCATTGAAGAGGGCAGAAGAACTACAGGGAAGGTCCTACTCGAGAAAAGCATTGCTTTGATAGTTCTTCAGTAAGATACTGCTCTTGCCTGGTCTGGTTCAGTGAACTTACTCCCGTAAGCCACATCCAATGAATGCAATGTTCTTGGACGAACATCTTTGCTAAAGGTGTAAATTTATGTTTAGAAAAATCAATAAAATAAATAAAACAGTAATAAGCAGTTGGTGGGGTGTGGCTGTTGCATGTGGGAGCTACAGTATGACATTGAAGTCCATGCTAAGCAGCTTGCTTGATTGGCGTCCAAATAACCATCTAAACAATAACTCACACCACCAGTGTTGCACTGTAATCATGGTATTTACAAAAATGCACTGAGGTTGCTCACACACAATACTCCAACGACTCCATCTCACTCCATAACCTCTGCCTTCAAGAAGGACAAGGGCTTCGGTTCCATGGGTGCACCATCACCTGCAAGTTCCCCTCCAAGCTTTGGATGTGGAAACCCACCACTGGTCCTTCATGATCACAGGCAATAAATCCTACTCAGTGGTATTCTGGGACTACCTTTACCAATAGGCTCAACGGGCAGCTCACCATCACCTCAATAAATCCTGAAACTCCTACCCAGCGGTATTGTCGGACCACCTTCACCTGTAGATTTTTCTTTGTTCCGTGGCTATTTGGAGAAGAACATTATCAGAGTTGAATGCTGCAAACACGCTTTGATAACGAATGAGGTCTGACGAAGGATCTCGGCCCGAAACGTCGACTGTGCTTCTTCCTATGGATGCTGCCTGTCCTGCTGCGTTCCACCAACATTCTGTGTGTGTTGCTTGATAATGAATGAACCTTTTTTTAACCCACAACATTCTCAAGGGTAATTAGGGACAGGTAATAAATGCCAGCTTCATCAGCAGTACTTCAATTGTGAACAAAGAATAAATAAATAAAGCAACACACATAAACGTTGCTGGTGAACGCAGCAGGCCAGGCAGCCTCTCTAGGAAGAAGTACAGTCGACGTTTTGGGCCGAGACCCTTCATCACTCTGGTTTCTCTTCAGATCATAAATAAATAAAAGCATCTCAGTAATGTGCAGTAGATTTGTGAGGAGATTTGGTACGATATCTAAAACACTCTTAAATGTCTACAGATGTACTGTGGAGAGCATTCTACATGGGGGGGGGAGGGCTATTGAATACACCAATTAAAGCCACCTTCCTTGTGTGTACTTTTATTTAATTGATATGTAGTTGTGCAGAGACAACAAATTTCTTATGAGTACAAACTTGAAGGTCAGCGGATATCACCGACTGCACCAGCAGTTATGAGATGACAGAATTCAGAGGAAGGGAGAGAGACAACAAGAGGAACGAGTTTAATGGTACAGAGAAGGCCATCATGGACGCTAACAAAGGGATGCGTGAGTAATATTACACAGTACACAGAGCGCGACGTACAACTAACAAAGTTAAAGAGAAAATAACATGACGATGGCCTTGGTTGTGAATGTTGATGAATTTGACAGTGGTAGTGAGGACTGGGAATCATATATTGAGAGGGTTGAGCTATCTTGTAATGTGAACAATGTGGATGAGAAAAAGAAAGCGTCCACACTTCTTAGCTTAATGGGTGAAAGAACGTATAGGCTGTTCCGCAACTTAATAACTCCTGAAAAGCCAGCAAGCAAAATGCTCAATGAAACTGTTGTAATTTTACAAAATCACTTGAACCCTAAACTTCTAGTAATAGCTGAGAAATAAAGGAACCAGTCAAAGGATGAAAACATCTCTGAATATATTACAGAGCTGCACATACTTTCCTAATACTGTGACTTTAGAGATGCACGTCCTGATACATTAGGGGACAGGCATAAATGTGGCATGCATCGTCAAAGCACTCAAAAGAGACTACTGTCAGAAAGAGACCTAACCTTAGAATGGGCATTGACAATTATAATATCATTAGAGACTGCAGAAAAGGATGCATCAGAACTACAGAAAGTGAGTTGAGAATGTGAAACATACAAAGTGTCCCTGAATAGTGCAAAAATCCAAAAATGCTATCGATGTGGCAAATCCTCCCATGATGCAAATTACTGTTGGCTCAAAGAAATAGTTTGCAGAATGTGCTACAGACAAAGTCACAAAGAGAAAGTGCAAATCTGACAAAAAGCACAACTAAAGGGAAAAACCACACAGTGAAAAGTTTCAAGCACAAAACCAAGCAAGGACATAAATGACTGAATGTGAAATCAGCCAACGCAGAGTCTGACAAAGGTGAGCTGCCATGCCTAGAGCTGCATAACGTTACTGAAGCAGATCGCAAAATCATATGGATCGCAATCATTGCGCCTGCTGTAAAATTGAAAATGGAGCTGGATACGGAGTCAGCTTTGTCTATGATTTCAGAGGCTGACTACAACATACTGTTTTCTAAGCTACCATTAGAAAAGACCTCAGTGGTGCTAAAGACCTACACAGGCAGCAAAGTGTCTCCCAAAGGCAAACTGAAAGTAAATGCAATGTTCAGAGGCCAAACACAGCAGTTGGAGCTTTACGTATTGACCAGTGGAGGGCTGGCACTTATCAGACGTGAATGGTTAAGAAAAATCCAACTAGACTGGCACTCAGTCAAAGCTCTCAGTGTGGCATCAACAGGCAACGGCAGCCCAGAACAGTAGCACTAACCAAAGACTGGCACAGCTGCTTAATGCTGATGAGAAGGTGTTTGAGAAGGGTACTGGTAAACTCAAAGGCATGAAGGCAAGAATGAATTGGATGAAATAGCAACACTAGGATTCCCTAAAGTGCATCCAGTGCCTTCCGCACTATGCCCTCAAGTGGATGTTGAACTTCAGCAGAGTTTGGAGGCATCTAGTGTCATAAGCGTATCCAAAAATGGAGATTGAGGAGTCAAGTGAAATTTCCTGAAGATCAACACTCATCAGGGACTGTTCCAGTACGATCATCTCGTCCTTGGTGTTGCATCAGCTCCGGCACTCTGGCAAAGAGCAAAGTGCTCCACAACATCTCAGGAACATAATGTTACCTTGATGGCATCATTGTAACTGGCAAGAATGACGAAGAGCACCTCCTGAACCTTGGTGAAGTGCTTACCAGGCTGGGTGAGTATGGTCTGCGCCCAACGAGAGAGAAATGTGAGTTTTTCAAGAATGAAATCTCATATTGTGGACATGTCATTGACTAGCATGGCTTACGTAAGTTGCAAGAGAAGATTGAAGCAGTGCTACAGGCACCCAGACCGGAAAATGTGTCACAACTCAGGTCATACTTGGTCCTTGTAAAGTACCAGCACTGGTTTCTCTCAAATCTTGCTATGGTGCTGCATCCATTGAATGCACTGTTACAGACAGGAGCAAAGTGGGAATGGTCAGAAAGATGTGAAAAAGCATTCAAGGAAATGAAGAGACTAATAACGTACGATGAACTGCTCACCCATTATGACCCATCTCTGCCCATTAGACTGGCATGTCATGTGAACCCTTATGGTATTTATGCTGTTTTGTCACACATTATGAAAGATGGATCTGAATACCCAATTGCGTTTGCTTCAAGGTCACTGATGAGTGCCAAACGCAACTACGCACAGATCGACTGAGAGGCCCTTGGTCTAGTATGGAGAATAAGGAAGTTCCAACACTACCTCTAAGCACAAAAGTTTACGCTAGTGACAGATCACCAGCTCCTTGTGTCCATTTTCAATCGCAAGAGAGGAATCCCAGTGGTTTCTGCTCCCAGTTGCAACTTTGGGCAGTTTTCCTAGGAGCCCACTCTTATAACATCGTGTTCGAGGGTACCAAATAACACAGCAATGCTACTGGCTTGTCCTGCCTTCCTCTGTTGGCAACTGAAGAAGAAAGGTCTTCGTACTGTGACCCAGCAGAAGTGTTCCCCACCACATTGGTGGATCAGTTACTGGTAACAAATTCTGAAACACAAAGAGGAACAAGGAATGACCCAACATTGTCAAAGGTCTGTGACATCACCATGCATTTTGGCCAGCTCATAGTAACCCTGTGTTTCCAGAGTTCTCAGTGAGATGAGACCAACTGTCGATATGTCAAAGAACGCTGATGTGTGGATCTCGTGTTGTGGTTCCCTCTAACCTGCCCACCAGAATGTTAGAGAATCTGCATGAAGGACACTTGGGTACAGTCAAGATGAAGAGGCTCGCCTGGAGCTATGTGTGGTGACAGGGAACAGACAGATAGAAGATTTGACTGAAGGTTGTTCAGGATGCCACGAGGTTTAAAGTGCACTCCCACAGGCACTGTTACGCCATGGGAGTGGCTGTCTACACCATGGCAAAGAGTGCATATTGACTTTTGCTGGGCTGTTCATGGACTCCATGTTTCTGATTGCAGTGGATGCTCATTTGAGGTGGCCGGAGGTCATACCAATGAAGTCAACCACCGCAGCAAAGATTGTTTTCGCTCTGGGGACTGTCTTCTCAGAACTGGCTTACCAGAACAAATTGTGAATACATGTCAAAAGAGTTCAGAATATTCACAAAGAAAAATGGCATCAGACATTTCAGGTCAGCTCCTCGCCATCCAGCAGCGAATGGGTTAACTGAAGGGCTTATCCAAACATTCAAGAAGTCCATTAACACTGTGGACAAGGAGAACATTTCTCTACAGCACAAGGTGGACAACTTCCTTTTTGTGTATTGGAACTCTGTCCATGCAACGACAAATCAAACACCTGCAGTGCTGTTCATGAGCGGGAATCTGAGATCTCGCGTAGACCCCCTGAGACCAGTGTCTAGTGATCTTCATCTTATATTCACTAGAACACTAGAAAACTACAGCACAGTACAGGCCCTTTGGCCCTCGATGTTGTGCCGACCCATATATTCCTTAAAAAAAGTATTAAACCCACACTACCCTGTAACCCTCTATTTTTCTTTCACCCATGTGCCTGTCCAAGAGGCCCTTAAATACCCCTAATGTTTTAGCCTCCACCACCATCCCTGGCAAGTCATTCCAGGCACCCACAACCCTCTGTGTAATAAACTTATCCCTGATGTCTCCCCTAAATTTCCCTCCCTTAACTTAGTATATATGGCCTCTGGTGTTTGCTATTTGTGCCCTGGGAAACAGGTACTGGCTTTCCACCCTATCTATGCCTCTCAAAATCTTGTAGACCTCTATCAAGTCCCCTCTCATCACCATATGTATAAGGCATTGGTGAGGCCGAATTTGGAGTATTGTGTGCAGTTTTGGTCACCAAATTACAGGAAGGATATTAATAAGGTTGAAAGAGTGCAGAGAAGGTTTACAAGGATGTTGCCAGGACTTGAGAAACTCAGTTACAGAGAAAAGTTGAATAGATTAGGACTTTATTCCCTGGAGCGTAGAAGAATGAGGGGAGATTTGATAGAGGTATATAAAATTATGATGGGTATAGATAGAGTGAATGCAAGCAGACTTTTTCCACTGAGGCTGGGGGAGAAAAACTGCAGAGGACGTGGGTTAAAGGTGAAAGGGGAAAAGTTTAAAGGGAACATTACGGGGGGCTTCTTCACACAGAGAGTGCTGGGAGTGTGGAATGTGCTGCCAGATGAAGTGGTAAATGTGGGCTCACTTTTAACATTGAAGAAAAACTTGGACAGGTACATGGATGGAAGGTGTATGGAGGGATATGGTCCAGGTGCAGGTCAGTGGGACTAGGCAGAAAAATGGTTCGGCACAGCGAAGAAGGGCCAAAAGGCCTGTTTCTGAGCGGTAATGTTCTATGGTTCTAATGTTTTACGGTTCTATTATTTATTTCTTTTTGTATTTGCACAGTTTTGTTGTCTTTTGCACACTGGTCCTTTTGGTTGATGTGGTCTTTCATTGATTCTGTTATGGTTATTATTCTATGGATTTATTGAGTAGGCCCACAAGATAATGAATCTCAGGTTTGTATATGGTGACATATATGCACTTTGATAATAAATTTATTTTGAACATTAATTGTGGAAAATGAATTCACAAAATGCACCAGAGATAGTTTATTTGATCAGTATGTTGGGGAACCTAGTGAAGGACAGATCTAGTATTATACAATGAAAAAGGATTAATTAATAATCTCGCAGTTAAGTGGCCTTTAGGGAAGAGTGACAATAATATGAAAGGATTTTATATAAAAATTGAAATCCATTTAATTCAATCTAAAGCAATGTTTTAAATTGAAACCAAACAAAGAGCATGAGCTGGCTATGGTAACTGAGAAATGACATTAGAGTGAATGACAATAAACAAACAATAAATACCATTTAAACAATTAATGCACAGTTTACAACAGATATAAACAAGAGAAAATATGCAGACACTGGAAATCCGAGCAACAGACACAAAATGCCGGAGAAACTCAGCAGGCCAGACAGCATCTGTGGAAAAGAGTGCAGTCGATGTTTTGAGCTGAGATCCTTCAGCCCGAAAGGTCGACTGTACTCTTTCCCATTGATGCTGCCCGGCCCGCTGAGTTCCTCCAGCATCTGGTGTGTGTTGGTTACAACAGGTACATATCACTTGAAGGCATAAATGCAGAGCAGGTGGTGCAGCAGTGGAGATCAAGAAGAACAAGAGAAGTTAAAGAAACTCTCAGATCAAAGGAAAACGTTTGTAATGTTGCTGGAAAGAGCTCAAACATCAGAAATATTTCAGGATTTTGAAAAGCAGGACTGAGTACTTGATGATGAAATGGAAAGAAAAACACCGGGGGAAAGAAAAACATCTATGGATGGATTACCAAAAATTAACATGGATTCCTTACAGATTGAATTAGATTCGGGGGGGGGAGTGTTAGGAAAGAGCAGAGAAATTAGGCAAATGTATTTTATTTCTCTGCACAATAAAAAGAAGTTGAAGGAATTTAAGGAAAGTCAATGCAAGAAGTATCAGGAAAGGTGGATGACGGTGTTGAAGATGAGGAAGCTGGTTTACAAACAGGCGCAATGTGTAGTGAGGAGAGGCTGTTGATTGCAGTCAACAGGATGAGTTACAACATAAAAGGTGGACAATGTCCAAAAGAGTGAATACAGGACTGAAGGTATTGCATTTGAATGCGCTTTGTATATGGAATAAGGTAGATGAACTTGCAGCACAGTTGCAGATTGGCAGGTATGATGTTGTAGGCATCACTGGATCATGGCTGAAAGAAGATGGTAGCTGGGAGCTTAATGTCCAAGGATATCCGTGGTATTGAAAGGACAAGCAGAAAGGCAAAGGGGCGAAATTTTTGTTGGTGAGAAATGAAATCAAATCATTAGAAAGAGGTGGCATAGGGTTGGAAGGTGTTGAATCATTGTGGACAGAGCAAGGGTAAAAAGATCTTTACAGGAGTTGTATACAGATCTCCAAACAGTACAGAGAAAATAGAACATAGAAATTTACAGCACATTACAGGCCCTTCAACCCACAATGTTGTGCGGACCATGTAACCTACTCTAGAGACTGCCTAGAATTTCCCTAGTGCATCGCCCTCTATTTTCCTAAGCTCCATGTACCTATCTAAGAGGCTCTTAAAAGACCCTATTGTATCTGCTTCCACTACCGCTTCTGGCAGTGCATTCCAAGCACCCATCACTCTTTGTGTGAAAAACTTACCCCTGACATCCTCTCGAAACCTATTTCCAAGCACCTTAAAACTATGCCCCCTCGCGTTAGCCATATCAGCCCTGGGAAAAAGCCTCTGGCTATCCACACGATCAATGCCCCTCATCATCTTATACACCTCTATCAGGTCACCTCTCATCCTCTGTCGCTCCAAGGAGAAAAAGCCAAGTATTCTCAACCTATTCTCATAAGGTACACCCTCCAATCCAGGCAACATCCTTGTAAATCCCCTCTGCACTTTCTCTAGAGTATCCACATCCTTCCTGTAGTGAGGTGAGCAGAACTGAACACAGTACTCCAAGTGGGATCTGACCAAGGTCTTATATAGCTGCAACATTACCTCACAGCTCTTGAACTCAATCCCACGGTTGATGAATGCCAACACACCATACACCTTCTTAACAACGCTGTCAACCTGCACAGCAGCTTTGAGTGTCCTATCGACACGGACCCCAAGATCTCTCAGATCCTCCACACTGCCAAGTGTCTTATCATTTATATTATATTCTGTCTTCAAGTTGGACCTACCAAAATGAACCACTACACACTTATCTGAGTTGAAGTCCATCTGCCACTTCTCAGCCCAGTTCTGCAGTAGTAAGAATGTGTTCTACAAATTACAATGGGAGATAGAAAATGCATGCCAAAAGAGCAATTTTTACAATAGTCATGGGAGATTTCAATATACAGGTAGATTGGGAAAATCCGGTTGGTGCTGCAGTCCAGGAGGAGGAAATTCCAAAGTGCCTATGAGATGGCTTTTTAAAGCAGCTCATGGTTGAGCCCACAAGGATGATTAGTTATTCTGGATTGGGTGCAGTGCAATGATCCAGAATTGATTAGAGAGCTTAAGGTAATAGAACCCTTAGGGGCAAGTGATCATAATACGATCAAATTCACCCTGAAATTTGAGAAGGAGAAACTAAAGTCAGATATATCAGTATTACAGTGGAATAAATAGAATTACTAAGGCATGAGAGAGGAGTTGGCCAGAATTGATTGGAAAAGAACACTGGTAGGGATGACAGCAGACCAGCTATGGCTGGAATTTCTGGAAGCAATTTGAAGGTACATAATATATACATCCCAAAGAGGAAGAAGTATTCTAAAGGCAAAATTACACAACTATGGCTAACAAGAGAAATCAAAGCCAACGTAAAAGACAAAGAGAGAGCATGTAATAGAACAAATAATAGTGGGAAGTTAGAAGATTGGGAAGCTTTTAAAAACCAACAGAAGACAACTACAAAAGTCAATAAGAAGGTAAAGATGGAATATGAAAGTAAGCTAGACAATAATATTAAAGAGGATATCAAAAGTTTCTTCAGGTACATAAAGTGTAAAAGTGGATATTGGACCACTGGAAAATGATGCTGGAGAGGTAGTAATGGGGGCAATGAAATGGCGGCTGTACTGAGTAAGTATTTTCCATCAGTCTTCACTAGCAGTATGCTGAAAGTTCCAGGTGTCAGGTGTTATGAAGTGTGTGAAGTCACCATTCCTAGACAGAAGGTTCTTGGGAAACTGAAAGGTAGGTAAGTCACCTGGACCAGATGGTGTAACCCCCAGGTTTCTGAAATAGGTGGCTGAAAAGGTCATGGAGGCATTTGTAATGATCATTCAAGAATCACTAGATTCTGGAATGGTTCTGGAAGACTGGAAAATTGTAAATATCATTTCACTCCTCAAGAAGGGAGAGAGACAGAAGAAAGGAAACTATAAGGCAGTTAGTCTGACCTCAATGGTTGGGAAGATGTTGGAGAAGATTATTAAAGATGAGGACTCAGGGTACTTGGAGGCACACGGTAAAATATGTTTTAATCAGCATGATTTCCTCGAGAGAAAACCTTGCCTGACAAATCTGTTGGAATTCCTTGACAAAGTAGAATCAGTTGATGTTGTGTACTTGCATTTTCAGAAGGCCTTTGACAAGGTGCCACACATGAGGCTGCTTAACAAGCGTATGGTACTACTGGAAGGGTTCTAGCTCTTGATGACCATTGCTGTATCACAATGGTCATTGTTGTGACCATTCTTTTTCTGTTATATGTCAATGATTTGAATGATAGAATTGATGGTTTTGTTGCAAAGTTTGCAGACGATATGAATATAATTTTGAGGAAGCAGAGAGACTACAGAAGGACTTAAACAGATTAGGAGAATGGATAAAGAATTGGCAGATGGAATACAGTGTTGGGAACTGTATGGTTATGCACTTTGATAGAAGAAATGAAAGGATTGACTATTTTCTAAACGGAGAGAAAATACAAAAAAAAAGGAGCTGCAAAAGGACATGGGAGTCCTTGTGCAGGATTACCTGAAGGTTAATTTGTAGGTTGAGTCTGTGGCGAGGAAGGCAAATGCAATTTTAGCTTTCATTTCAAGAGGACTAGAATATAAAAGCAAGGATGTAGTGTTGATACTTTATAAAGCACTATTGAGGCCCTACTTGGAGTATTGTGAGCAGTTTTGGGCCCCTTATCTTAGAAAGGATATGCTGAAACTAGAGAGGGTTCAACAAGGTTCACAAAAATTATTTCGGGATTGAAAGACTTGTGATATGAATAGTGTTTGATGGCTCTGGGTATGTATTCACCGGAATTCAGAAAAATGAGGGGTGACCTCATTGAAACCTATTGAATGATGAAAGCCCTTAACTGAGTGGATGTGGAGAAGACGTTTCTTATGGTGGGAGAGTCTAAGGCCAGAGGGACATCCTTTTAGAATGGCAGTGAGAAGAAATTTCTTTAGCCAGAGTGTGATGAATCAGTGGAATGCTTTGCCACAAGCAGCTGTGGAGGCCAAGTCTTTAAGACAGAGGTTGATAGATTTTTGACAGGTCAGGGCATGAAGGAATACAGGAAGAAAGCACGAGATTGAGGCTGAGAGGAACATTGGATCAGCCATGATGAAATCGTAGAGTGGACTCGATGGGCCAAATGGCCTACTTCTGCCTCTACATCTTATGGTCTTAACATTAATAAAAGGAGGAATGACTGGGATATCAAGCCGATAAACTCCCAGATTTTTAAAAGTGGAGCAAGTGGGTGCCATAATTTAAAATTCTGGAGCTTTTGGAACAAATCCCCCACATTCAAAGGTAGGAAACACAACCCTAGTCCTGAAGGAAAAGGGAGAAGACTTGAGAAACTAGCTGAAAGTTCTCAGCCAGAAACATAGACTCTTCAGTCCTTTCCATAGATGCTGTTCGACCTTCAAAGTTTCTCCAGCCTTTTTGGTGTTTTATTTTGGATTTCTTGCATCTGCAGAATCTCTTGCGTTTATGAGAAACTATAGATCAATTGGCTTGATGGCACCTGCAGGAAAAATGCTGGAATCCAGGTCAAGGTGAGGTACTGAAAAAATGGCGATTGGGCAGATGCAACATGACTTCATGAAAGGGGAATCATGCTTGTTAATCACTTGTTAGTTTGTTATTTATTCTGAAACTAACAAATAAATAAGAGGGAACCTGTGGATGAGGTGTATCTAGTCCTCCAGAAGAGATTGTTGGAATTACAGAACATGAAAAAGGGGTAAAATCTCATTGTGAAATAAGGATTTATAAAGGGACCGAAAATGGGGATTAGTGTAGTGTAATGGGACATTTTGGGGTTGGGGATCTGTGAATAGTAGGGTGGAGCAGAATTTTCTGCTTGGACCCCAGTCTTTCACAATCTATAACTCTGATTTGAGTGAGTGCTTTATATCCAAATCTGCCTGTGGGCAGACTTGGATACAAAAGTGTGAAGCGAGGCTTCTGGGCCATCTAGATGGGTTCATTCAATCGGCAAAGACTTGGCAGATGAAATGAAATGTGGCAAGCCGTGTCATCCACACAAAATACTGCAGAAACTCAACAGGACAGGCAGCGTCAATGGAAAAAAAATACAGTTGGCGTTTCGGGCCGAGACCCTTCAGCAGGTCTGGAGTAAA
Organism: Mobula birostris; assembly: GCF_030028105.1. NCBI lineage: Eukaryota > Metazoa > Chordata > Chondrichthyes > Myliobatiformes > Myliobatidae > Mobula > Mobula birostris. Next base: position 11,050,393 of record NC_092401.1, read on the forward strand.
AAAGATGAAGAGTAGATTTTGTGTGTGTTGCTTGGATTTCTTTTGTTTTTAAAGCAAAAAGTAAAGAAGCAGGCTATTTTTTAAAAGGAGGGTTTGAAGGGGTTAGAAGTTTCTTTGCATGAATCATTGAATGTTAACATGCAGGTACACCTCCCAATCAGGAGCTCGAGTATTCTGTTGGGTTTCATTGCAGGGGATTACGGTACAAGAAAAAAATGATCTTAATGCCTTTGCTGTGACCATGCCTGGAACAATGCATGTAGGTCTAGTCCCTCAACCCAAGGAAAATATACAGTACGTATATCTCTGGTAGTGTGAGTGCAGCTCAGATTCAGCAGATTGATTCCTAGGATGGATATTTTGTTTCCTGGGGAGAGATTACTCTTATTCGTTCAACAGATTCCCTCCGCCACCAGATTTCTGAACGGACAGTCAGCCCATGAGCACTACCTCAATATTTCTTTTGTTCTTTTTGTACGAGTAGCATACTCACTGGAGTTTTTAAGAATGAGGGGGGATCTCATCGAAAACCATCAAATATGAAAAACCTTGTCAGAGTGGGTAGGGAGAGGATGATTCCTATGGTTGGGGGAGTCTCGGACCAGAGGGCACAGCCTCAGAATAGGACTTCCCTTTATAACAGAAATGAAGTGGAATTTCTTAGACAGAGGGTAAAGAATCTGTGGAATCCTTTGCCACAAACAGGTCAAATAATTGGGTATATTTAAAGCAGAGGTCTATTGGTTCTTGATTAGTAAGGCTGAGCCAATTTTTGTCTTCAATATGGGAACATCAGAAACAGGAAGAGGAATGGCCTTCTAGGCCTTGAGCCTTTCCACCATGGCTGATCTTTTATCTTAGCGCTGTTTACTTGAACTGTCTCTATGTCCCTGGCCTCCCTTACTATCTAGAAATCTGTCTACCATCACAATGGCTGTACATCTCTGACCCACACCTGTGACTTCTGAATCTGAACTCTTGACCCAAGGGAGCACTCTAACCCAGGGGCTCCCAACCCCTTTTTATGCCATGGGCCAATACCATTAAGCAAGGGGTCCGCGGAACCCAGGTTGGGGATCCTTGCTCTAACCCTTCCCAAAGTGTTTTACAGAGTCATAGTAATAGAAAAGTACGGCTCATAAACAGGCCCTTCGGCCCATCGAGTCCATGCTGAAACTATTTAAACTGCCTACTCCCAATGACCTGCACTGGGACCACAGCCCTCCATACCCTGTCATCCACGTACCTATCCAAACTTCACTTAAACATTGAAATCCAGCTTGTATGCACCACTTGTGCTGGCAGCTCATTCCACACTCTCACAACCCTCTGAGTGAAGAAGTTTCCCCTCATGTTCCCCTTCAACTTTTCACCTTTCACCCTTAACCCATGACCTCTGGTTGTAGTCCCACCCAACCTCGGTGGGAAAAGCTTGCTTGCATTTATCCTCTCGATACCCCCCTCATAATTTTGTTTACTCTTCTGATTCTTTATTTTTTTCAGTAAACATGTTCCTTGGAACATGCTTTATGTTGTTAATGTATTGATTCATGAGATGTGGGGCGAAGCTGATGTTTATGGCCATTCCTTACTCCCCCACATCCAAGGGCCAGTCAAGCCTCAGCCTTTTCTTTGTGACACCCCTCATGTTGCACGGAATCAACAAACATCTTCGTTGTTGCGTTATGTCAAGGAGAATATCACTCTTGGTGAAGCTAATATGACAAAGGTTCTCTGAAGCAGAAATTCCAACTGGAATTTACTGACTTTAGGCAGCAGGGAGGTCAAACTCCACCAAGGATCTGGAAACTAATTTTTAATTCTTTTATAAACCTGGTAGCACAAGCAAGCTGGGGTCTGTTCCCTTTGCCTAATTGCCCTTGACAAAATGGTGGTGAGCTGTCTTCTTGAAAAACGGTTGTCCTTCTGGGGAAGCTGTTCTTTCACAGCGATCTTAGGCGGGGTGGGGGCGGGGGGGGGGGTGAAGTTGCAGGATTTAGACCCAGCAAGAGTGGAGGATAGTCAAAGTGTTCTTAAGTTAGGGTGATGTGTGCTTTGGAAGGAACCCTGCATGCAGTGGCGTTCCCTTGTAAGAACCTAAGACAATTTGAACAGGAGTAGGCCACTCGGCCCCTCAAGCCTGCTGCACACTCCTCGTGATCATGGATGATCTTCTCCAGATTCTTCTCCTGTCCCAGCTCCCCATAGCTCTCTCATGTAATGTCACAATATATCTGCTTCCTCTGCAAGTACACCCACTGATCAGAACTTCACTGCCCCCTGTTGCCCATTGAACTAAACAGACGAAACCAGGGGCTCGGATGTCGGACAAGTCAGATGCCAGTGTTGAGGGAGAGATATTTCAGGGGGTGTAATGGATAACCATCAAAGGTGTGGTCCTAACCCCAGGGCTAACCCTAGTGCATGGTGCCAAAGTTGTTGACTAAGCCTCCACTAATCCACTCAAGTAGAGAGTACTTAATGAACGCTTGCCCTGTGTCGTGTGAGTGGTGGAGACACTTTGAAGGAGAAGTCGATAAGTTGCTGAATATTCCCTTTCTGGAGATAGAAAAGTCAAAATCATGTACACAGGTACATGTATGTATTGGGGGCATGAAAAAACTTCTCTGCAGAAGCATCGCAGGCACATAGCATCAGTTGTAGAACATTCACAAGGCAACCGTAAATTAATTACAATTTTCAGAACAAAGCACACCTAGAACAATAAAAACAGAGTCCATTGTAACGCATACAAAATGCTGGAGGAATTTAGCAGGCCAGGCAGCATCTATGGAAAGGAGTAAACAGTCGACGTTTTGGGCCGAGACCCTTTATCAGGACTGGAAAGAAAGAGGACAAGTCAGAGAAAGGAGATGGGAGGAGGGGAGGAAGAAGTACAAGGTGGTAGGTGATGGCTGAAGCCAGAAGAGGGAGAGGAGGTGTAGTTGATTGCTGAAAAAGATAAAGGGCTGGAGATAGGAGAGGGCAGAAGAACATGGAAGAAAGGGAAGGAGCAGGAAATGGGAAATGGAGAAGGAAACAGGAATGGGAAATGGCGAAGGAGAGTTGGGGAGGAATTACCAGAAGTTTGAGAAGTCGATGTTCATGCCATCAGGTTGGCGGCTACCCAGATGGAATATAAAGTGTTGCTCCTTCAACCTGAGTGTGGCCTCATCGCAGCAGTAGAGGAGGCCGTGGACTGACATGTCAGAATGTGAACAGGGAGTAGAATTGAAATGGGTGGCCACTGAGAGATTTTGCTTTTTGTTGTGGACGCAGTGAAGGTGCTCAGCGAAGCGGTCTCCCAATCTATGTTGGGTCTCATCAATATACAGGAGGCCACCCCAGGAGCTCGGATACAGGAAATGATCTCAACATTGTGCTGCAAAGTGGCCATAGTGTTGCTATACTGAGATAGTGCTTAAGGTTGTTCCAACTGGCTCACGAACCAAATGATCATAGTTGTGGTTGCTATGGTAGTGTTCCTCTGGGTGCTCCAGTTTCTTCCCACAGTCCAAAGAGATTCTGGTCAGTAGGTTAATCGGTCATTGTAAATTGCCCTGTGGTTAGACTGGGGTTAAATAGATGGGTTTCTGGCAGTGTGGCTCATTTGAACAGAAGAGCTGCTCTGTGCTGCCTCTCTAAATAGATATAACAATAAGTTAGCGGTTATTCGTGAACCTGCTGGGGTAGGAGTTCAGACTTCTGTCCGATGGGAGCAGTAAGAAGATGGCATGGCCCAGCCAGTGGAGATCCTCGATGTGAGATTTTGAAGCAGTGCCTCAAGTAGATTCCACCGATGGTGGAGTGATCCGAGTCCTCTACTCTCTCCTTACGTTATTGAATCTGAATTGCTGTATCAGAGTATGATGCAGCCAGTCAGGATACTTTCAACAGTACATTGAAGAAGCTAGGGTTAAGGTTACAATAATGAGAGCTAGGATTTATTGATTTACTTTAAAAACATGGGCAAAGTACGGCTGCAGAATTTGAGTGGATGAATTGTACGTTACTGACCCATGGCAACCCTTCCTGTGATGTCCATCTATTTCTTTGATAATCATGTTAAGGAGAGGCATGTGGAGTTTGAGGCTCTGGCTGCCTCTGACGCGACGTCTTGTCGCATGTCTGCGAAACCCGAACACTGCAGGTGGGGTGGGCTGCGTCATTCGGTGAACGCAGACAAAGTGCTGGAGGAACCCAACAGAAGAGGCAGCACCTATTGAGGGAAATGGACAGTCAATGTTGCGGGCCAAGACCCTTCACTGAAACGTCAGCTGTTCATTTCCATCCAGAGGTGCTGCCTGTCCAGTTGAGTTCCTCCAGCATTTTGTGTGTTGCGTCAGGATATCTAGAATCTGCAGTCTCCTTTGCGTCTGCTTCAATTGGTGATGGAAAAGATTTTTGTTCACAATTGTCAGTGAACATCTCCTCTTCCACCTTCCTTTGTGTGGTCTGACTCCATCTATTGAAACATCTCCCCCTGATTATCATTGACTTCAGTTTTACTTGGGCTACTTGATACCAAATGCAGCAATAGATACAAAGATAATGACCATGTTAAGCCAGTTTAAATCTGTAGAGTGTGACATTTAATTAGACAGTCTGGCTTTATTTCCACCCAGTACTTTGCCCCGCAGGTTTTAAAGTAGAGATGGATTTTTACAAAGCCATGTTCAATTAAAGGTTTTCCTCTTGAAAGAGCAAAATCATTATTTTAATTGTCATAATCTGAAAAGAAAAATACAATCAGATGGTCTTAGTACATTTTGAATATTGAGACTAAGGAGGCAACTAGCTAATTGGGAATGATTCTCTCATTACAAGGTGGGAGCTTGTGGCGTGAAGCTCCTGGTTCACTGGGTGCATGCAGGTGCAGTACCAGTCTGAGGCAACAGGGGGCACTCTTGCCTAGTGGCTCTGTGAGAGTGAGTGGGTTGGAATCAGCAGTTCTGTCTTCAGCCTGCAGTCTCTATCTCAGTTGAAGAGAGCCAGGAGACAGAATTAGCAGATCTCCCAAGCCCACATGCACCGCCGTGGGTACAGGGGCACGAGGTCTCCACCGTGTCCCATCAAACGCAGCAAGGCGAAGGTAACCAAAGTGCTCCGTTTCTCTACCTGTGTGATGCACCCTTTTATAAAATAAACAGGTAACGTTTACAGCTGGAGGAACCAGCATTCACAAGCGGTCACGTCCTCAAGTTTGCGGATGACACGACACTGGTGGGGCCCATCACCAACAACAATGAGACGGTCTACAGAGAGAAGGTAGAAGAGTTCGAGGCCTAGTGCCAGGCAAATATCCTCTTTCTTAATGTCAACAAGGACATGGTTATCAGCTTCAAGAGAACTCATACCACTCACCTCGCAGCACCAACGCCTCAACTTTCTGAGGAGGCTGAAGAGAGCTGGACTTTGCACATCCATACTCACGTCATTCTACAGATATGCAGTAGAGAGCATCCTAACATGCTGCATCAGTGTCTGGTACAGAACCTGCACTACAGCAGATGGTAAGACCCTGCAACAGTGATGCCCACTGCATCACTGGCACCTTCCTACCCACCAGCAAGGACATATGTACCTGTGGACTGTTTGCCTCACTCCCATCAGAGAGGAGGGTACATAGCATCCACACCAGGAACACCACACTCAAAAGCAGTTACTTCCCCCAAACAATAAGCCTGATCAACACTTCCACCCACAAACTCCACAACTACTTTATTATTCCCCATCAGTCACCTTATGCACAGCCGAGCATCACTTTATGGACATACAATCAGTCAATGTATATTAATGATCTTATGTTTTATATTTATTACATGTTTTTTTGTTATCATTATCAAGTTCTTTACCTTTTGTGTTATATTTATGCTGCAACGGATTTGGAATAACAATTATTCTGTTCCCCTTACACTTGTGTACGGGAAGTGACATTAAACAATCGTGAATCTCGAGCTCAATGGATCAGGCTGCATCTATGGCAGGCAGGAAGAAGACAGTTGCTGCCTCGGGCTGAGACTCTTCCGGGCAGATCAGATGAAGGGTCTCCACCTGAAATGCCAACTCCATAACTGCGTCCTGACATGCTGAGCTCCTCCAGCCTTTTGCATGCTGCTCCAGATTCTGACATCTACTGTCTCCTGTGCCTTCAAAAACCGCTTACTATCTCAGCAACCTAAGCTGGGCTCAATTGTACCTCGTTGAAACCATCTTCAGACCATCAGCTTTTCATCAGACCTGAGGCCGTGGGATAAAAGCCTCTATTCCTTTGCTCTGCTGGTTGGGAAGGGTATTGGTACTGACGGTGGTAGCTCTGAGCAATAGATTTACCAGGAAGCTACCTGGATTAGAGAGCGTGTCGTATGAGAAACGCTTGAGTGAGCTCGGGCCTTTCTCTTTGGAGCGAAGGAGGATGAGAGGTGACTTGATAGAGGCGTATAAGATGATAAGATCCAGAGAGAGTAGACAGCTAGTGCCTTTCTCCCACATTGCAAATGACTAATATGAGAAGGCAGAATTTTATCGTGATTGGAGGTATGTGTAAGGGAGATGTCATAAGGTGTTTTTCTTTACACAGTGCATGGAACGCACGGCAGGGGTGGTGATAGAGCCAGATACAAAAGGGGAATGTGAGAGACTCTTAGATAGGCACATGGATGATAGGAAAATTGAGTTTATGTGGAAAGATTAATCTTGGAGTTGGATAAATATTGACACAACATTGTGGGCTGCAGGGCCTGCACTGTGCTGTACTAAGTTCTAAGACCACCAAGGAAGTCCTCATCGGAAGAGGATGGTGGTGCCATATCATAATACCAAATGACGGCTAAGGTTGGAACGCCAGAGAACATAATGTCCAAACAGGGAAGCCTAGCAGGAACCTGCAGCGACAGTATGTCATAGGCACATGTCAGCCCCCTCGAATCCAGCAATCAGTGATCTAGCTCCACCGCTGGTTCAGGCATAACTTTCGCCAGCCTAATTTCAAATTCCCCGCCTTGCCACGCCAACCCATTGCCACCGTCTTGGCAGCGTCGTCAGCAGAATCAGCTGTTGACGGGGTCTTTGCAAGAAGCAAGTCGTTCCTCTGCATTTACTTTTGTAACCTGTGCTTATCTGGCCCCAGTCATGTCTTCATTGAATAACGGGAGCACTTCTTGTGGTGTGAAGCGCAAACACCATTCGTTATCTATACAAGGTAATTTCACTCGCTCTTCATTTGTTGCTTCTTTCCTATTTATCATCCAACCCGTACTATTCACAGAGTGCTTTAAAGGTAGGGAGAGGTGATCACCAAGTGGCTTAGAGGTGCCTATTTAATCCTAACTTGTTCATCAGTCACTGAAAGTAAGCATGCAGGTACAGCAGGCAGTGAAGCTAATGGCATGCTGGCCTTCATAACAAGGGGAGTTGAGTATAGGAGCAAAGAGGTCCTTCTGCAGTTGTACAGGGCCCTGGTGAGACCACACCTGGAGTACTGTGTGCAGTTTTGGTCTCCAAATTTGAGGAAGGACATTCTTGCTATTGAGGGAGTGCAGCGTAGGTTCACGAGGTCAATTCCTGGGATGGCGGGACTGTCGTATATTGAAAGGTTGGAGCGACTGGGGTTGTATACACTGGAATTTAGAAGGATGAAAGGGGATCTGATTGAAACATATAAGATTATTAAGGGATTGGACACGCTAGAGGCAGGAAACATGTTCCCGATGTTGGGGGAGTCCAGAACCTGAAGCCACAGTTTAAGAATAAGGGGTAGACAATCTAGAACGGAGTTGAGGGAAAACTTTTTCACACAGAGGGCTGTGGTTCTGTGGAATGCTCTGCCTCAGAAGGCAGTGGAGGCCAATTCTCTGGATTCTTTCAAAAAAGAGTTAGATAGAGCTCTTAAAGATAGCGGAGTGAAGGGATATGGGGAGAAGGCAGGAAAAAGGTACTGATTGTGGATGATCAGCCATGATCACAGTGAATGGTGGTGCTGGCTCAAAGGGCTGAATGGCCTACTCCTGCACCTATTGTCTATTGTCTAACCTGTGACTCGGCACAGCACAGGTCCCAATTATTCTGGACTGTGGTGGTCCTCCTGAGGAACCGGAAGGAAGCCGGGCAAGGGGCAGACGTGCTTTGGGCATCAGCTGGTGCAGTGGTGCGGCAAGGAGAGCCAGCCCTTCACAGTCCTGACCTCAGGTGCGATCTGTGCAGAGCGTGCACGCACTCTCCCCGTGACTGCATTTGCTTCTGAATTCCTCCCCCATCCCACGGGTGTGAGGGTTGATGGGTTAATTAGTCGGTATAAGTTGTGCTGGGAGAGGAATCTGGGGAGACTGGATGAGAATGTGCGGAGAATAAAAAGCATGGAACAGCATCCAGCAGCAAGGACTCCCTCCATCCAGGCCATGCCCACTTCTCACTGCTGCCATTGGGAAGGAGGTACAGAAACTTCAGATCCCACACCACCAGGTTCAGGAGCAGTAAAACGGAACAACTATCAGGCTCTGAAACCGGTGTGGATAACTTCCCTCACCATTACTGTGACCCGATTCTACAGACTCGCTGTCAAGGAATCTTTACAACCCATGTTCTCAGTATTAATTCTTTTTTTATTTCCACAGTTTGTCTTCTTTTGCACGTTGGAGGCTTGTCAGTTCTGGAAAAAAAAAGACCTTTATGTTTCTCTGTGAATACCTGCAAGAAAATGAGTCTCGAAGTGGAATACGGCAAAATAGATGTTCTTTAATAATAAATTTACTTTGAATTTTGCAGTGGGATTGGTGGAGGATTGGCGTAAATGTGTGATTGGTGGCCAGTGAGGACTTGGTGGGCCGAAGAGCCAGTTTCTGTAACGTATCTCTCCATGGCTATAACTGGAGGGAGTAGGTTTGAGGAGAATAATTTGGTGAAGTGAGGGGCATCTTTTTCGCACAGATGGTGGTGGGTATGTGAAGCAAACTGCCAGAGGACGTGGTAGAGGAGGGTGAAATTACAACATTTCGACAGATACATGGGTAAGAAATGTTTAAAGATATATCGGACCAAACGCAGGCAAATGGTGGGTAGCTGAGGTAGGCAACTTGGTCGGCACTTATGAGTTGGGTTGAAGGGCCTTTTCTCCATGCTGTATTAGTCTATGACTCTGTAAACATTCAGCTCTGTGACCTTTGTCACCAAGGAAACCAACCCTGGGAATATATATGCACCTTTAACCACAAAGTTCCTGTTGAAATTACAATTGATTTATCGGGCCTTTTATTGCAACGTTCCTAACTGTGTATTAATAATATGCTGAAATTTCCTCCATAACGCCACTCCGGAAGTGCCATCATGCCAGGCAACACACATAAAAGTTGCTGGTGAATGCAGCAGGTGGGGCAGCATCTCTAGGAAGAGGTGCAGTCGACGTTTCGGGCCGAGACCCTTCGTCAGGACTAACTGAAGGAAGAGTTGGTAAGAGATTTGAAAGTGGGAGGGGGAGGGGGAGATCCATCATGCCAGGAATGGGTTGCTTAACAAATGAAAACCACTACATGCCAAAGGCGACCAGGGTAGGTCACTAAATGTATCCTGGTAGTGGTGCCCCATCGTCAGTAGAACAGACCAGAATCTGTGTTAGAGATTGGGAAAGGGTTAATAGCTGTGGCTCATCTGTTGCGAAACTTGCAATTGGTTCCTCACACCTAAAGCAACGTTTTCTGTTGCTTTTGCCTCAGTCTGTCCCCGACCCGAGATTTCTTCCTGTGTTTAAAGGAAAAGAGATTCACAATGCTGACAAACTACTTCCTTGCCGCAAATTAGTGTCAAATGACAGAATTTCTCAAGTAATATCGTTGACAGTGATTCAGCGACAAAAGCGAATAAAAAAAACACCTTGAACACAATCACCCAGGACTGATTTGCAGTTGAGATTTGAGTTGTAATCAATGGGAAATTGAATTTGTTTTGTGTGAGATCTCTTGCTTGGCTCAGGACAAGGTGTACACTATTTTACCTGAAATAAATTTCTGTCTGCATTGATTTTATCATTTAATTAAATTGGATCACTACTAAAATTAATTGCGTTTATTAAATTACATTGCAATTTTCGTGGATTGCTGTAGAGACCAGTCAGTCAGCTACAAGCTAAATATATATTTTCAGACTTATTACTTTGCATAAAAACATGGAATTAATTAAAATCAATATTCAGAATTTTATTCTCTAGATTTTCAAATTACTCATGGTTGGCAAAATTAGCTTGTTCTTGGTTACTTCCCACATAAGTCACTGAGCAAAACATTGATTTAATGACTCAATTACAAACTCACAACCCAACCTTGCTTCTGACCTTCTGCCCCAAACCATTGACATCATTTTACATTGTTCTCATTTCATACAGAGCCAAAGACTACCACAGCACAAAAAAACCAGGCCCTTCAGCCCATCTAATGAGCTCCAGCTCCATCTGCCTAGTCGCATCTACCTCCTTCATCCATGTACCTTGGGCAGCATGGTCGTGTAGTGGTTAGCACGACGCTTTACAGAACAGGCGACCCGGGTTCGATTCCTGCTGTTGCAAACGGCAAGGAGTTTGTATGTCCTCCTTGTGACTGTACAGGATTCCTCCGGATGTTCCAGTTTCCTCCCACAGTCCAAAGTCAGACTGGTTGGTAGCTTAAATGGCCCTTGAAAATTGTCCCGTGATTAAGCTAGGGTTAAATCTGGGGATTGCTGGGCAGCGTGGCTCGAAGGTCCAGAAGGGTCTGTTCCACGCTGTATCTCAATAGATAAAAATCTTCCCTTAACTGTTGTAATTGAACCTGCATCCATATCTGCTGGCTGCTTGTTCCACACTCACACCATCCTCTTGAGTGAAAAAAATTCCCCTTAAATATTTCACCTTTCACCCTAAACATATCTCCTCTAGTTCTAGTCTCACTCAACCTGAGGGGAGAAACCCTGCATGTAATTACCATATCTGGACCCTTCTAATTTTGTAAAAGATCTCCATTCTTTTGGCCTCGGAGAGATCCTCAGTGATGCTGACACCAAGTAACCTTTCTCCTGTTGACCCCTCGAAGAAGACTGGTGAGTGTTCTCCTGTCTTGTCCTTCCTGAAGCCCCCAGTTACTGCCAGGAGCGAGCTGGATCGGCTGGTGGAGTGATGTCACAACAGCAACCACCTCTCACTCAACCTCAAGACCAAGCTTCTGATGGTGGGCTTCAGGAAGGGGAAGTTGGGAGGACTCCTACATTGATCCTGCTCCCAACAATTCCCCTCAAATTCTATCACACGTCTACACACTCGGGGAAATAAACAGTGGTCAACTAACCTCCTAGCCCCTATGTCTTTGGGATGTAGGAAGAAAAAGCAGGGAAAATTGTTGCAGTTACAGGGAGACGTGCGAACTCCACACAGACAACGCCAGGGTTCCACTAGGACTCTGCACTGGGACTATCATTAAAGACAGAGATTTGGGGATTTCTCAACACAGAGGAATTTAAGCCCACGGACACCCCTTGCTCAGAGGATGCCCATTTGTTTAGAGCCTTTGAGGATGAAATTGAGTGATTTCTGGGCATAATGTGCCTCAGTGGATTGGAGTGTGTGGGAAGGAACGAGGATGTGGTGGGAGATCAGCTGTGACAGAAGAACATGCAAAACCTCCTGTTCTCACCAAAGTTCTGCTTCCTCCCAATGTGTAGACAAAGGTTTCTCTTTTGGAAGTGATTATTGAACTTACTCTATATTAGAAGATATTATATGACATCTTATCTCAGTACCAAACGTATCTTAGCCAGCTGGTGGCGTAATGGCATCAGCGCTGGACTTCGGAGCGAAGGCTCCCAAGTTCGAACCCAGCTGGCTCCCCGGGCACGCTTTCCATCCATGCTGGGTTGAGCGCCGAGCTAGCAACTGGACCTTGTAAAAAAGAAACTGCCTGCTACAGAAACATCAACAGCAAAAAGTTGATGGCCTATGCTCTCCCGTGAGGTTAAAGGCAATTTCTCTTTTCTCTTCTCATACATGACTGTAACCTGCAACTATAGCCTATGACGCAGACGTGCACTTCTGATTCCGACTTCAGTTCTGTTGGAAGCTTCTTTTTAAGTTACAAGACTGACCACTCTTTAACTCCCTACAAAGGACAACCCTGCTGTTCAGCTCCCTTGCAATTTGACGAAGTTTTTCCCAAACATCCTTAGTTTATAATCCAAAAATATCATCGGAGTATCGTCCCCCCCTCCCTAATTCAACACCACTATCAGAAAAGCTGCGTATGGAGAGCCTCCAGCATTGTCAAAAGCACTCCCTTACTTTCCCACAATCTCCTTGCCCTCCTATCGTCACGCCAAAGGTACCATTGCCCCTAGAAACATCAGGCTTCCTCTCCCAAGCTGTTAAACTTCTTAACACCCTGCTGCCACCCAGCACGTACGTGCACCCTGAATGAATGCCCTGTACCTGCCATCCCCAACTCACAGACACTCTGGTCACTTTTCAACTTTCATTGCTGCTGTTTCACAACTGCTATTTTTATTATAATAGTGTCAGTAACATTACACTGTCTTACATAAATGTGCTTCTCGCACTTTATGTCAACCTGTTAGCCTCAGACCATGCCACTCAGAGGCTTGTTTTGTGACTGTAGGTGCTGGGTCATAACTTCTGTACATTTGCTGTGTGTGACTACCCCAGAGGAACATTGTTTCATGTGAACACAAAATAATCTGCAGATGCTGTTGTCAAAGGAACACTCACAATGTGCTGGAGGAACTCAGCAGGTCAGTCAGCATCCGTTGAAAAGATTAGTCGACGTTTCGGGCCGAAACCCTTCGTCAGGACTGAAGGAAGAACTTTGGGGAGGGTTTGAAGAATGCTGGTAGTTGAAAAAAACAGTAATTTGAAAGACAAAGGGGTGGGGGAGGGGAAGCAGGGAGGTGATTGGCAGGAGAACAATGCGCAGTAGTAGAAGGAGGCGGAACTATGAGGGAGGTGATGTGAAATAGGGATAGAGGAAAGGAGGGGGAGGGAATTACCGGAAGTTGGAGAATTCTGCGTTCATACCAAGGGGCTGGAGACTACCTAGATGTTATATGAGGTGTTGCTCCTCCAACCTGAGTTTAGCCTCATCATGGCAGTAGAGGAGGCCATGTATGGACATATCTGAATGGGAATGGGAAGCAGACTTGAAGTGGGTGGCTTCCAGGAGATCCTGTCTGTTGTGGCGGATGGAGTGGAGGTGCTTGACGAAGCAGTCCTCCAATCTGCGTCAGATTTCACCGATGTAGAGGAGGCCGCACCGGGAGCACCGGATGCAATAGATGACCCCAACAGATTCGCAAGTGAAGTGTTGCCTCACCTGGAAGGACTGTTAGGGGCCCTGAATGGTGGCAAGAATTGTTTCATGTGTATGGCTGAATGACAATAAATTGGAATTTGAAAAACTGTATCTTTGAAAGTTTGAGTGACACAGCGTTCTCTTATGAACTTACCGCTCTCGTCCTGCTTGGCTGTTACAAGACCGTGAACGGTTACTACTCAACCATAAAGAACAGCACAGATACTGTGATGAGAGAGATAGTTTATCATCATTCTCAAAGGTAGTTACAGAGTTTTTACTCCAGTGACGTTTACCGTCGCTGCCACCCCAAAGCCACATCATTATTAACATGATGCCTGGTAACTTTTGCTGACATTGTCATATGGCAGGGGTCCTGGAGAACAGCTAGCGTTTGACTAACTGAATACTTCAGCAATTTCGTTCAGCTTACATCCCTGTAGCTTCCTGAGAGAGGAATTTCAGCCGATGTTGGTTGTCTGTGAATTACGCACTCTTGCTGAGGGTATCTGACTGCAATGTTTAATGGCAAGACAGTATTTCTCAGTTTATGCTTTGTGTCTGATTTTACAGCTTACAGATTCCGAATGATAGGTCACCAACGCCTTCCTCTCATTCTATGCCCCCCCCATATGTGACAACATCGAATTTCAGGTGTGTGTCTCCCAGCAGGGAGGAGTGGGCTATAGGAGAGCTCTAGGTATTCAGTGTGAAATTTATGCACTTTTAGCACTGGTACCGTAACAAAGACATTTTATTTACACCTGGTGGTCACCTTATTAAGTACAAAAGTTGAACCCACTGTTGTCTTCTGCTGCTGTAGCCATCCATTTCAAGGTTCAAAGTGCTGTATATTCAGAGATGCTCCTCTGCCCACCACTGTTCTAACATGCAGATATTTAAATTATTGTCTCCTTTCTGTCCATTTGAACCAGTCTGAGCGTTGACCTCATTAACAAGGTGTTTTCACCCACAGATCTGCCACTCTCTGGATTTCATTTTTTTGTCTTTCACATGATTCACTTTGGAGACAGCTGTGCACGAAAATCTCAGGAGATCAGTCATTTCTGAGAGACTCAAACCACCCTATCTGGCACCAATAATCATTTCACGGTCAAAGTCACTTAAATCAGATTTCTTCCCCATTCTGATGTTTGGTTTGAACAACCAAACCCCTTGACCATGTCTGCATACTTTAATGCATTGAGTTGCTGCCACGTGATTGGCTGATTAGATATTTGCATTAGTGAGCAGGTGTACAAATGTAGCTAATAAATTGGACACTGAGTGTACTTCGAAGTCCAAAGTAAGATTTATCAACAGAGTACATGCATGTCACCCACATACAACCCTGAGATTCTTTTTCCTTGGGATGTATTTAGCAAATCTATAGAACAGTAACTGTAAGCAGGATCACTGAACAACAAGCATAGCAAATGCAAATATAAATAAATAGCAATAAATAATGAGTGCATGAAGTAACAAAATAAAAGGTCCTTACAGTGAGACCATTGGTTGTGGGAACATCTCAATGGATGAGTGTGGTTATTCCCTTTTGTTCAAGAGCCTGATGGTTAAGGGGTAGTAACTGTTCCTGAACCTGGTAGTGTGAGTCCTGTGGTGTGTATATGTATATATATAGAGGCACCCGTTAGTCTTGTGAGACTATGGATTTGCGCCTTGGAAGGTTTCCAGGGCGCAGGCCTGGGCAAGGTTGTATGGAAGACCGGCAGTTGCCCATGCTGCAAGTCTCCCCTCTCCATGCCACCGATGTTGTCCAAGAGAAGGACACTAGGGCTGATACAGCTTGGCACCGGTGTCATCGCAGAGCAATGTGTGGTTAAGTGCCTTGCTCAAGGACACAACACGCTGCCTCAGCTGAGGCTTGAACTAGTGACCTTCAGATCACTAGACTGACGCCTTAACCACTTGGCCACGCCAGATGTATATAACACATTTTATGTCCTTAAAAATCTCACAGGGAGTCACATGCTGTGAACTGGTTTGAATTGAGACCACGTGGATATTCAGCAGGTAGTGTAATTATGTTGGGGTGGCTCAGTACACTTACACAGATACTGAAGAGAAACAAGAACTTGTAATTATAGATTGACCACCAGAACCTTAGGATAAGTCACAACATTTTTGACCCAGTGAGGCTGAGGTTGGCGCACCGGCCTGGCTCCAGTCGACAGACTCCAGTGTCAGTAACCGCTTTCTACTTAGAACTCAAAAGGACAATGGTGCCTTAATTTAATGACAACATCGCTGATATTCTGGCGAGGATGCGCTGCACACTAATATTTAATAAATTTGATTCAGGGTCAGAGATGAAAGCTTAAAGCTCAAAGTACATTTATTATCAAAGTTAAATTAAATAAGTCGTGCAAAAATAGAAATAAAGAAAGAGTGAGGTAGTGTTCGTGGGTTCAAAGTCCATTCAGAAATGGACTTTGAACTCATGAAATGGACGATGCTGAGGATGTTCTACGAGTCTGTGGTGGCCAGTGCTATCATGTTTGCTGTTGTGTGCTGGGGCAGCAGGCTGAGGGTAGCAGACCCCAACGGAATCAACAAACTCATTCGTAAGGCCAGTGATGTTGTGGGGATGGAACTGGACTCTCTCACAGTGGTGTCTGAAAAGAGGATGCTGTCCAAGTTGCATGCCATCTTGGACAATGTCTCCCATCCACTACATAATGTACTGGGTGGGTACAGGAGTACATTCAGCCAGAGACTCATTCCACCAAGATGCAACACAGAGCGTCATAGGAAGTCATTCCTGCCTGTGGCCATCAAACTTTACAACTCCTCCCTTGAAGGGTCAGACACCCTGAGCCAATAGGCTGGTCCTGGACTTATTTCCCGGCATAATTTACATATTATTGTTTAATTATTTATGGTTTTATTACTATTTTATTATTTATGGTGCAAATGTAATGAAAACCAATTTTCCCCGGGATCAATAAAGTATGACTATGACTATGACTAGAAATCAGATGGCAGAGGGGAAGAAGCTGTTCCTGAATCTTTGAGTGTGTGCCTTTAGGCTCCTGTACCACCTTCCTTATGGTAACAATGAGACTATGACATGTCCTGGGTGATGGGGGCCCTTAATAATGGATGCCACCTTTTTGAAGCATCACTCCTTGAAGATGTCCAGGATACTATAGAGGCCAGTGCCCATGATGGAACTGACTAAGTTTACAAATCCTAGCAGCTTACTTTGATCATTTCCATCCATAGATGTTACCTAATCTGATGAGTTCCTCCAGCATCTTGTATGGGTTGACCTCTTGATCATGTTGATTTTACAGTTTAGTCCTCCTCCATGTTGTCAGTCCAACTGGAGTCGACATCTGACATCAGCTCTATCTTGTTCTGCTGTTGAGTGTCCATAAGGGACAGGAAGAATCTTGGCACTTAGTGTTCGAGCCTCTATTGAACCATAGAGTCACACAGCATGGAAACAGATCCTTTGGCCACCATGTCTACAGTGATCAAGTAGTTTTCCGTCCTCATCCTATTTGGTTTATAACAAAGGATCAAAGCTTCAAAGGTTCATTTTATTATCAAAGTGCGCATGTCGAGTACAACTCCTCGATTTGTCTTTTCCGGCTAACCATGAAACACAACAAAACCATGGAAGTCACAAAAAAAAAAGAGAAGTCATCAACCCCACTGGCATAACAAAACCCTGAACCCCACCAATCCCTCCCTTGCCTAAAACAAAATGCATCACCCATAAGAAAACAGAAGCTAGAACATCAAACCACAAACCCCCAACACCTCCCTCACGACGTTCTGGCCTTGGTGATTAAAATGTTCAACCAGATGCTTCTTAGTTGCTGTGGAAGTCTCTGCCTTCTCCATCTCCTCAGGCAGTGTATTCTACACTGCCGGGCTCCTCAGTGAAAAGTTCTTCTTCGTTTCACCCTGAACCACTTCTAGCTCATCATAAACTTTTTCCCTCCAGTCTTCAGCACATCTGCCACAGGGTAAGGTTCCTTAATATCCTTGTCTATTAGATCTCCTCAGCCTCCTCTGCTCCAGGAAAGCAAATCTGGCTTAAAAAGAGCAACCCATGTAAAATGCTGGAGGAACTCAGCAGGTCAGATAAAATCTATGGAGAGGACTAAGACCAAAATGGCAACTATTCATTGCTCTCCACGGATGCTGACTGACCTGCTGAGCTCCTCCAGCATTTTATGTGTGTTGCTCTTGATTACCAGCATGTGCAGAATCTCTTGTGTTTAATCAGAATCAGAAACTGAGTCTGGGTTTAATATCACTGGCATATGTTGTGAAATTGGTTTCCTTTGTGGCAGCAGCACAATGCAATACATAACACTAGAAATGAAAAACATGAATTATAGTAAGGAAGCTGTTCCTGAATTGTGTGTGCCTTCAGGCTCCTGTACCTCATTCCTGAGGTACATGAGAACAAGGCTGTCTTGGGTGATGGGGGTCCTTAATGATGGAGACCGCCTTTTTGAGGCATTGCTCTTTGAAGATGTCCTGGATACAGTGGAAGCTGGTACCCATGATGGAGCTGACTGAGTTTACAACTCTCTGCAGCTTACTTTGATCCTGTGCAGTAGCCCCTCCTTATCCCCATCCCCATATCAGACAGGTGATGCAGCCAGTTAGAATGCTCTCCACGATACTGTACATCTGTAGAAATTTGTGAGTGACTTTGGTGACATACCAAATCTCCTCAGACTCCTCATGAAATGTAGCCACTGTCATCCCTTCCTTGTTAGCTGCTTATGCTTATGTTTATGCCAAAGCTCTCCAGTCTCTTCACATGTCTGAGACACTCCATCCTGTGCAACATCCTCTGAGTCTCCTCGGCACCTCTCCACATCTACGTTCAGGTGTGGTGACCAGAACTGCACAGAATACTCCAGCTGGGGTCTAACCAAATTTTTGTTAGGTTATATCAAGACTTTCCTGCTCTTTTAATCTACACTCAAACCAATGAAGGCAAGCATCCCATGGGGCTCCTTTTCCAGCCTATTTATGTGTGCTGCCGCCTGCAGGAATCTTTGCGGTTGTACACAAGTGTGTTCCCTATCTTCAAAGTCCAGCTAGCAAGAAAAGTAATGCTGAATATTTTTCTCCCAGGTATTTCAGTCACTAATACCACTTCCAGCCTCCGTGGTACCATAGAATAATAAAATCATGGACAGCTACAATATGGAAACAGACCATTCAGCCCATTGAGTCGATGTATTCAGTCATCCATTTATGCTGGTCCTACTTTCTCCCATTTTGAATAATTCTTCTCACTTTCACATCATCACCTTCTCCCAGATGCCATCCTTGCCCGCGGACTAGTAGCAATTAACAGTGGCAAATTAATCCAGCCAACTGCACATCTTTGGGACTGGGAGGAAACTGGAGCACCTGGGGGAAATCCATATCGTGGCTGGGAGAACCTGCAAACTCCACACAGACAGTATCGGAGGTCATTATTGAACTTGTGGCTTTGGCGCTGGTAGAGCCACTTCACTGTGCCACCTAGATACCTGCTGCCCACCAGCCTTCCAATACCACCCTGGCTGCTCCCCCAGCTAAATGGGTGCTAGGTCTGAAGGACTCAGTGATGCCCAGACCTCCGCTTCACGGAGATTAGACCAGAGACATGAGAGGCTGCAAATACTGAAATATGGAGCAACAAACAATCTACTGGAGAAATTCAGCGGGTCAGGCTGAATCAGTGGAAAGAAATGGACCTTTGATGTTTTGGGCCAAGACCCTTCATCTGCAATGTTTTATTAAACGCAGGTGACAGTGGTCTGATGACCATTGGTCAGCTGCTGGTCCAGGCCTGGGGAAGAGGACACGCCCGACAACTGCTGTCTGTACTCTGCAATCCAGAGGTTGGTCTGCCATTTCCAAATGCATCACCCTTGTCTGCAAGTTTGATAGTGAGGTTGGGGTTGGTATGGAGAGAGTAGGAAGCGGAGTGCTCGGAGGTTGGAATGAGTGAGGGGAGTGGAGAAGTCAAGGTGTTTGAAGTTAGAAATGTAAAGATCCAGACAGGGCAAAAGGCCAGAATGGGGTGTCCAAGAGGAGAAGCCGAAATGTTTGGGACAGGAGAAGGTGTCAACAGTGGGAACTGGGCAATCCTTGCCAAAGAAGTAGGCACAGATAAGGCAGATGGAGTTCAACCCAGATAAGTGTGAGGCAGATGGAGTTCAACCCAGGTAAGTGTGAGGTGGCTCATTTCGGTCGGTCAAATATGATAGCGCAATATAGTATTAATGGTGAAACTCTTGGCAGTGTGGAGGATCAGAGGGATCTTGGGGTCCGAGTCCATAGGACACTCAAAGCTGCTGGGCAGGTTGACTCTGTGGTTAAGAAGGCATACGGTGCGTTGGCCTTCATCAATCATGGGATTGAGTTTAGGAGCTGAGGTGTAATGTTGCAGCTATATAGGACCCTGGTCAGACCCCACTTGGAGTACTGTGTTCAATTCTGGTCGCCTCACTACAGGAAGGATGTGGAAACCATAGAAAGGATGCAGAGGAGATTTACAAGGATGTTGCCTGGATTGGGGAGCATGCCTTATGAGAATAGGTTGAGTGAACTCGGCCTTTTCTCCTTGGAGTGATGGAGGATGAGAGGTGACCTGATAGAGGTGTACAAGATAATGAGAGGCATTGATCGTGTCAGAGGCTTTTTCCCAGGGCTGAAATGGCTAGCACAAGAGGGCATAGTTTTAAGGTGCTTGCAAGTAGGTACAGAGGAGATGTCAGGGGTAAGTTTTTTATGCAGAGAGTGGTGAGTGCGTGGAATGGGCTGCCGATGACGGTGGTGGAGGCAGAAATGATAGGGTCTTTTAAGAGACTCCGGGATGGATGCATAGCAGTTAGAGAAATAAGAGGGCTATGGGTAAGCCTAGGTAGTTCTAAGGTAAGGACATGTTCAGCACAGCTTTGTGGACCGAAGGGCCTGTATTGTGCTGTGGGTTTTCTATGTTTCTATGTTTCTAAAAAGAGATCAGTGTTGTGGCGGATGCAGAATTTGTTGAGGTTTTAACAAAGATAGATGTGAACAGTTTGCTCAGCCTCAGGAAGGAGGTCAGTGGGGATGGCAGGGGTTAGAGCTAGGGTCAGTGGGGATGGCAGGGGTTAGAGCTAGGGTCAGTGGGGATAGCAGGGGTTAGAGCTAGGGTCAGCGGAGGGCGGTGGAGTAGGGGGCCAGAGGAGAAATGGGCTGGTGGGAAGAGGAGGGCTCAGAGGAGTGACAGGTGGACAAGGGGATAGAGGTGGCATGAGAGACTACTGTGGGAAGCAGTGACATGATGGGTGGTGCAAGAGGAGCATTGGCACCCAGAGGTGGTATCGGGGACCTTGGCACAGAGGCAGTCTGGGCAGAGGTGGGGAAAAGCACTCCTGATAAAAGACCTTCATTCAAAGCATTGAATATCCACCTCTGCACACAGATATATAAGACCTTTGGCTACAGCTCACTACAGGAGGGATGTGGATACTATAGAGAAAGTGCAGAGGAGATTTACAAGGATGTTGTCTGGACTGGGGAGCATGCCTTATGAGAACAGGTTGAATGAACTTGGCCTTTTCTCCTTGGAGCGGCAGAGGATGAGAGGTGACCTGATAGAGGTGTATAAGATGATGAGGGACATTGATCGTGTGGACAGCCAGAGGCTTTTTCCCATGGTTGAAACGGCTAACACGAGGGGGCCTAGTTTTAAGGTGCTTGGAAGTAGGTACAAGGGGGATGTCAGAGGTAAGATTTTCACACAAAAAGTGGTGGGTGTTTGGAATGCACTGCCAGCAACGGTGGTGGAAGCAGATACAATAGGGTTTTTTAAGAGACTCTTAGGTAGGTACATGGAGCTTGGTAAAAATAGAGGGCTATGCGGTAGGGAAATTCTAGGCAGTTTCTAGAGTAGGTTACATAGTTGGCACAACATTGTGGGCCGAAGGGCCTGTAATGTGCCATAGATTTCTATGATCTATGTTCTATGTTCTCTATGCTGTATGACGCACTGAGTTCTTCCAGCAGATTGTTTCCTGCTTGGGAGCTTAGATTGCCTTCCTCAAAACTAGTGAATAAAGACCCCAATATTCAGCAGTGCTGAGTTTAAAGCTTCTGAATTTCCTGGGAGCTCTTCACTAGTAAGTGTGACTTACAGATTCACAGAAACTGTTTTACATGTCTGTTTATCCCTAAAGTTGTGAGTGAGACCCTCCCATCGCTTGATGGCGTCAAATAGTTCTCCACAGAACTTTGACAAGGTTTCTTGTTATTGTACACTTGCTCTCAAGAGGTAAGCAATCTCAGGAAAAGCAGAGATGTAGCATACCACACCCAAAATGCTGGAGGAACTCAGTAGGCCATATGGCCTGCTGAGTTTCTCCAACATTGTGTGTGTGTTACTTGGATTGCCAGCATCTGCAGATTTTCTCTTGGTTTTTATAGCATATCAGTCTGTGTAACTCATGAGTGTTTATAGATCCAACTCATAATAAGGTCATAAGATCATGAGACATAGGGGCAGAATTGAGCCATCTGGCCCACTGGGTCTGCTCTGCCATTCTCCCTCAATCTTCTCCTCATAACCATTGATACCCTTACTATTCAAAACCCTTCACACTCTGCTTTAAGTATTCTCAATGACTTGGTCTCCACAGCCATCCATGGCAATGAATTCCACAGATTTGTCATCCTCTGGCTAAAAAAATTCCATGAACATTGACTTCTCTAACTTCCGTTAATGTCCCACCTCCCCTTCGTACCCCATATCTATCTATCTATCTATCTATCTATCTATCTATTTATTTATTTATCTATCTATCTACTATTATATATTTTTTTCTCTCTCCTCTTTCTCCCTCTGTCCCTCTCACTATACTCCTTGCCCATCCTTTGGGTTTCCCCCCTCCCCCTTTCTTTCTCCCTGTCCCATGATCCTCTTATATCCCTTTTACCAATCACCTGTCCAGCTCTTGGCTCCATCCCTCCCCCTCCTGTCTTCTCCTATCATTTTGGATCTCCCCCTCCCCCTCCCACTTTCAAATCTCTTACTATCTCTTCTTTCGACGAAGGGTCTCAGCCCGAAATGTCGACTGTACCTCTTCCTATAGATGCTGCCTGGCCTGCTGTGTTCACCAGCAACTTTTATGTCTGTTGCTTGATATTCCAGCATCTGCAGATTTCTTCACATTTGCGTTTTTAAATTCCTCTTTATCTCTGTTCTAAAGAGATGTCCTTGTCCTCTGAGGCTGTGCCCTCTGGTCCTAGACATCCCCCACCATAGGAAACTTCATCTCTACCTCCATTCTATCTAGCCCTTTCAATATTCAGTAGGTTTCAATGAGACTCCCCCTCCAATGAGTACAGGCCTAGAGCCATCAAATGCTCCTCGTA
This sequence comes from Mobula birostris, assembly GCF_030028105.1. NCBI lineage: Eukaryota > Metazoa > Chordata > Chondrichthyes > Myliobatiformes > Myliobatidae > Mobula > Mobula birostris. Next base: position 11,073,111 of record NC_092401.1, read on the forward strand.
CATTAACTCTTTCTTCCTGTGCATTTCATGTGAATCTTCTCTGGACCCTCATAAATGAATGGGTTCAGATGAAACTGAAGTATCATGCTCTTTAGAATGTAACAGGTAACTGTGAAGATTAGCAACTCAGAGACTGAGTTCATATATCAGGGTGCTACGGTAGCACGGCGGTTAGTGTGACGCTATTACAGCTCGGGGCATCGGACTTCAGGGTTTGATTGTGGCATCCTCGGTAAGCAAGTGTAGCCCCCCCAGCCGCCCTCAGGGTCGCTTGGCTCGCTGTCGTCTAGGGAAACAGCCTCGGCCCCGGCAAACTGGGTAATTCGTTTGTGTGGATGCTGTGTGAGGTACCCCACCCCACCCAAATAACAGACAATACAGCAGATACGATTAAATAATTTACAGTTTATAGATATTACTGGAAATATATAATTAAGAGAGAATAAAATATAAAAGGAAAATAAAAGGCGCCACACTTATCAAAGTTCAATCTCTTCGTGCACAAAACCCGTTGGAGCTCAAGGACCTTCTTCTTCACCCTGCGACCCCCTCGGACCACCTCGACCGGCCGCCTGGGACCAACAACGGTGGCCAACCAGACGCTCCACACGAGTCCGTCTCCGTCTCCTCGCCGAACGCCCTCCTCGGGGTCCGACCCCGTTAGCGGACATCACAGCACATCGTCCATCCTCTGTCTCGCTCTCCCGCCTTCTGCCTCAAAACCCCGTGTGTACAGTATCTTCAAATACACCAAAACCATAACAACTATCCCAATTAGTTAATAGCACCCTCTTATCACCCTCTAAACCAAAACAAGCTGCTAGCGCAAACTTTCTCAGCGTTTAACACAACAAAGCCGCATTCCCCAGATTAACATAACAAAGACGCCATTTTAATTAGCCTCCGCAGTAACATAAAAGTCGAAACCCCCTTACACAAGTTTGTACGTCCCTTCCAGTGCGTGAGTGAGCATCCTCCCACAGTCCAAAGGAGTACTGGTAAGTAGGTTAATTGGACACTGTAAATTGCTCCGTGACTGGGCTAGAATTAAATTGGCGGTTGCTGTGCAGCACGGTTTGAAGTGCTGGAGTACTCTGTCACTAAATAGATAACAATATAGTGCCCGTTGTGGACAAAGCCCTTTAACAATGAATGCTATTTCCTGCAGGATTAATGTTAGACACTGGTCACGTGTTGGAAGAAGGAAATAAGGAAACTCTTGCATTTTGCAGCAACATCGGACAGACAAGTGTTGTATTGTCAGGTAATTACTTTTGAAGGGTATTCTCTGTTGAAATGCTGGGCACAAGGTTACAATACACAAAGGAAGTACGAATATTGTAATGTGAAACCGAGCCGAGTTTATTGTCATATGCACCAGCACATGTTTGAGTGCAAACAGCTCCATTCCTGCAGGTAATGGCTTTCATTGTCAAAGGGCCCCTTGTCCACACCGGCCCCTATCATAATTGAATTCAATCTCTGAGTTGCCAATCCTCACAGTTACTATTACTTCTAAATAGCACAATACTTAGAACTTCAGTTTTCATTTGAACTTTTTAAATTTATCTTGATGCTGGAAATTGGGAGCAAGGTTCTATTTAAGGATGAGTATGTAATTACCAACAATGTAAACACAAGAGATTGTGCGGATGCCGGAAATCTTGAGCAAGGCTCTCAAAATGTTGGAGGAACTCAGTAAATCAGGCAGCAACTATGGACTGGGCTAAACAGCTGAGGCTTTGGGTCAAAACCCTGCAGGACTGGAGAGGAAGGAGGCAGAAACTGGAACAAGAAGGCAGGGAGAGGGGAAAGAGTGATAGGTGATAGGTGAAACCAGGTAAGGGGGAAGGAGCGTGGATGAAGTAAGTAGCTGGGAGGTTATAGGTGGAAGAGGTAAAGGACTGAAGAAGAAGAAACCTAACAGGAGATGACAGAGGATGATGGAAGGAGGAGGGGAACTAAAGGGTGATGATGCACGGTGAGGAGAAGGGGTGAGAGGGCAAGCAGAATAAAGAATGGAAAAATGAGAGCGGGGGAGGGGGGAAATTACTGGAAGTTAGAGAATTCGATGTTCATGCTACCAGATTGGAGGCTACCCAGGTGGAACAGGAAACATTGCTCCTCGAGCCTGAGTGTGGTCTCATTGTGGCAGTAGAAGAGAACATGGACAGACATGTCAGAATGGGAATGGTTGTAACGTCACCCTTTTCTGCCTTGAGCCTTGAAAGGTCACTCCAAGCTCTTTGTTCTTCAGATTTTGTGCACCTACATACCCCTGTCTGTACTGTGGTAGCGGTGGGTAGTGTTAGCATCACACACACTTTGAAGGGTGTCCTCAAGAAGGAGACATGGCTTTATCACCTTGAAAAACAGTGAGCAGCTACGCCAATCGTTAGTCCTCCTCCCAATATTCTCATAGATTGTTGTACATATAGAGTCTCAGAGGCAGAGATTTATATGGCCCTTCAGCCCATCAGGCCAGTGCCGAACATCATTAGCCATCCATTTACACAAATCCTACATGGATCCCTTTATATTCTCCCCTCATTCCCATCAATTCCCCCCCCCGCCCCAGTTTCCACCCCGCACCTACAGCGATTAATTATGCAACAACCAATACTTCATCAGAACATGGGATGAAAGTGGGGCTCTCAGGGAAAACGTATAAACTTAACCAAGAATCAGACTCAGATTCAAAATCAGAATCAGGTCTACCATCACTGACGGACACTCAGTGGCCACTTTATTAGGTACGTCTGAACGCCTGCTTAATGCAATGATCTACTCAGCCAATCATGTGGCAGCAACTCGATGTATAAAAGCATGCAGACCTGGTCAAGAAGTTAGACCAACCATTAGAGTAGGTGCGAAATGTGGTCTAAATGACTTTGACTGTGAAATGACCGTTGGTGCAAGGCAGGGTGAGGATCTCAGAACCTGTTGATATCCTGGAAGGTTCAAGCATAACAGTCTCTAGAGTTTACAGAGAATGGTGCAAAAAAAAAATCTAAAAAAATAGCCAGTGAATGGCAGTACATGCGAGACCATGGATCTGCGCCTGGAAAGTCTTCACTCTCCAGGGCGCAGGCCTGGGCAAGGTTGTATGGAAGACCAGCCGTTGCCCATGCTGCAAGTCTCCCCTCTTCATGACACCAATGTTGTCCAAGGGAAGGGCATTAGGACCCATACAGCTTGGCACCAGTGTCGTCGCAGAGCAATGTGTGGTTAAGTGCCTTGCTCAAGGACACAACACGTTGTCTCGGCTGGGGCTCGAACTCACGACCTTCAGGTTGCTAGTCCAATGCCTTAACCACTTGGCCACGTGCCCACACTGACTGTATGTTATGGAGTTTGTTCTTTCGCAGCTGCAGTTCAGTGCAAGGTATGAAAATTACTATAAGCTACAAAATAACTAACTAAATAATAAATAAAAAGTAAATAAATAACTAAATAAATAAAAAAGTAAATAGATAGATAGATAAATAAATGAATGATTAAACAAATAGTGGAAAAGGCAAATAATGAGGCCGTGTTCATGGGTTTACGGCCTGTTCCGTGGGGGAGAAGAAGCTGTTTCTAATACATTGAGTGTGGGTCTTCAAGCTTTTGAACCTTCTACCTGATTGGACTCACATGAAGGCATGTGAGGATCTTTAATAATTGATGCTGCTTTCTTGAATCACCACCTCCTGAGGATGTCCTAGATTGCAAGGGCAACACAAAGGTTTGTGGTTCGGTCAGTACGGTACTCTCTCTACACTGGTGACTTTGTGGGTGGGCACGGGTGAAACACCATCTACTTCACCGATGACGTTACCGTTGACGGCAGAATCATGAGCAGCGATGAGGAAGCCAGACTGATTGGCCAGTCAAGTGGTGTTGCAGCTGCAGTCTTTCAATGTCAGCAAGACCAAGGAACTGATAGTACAGTTCAGGAAGGGGAAGTCAGGAGAAGAGACACCAGTCCTCACCCAGGGTCCGGCGATGGAATGCGTGCACAGTTTCAAGTTCCAGAGCGTCAATATCTCTGAGGATCTATCCTGATCCCAACACACAGATGCGATCATGACTAAGGCACACCAGTGGCCTCTACTTCATTAGGAGTTTGAAGAGATTTGGTGTGTTATCAGAGACTGTTTCATATTTCTGCAGATGGACAGTGGAGAGCATTGTGACTGGTTGCTTTAGAGCCTAGGAGGGAGGCTCCAATGCTCAGATTCACTTGACTAGATATCCCAGTGTAAGACCGGTGGATTGAACTATAGAAACCATAGAAACCATAGAAACTACAGCACAGAAACAGGCCTTTTGGCCCTTCTTGGCTGTGCCGAACCATTTTCTGCCTAGTCCCACTGACCTGCACACGGACCATATCCCTCCATACACCTCCCATCCATGTATCTGCCCAATTTATTCTTAAATGTTAAAAAAGAACCCACATTTACTACCTCGTCTGGCAGCTCATTCCATACTCCCACCACTCTCTGTGTGAAGAAGCCCCCCCTAATGTTCCCTTTAAGCTTTTCCCCCCTCACCCTTAACCCATGTCCTCTGGTTTTTTCTCTCCCCTTGCCTCAGTGGAAAAAGCCTGCTTGCATTCACTCTATCTATACCCATCATAATTTTATATACCTCTATCAAATCTCCCCTCATTCTTCTATGCTCCAGGGAATAAAGTCCTAACCTATTCAATCTTTCTCTCTAACTGAGTTTCTCGAGTCTCGACAACAACCTTGTAAACCTTCTCTGCACTCTTTCAACCTTATTTATATCCTTCCTGTAATTTGGTGACCAAAACTGAACACAATACTCCAGATTCAGCCTCACCAATGCCTTATACAACCTCATCATAACATTCCAGCTCTTATACTCAATACTTCGATTAATAAAGGCCAATGTACCAAAAGTTCTCTTTACGACCCTATCTACCTGTGACGCCACTTTTAGGGAATTTTGTATCTGTATTCCCAGATCTCTCTGTTCCACTGCACTCCTCAGTGCCTTACCATTAACCCTGTATGTTCTACCTTGGTTTGTCCTTCCAACGTGCAATACCTCACACTTGTCTGCATTAAACGCCATCTGCCATTTTTCAGCCCATTTTTCCAGCTAGTCCAAGTCCCTCTGCAGGCTCTGAAAACCTTTCTCGCCGTCTACTACACCTCCAATCTTTGTATCATCAGCAAATTTGCTGAAAAAAGTCACAGTCCTCTTGTCATTTATATGGATGCAATCAGGCTGATGGTGCTTTGGGATTCGGGCAGTTTGGTGAAGGATGCCACTGTGCACCTACTTCTGCTAGATCTCTTTCTGTGGCCTTCCCACCACGTGGAGCAGAACTGCTTCACCAAGCCGTGAAAAGTGATAATCAGCACGGAATTCTCCTGTCCATATTCTATCCGATGGCTTCAGACTTCATGGGTCCTGAAAGTCACTGCTGAGTATTCTCAATCTTACTCTTTCCTGGTTCTCTGCTTCTGCTCTTGCCTGCGGGATGGGAATTATCTGAGTATCCCGGCGGAGGCGCCTGTGATATTGGCTGTGGTGGTTTCATTTTCTGAGGACGACAGTCTCCAGGTGCAGGTGACTGGACCAAGTGCTTCTTTTGCTTATGTCAAAATCCAACGCATTGAAAGAGGTGGCAATGATGATTCAAGTTTCAGCTTCCTGGCTTTGGAAACTCATTTCATTCAATTGGATTGCAATGTCAGAGGGAAGCCAATAGTGGAATATATTCCTGTGAGTTAAACATTGGCCAAACCAAGTAAGGACACTGAGCTTGTATTAAAGAGGAACTGGAGAAATATTTTACTCTGAAAACACTTGGTATCTTAAACAAGCTGCCAGAGGAGTCAGATACAACTGCTGAAGCTAAGAGGCATTTAAACTGGCAGTTCAAGGTGCAAGTGTAGGGTAATGTAATCAGTGGAAACGTACAGAATTCACAACATTGAGTTGGGGTTCACTAAATGGCTGGTCTGAGGTGATGATGCCATTCAGCGAAGTTGGGTTACCGTGCTTTGTGTTCAAGTTTTGGAGTAAATTAAGTGGGTTGTTACGTTTTCTCTTAAACATAAAATGGCTCACGTTTTATTTGCGAAAACCTACACAAGGATATGATCCTAATACGGACGTGAGGGGCTGAGCAGCTTTTCTGTGCTGTACAATTCTATGACTATGAAATAACACTAGCAAATAAAATGATTTGCACATTGCTCTTGCGGTTTGTGGTTGCCATTACTGAAACCATTTTTAAAATTATCTTCTGACTCAATTGCAAAAATCCATCAGGATGCTAGCATGGGTGTAACTGCCTGAATGGCCTCTTCTTGAGCTGTAAGTTCCTATGAAGGAGGCTAGTGGGCTTCAATTGCGGGCTGCACCCAGCTCATCTTTGGGTGTGTTTGCTGTTAAAGCAAATAACGCATTTCACTGGATGTTTCCATGTACATGTGATAAATAAATTTAAATCTAATGAGCGCAGAGACACTATTAGGCTGATGCCTCCACCAATAGATGTCCTTGTGTTCCAAAGAGATCCCTGAATTTCACAGCAACTCACAACGGAGGGTGTGAAAAAGACCTATAGCTACTAAAGAAATTGGAGGATGTGTGGTTAATGCAAGAAAGTGTAACTGAGTGCAGGTTAGACAAGAGTTTGTTGAAAGGCAGAGCAGGGGCAAGGGATGAAATGGTCCATTCCTGCTTCTATTTTTTACCTTATATAATGCTTTGCAGTACTGAGGAAGTGCTAATTTGGTGAAGGAACCAGTTTTTGAATACTTATTTCTCCTTCCGGTGAACAAATTTCCAACCCCCACTTCCTCTGTTCCCCACTCTGTCCTTTCACTTTTTCTCACCTGCCTATTACTTTCCGCTGGGTCCCCCCCCCACCCCCCAACTTCCCTTTCTCCTATGGTCCACTCTCCTCTCCTATCAGATTCTTTCTTCTCCATCCCTTGGCCTTTCCCACCAACCTGGCTTCATCTATCACATTCCAGCTAGCCTCCTTCCCCTCTCCCCATCTTTTCATTCAGGCATCTCCCCCCACTTCCTTCTCGGTCTTGAAGAAGGGTCTCGGCCCAAGACTGTTTACTTTTTTTCCATGGAGGCTGCCTGGCCTGCTGAGTTCCTCCGGCATTTTGTGTGTAGTTTTTGATGTGGCTGATAACCAAAGTCATCAGAACTGAGGACTTCCCAGCAAATGTTTATCAACATCCCATTGCAATTTATTTCCTCACAGCTTCCTTACACCAGAGAAAATGAGTCTTCTTCAAGTGTTTTTCATTGGTTGCAGTCCACTGAGGAGCCCTGACATCATGAAGGCAGTTAATAAACTCAGGACTTTCTTTCTTAACTTTTGTGTGGATATCATTCACCTGGGATGACTGGAATGAAAGTGCTTTGCATGCAGATAATATAATAATGTTTATGGAAAAGTGTACTGAACCCAATCCCCTAATGCTCCCAAAAACCAGGAAGGATTATTTATTACAATCGTTGAAATATTAATTGGAGAAAATCAGAATTTTTCCATTAAATAAATTATGCAGACAGCAGTTAGCTGCAAATCTCTCTCTGCAGTGAGCTGCAGGAAATATTAAATATTTAGGTGTTAAGCTTTCACAGGAGCTGAACGGGTAATGAGAATTAACAGATTCCTGACTCAGGTATAACTCCACTGTTGAGGTCAGTGTCAGTTATGGCTCAGTGTGCAACTCTCGCAGCTCCGAGCCGCCATTCCCATTCTGAGACTTGGGTTGACACTGGCACCTACTCTGCAGAGCTGAGGCAGTGCGGCACTGTCAGAGGTGCTGCCTTTCAGGGTCAGAGCTGTCTGACATACACGGGAAAACTCTCATGACGAGAGGCAGTTCGTGCACACTTCCTGATTAAAATGCGCTAATCAAAAATCGGTCTTCTCCACAGTACTTTGCAGAAGTCTTCGGCACATACATATATATAGCTAGGGGGCCTAAGACTTTTGCACAGTACTGTATTTGTCAACGTGGAGCACAGAGCAGGTTTTTAAACCTGGCAGGAGTGATAATGAGGGTGGAGCTCTGCCGGAGGATGTGGGACAGGTAGTAGAGAAGAAGCGCCAGGGTTAGAGAGTGGCCCGAGTGCAGACACACCCAGTCCTGAGACACCAAAAAAATAGATTATTGATCATTACAGAATGTCTCTGTTGCTTCCTGCTCCTTCTCCTCTCCCTTCCCCTTTTCCCAACCATGATTCCCTTCTCTCTGCCCACTTCCCACTATATATGCCTATGATTTTTGTACAGTACTGCATGTCTTCAGATGTTATGGAATGGTTGTCATTAACTTCAAACAGCTGTTTGCCTAACTGTTATTATAGCCGTATTCCAACCAAATGTTATTCACCCTTTGATCTGGTGAAGAAATTCAGAGAAACAAAAGGTGCAAATGTGGTATGTGGCAAGTCCGATTCATCGGTTCAGTGGCAAGACTGACGGCAGTGTGGCCTTGGCTGTTGCGTGGAAGCCACGGGGTCGCCGGCTGCAGCCCCCCGGGAAGGAGACTCCGGAGCCAGTGGAAGAGAGCTGGAATTCGTGCTGGGTAGACCCCTCCCATCAGTGCTGCCCTCTAGTGTTTGCTCAGGGGAAGACAAGCTGGATTGTGTTGGCCCGCGGCTGAGTGATGAGATCTGCAGTGTCCTTGTTCTTGCAGAAACATGGCTCCAGGACAACATTTTATGCACCCTTAATCAATCTACAAGTCATAACACTCAGCAACTTGGGCTATATATATATCTATCTATTTTGTGAATATATGTTTTGTTGCTATCATAACTACACATGCTATTTGCACTGTATGTGGCTGTCAGTAATGTCTTTTCCACTTTGACCCTGGAGGAACATTGTTTTGTTTGGCTGTATTCATATGTATGCTTGAGTGACAATTAAACTTGAAATTGAATTTGATAACGGGAGCAGTGGCAAGCCATTCACCGTGTGAGCCTGCTCCCCAACTCAATCCAACCATGGCAAATCTTCTATCACAATATCACATTCCACTTCTCTGCCCAGTTCATTTGACGCATTTAAATATGTAGAAAATTAACTTACAATGGATCAGCTCCATTACCCTTCTCCTGACTTTTCTGAACCACCGAGACTTTTATTCTCCCACACACATGCCCAACAACACTACTTTGATCCTTTTGCCACTCAGTTACAGTGCCCAGTTAACTCACCGACATGTCTTTGGGTTACAGGGGGAACCGCGTGCACTCACAGTCTGTAAAGTCTGCACAGACATCAGCCAAAGTCCAAATTGAAGCTGAGGAACTAGATCTGTTTGGGAGCGGCATTGACGTCTGAACTGCAATGTTGCCCCCTGTTTTCTTCTTAAGAATATTGAAGAGATAACCTGCACAGGCTTCTGTGGCTGGGCTCCTCAGATTTTTCTTCATCTCAGTCTCTGCACCTGTAACCTAGATCCTGCCTCACTGATCTTCACCCACTGTTTCTGGAGGGCGGAAGGTCTCAGACAGGGTATAAACTCATTTTGAGTGGCAAACACTGAACATGCACTACAAAAGAATGCGCACTTGGAGAACAGTGCTTATGAATTTCAGTTCACTCCCATCAGAGGAAATAATCTTGGAAACAGAATAAAATGTCATAGAATCATATGGCACAGAAACAAGACCACAGCGCACCCAGTCGGCACTGACCATCAAACACCGTACATACTAATCCCTTTCGATTCTTTCCTCATTTCCATTTACAATGATGCTGGTGAAGCACAGCAACAACTTGCTGTTAGCAAGAAAAACTATAAATTACTTTATTAATCACGCTTTTTCTCAGAATCAATCACTGCGATCAATAGCCTGCAACTTCCCTTTCGGAGTCGAGCTTTTGAGCTGCCTGTTGGACTTGGGCACTCTTGCGGTGTGAATGGAAGGCTCGAAAGGTCGCGGCGTGGCAGGTATGGGCCCACTCGAGGTGGCGGGGCCTAGGCCCGAGAGTGGGGATTGAGCCTATGCTTGGCCATTGCTGGAGCAGGCCCGGAGATGATTCAATGTGGCAGAACCCAGGCAAGGTGAGCAGAGGGAAGGCAGGTTCAAGGTAGCGGGGCCTGGGCCCAAGAGCGGGAATTGACATACAATTTGACCGATTTAAGCACCAGGCCAGATTGGAAAGGTTGAGGACGGACAGGCCGAATTGAGGCGGCAGGCCTCGAGCCTGAGAATCTATCAAAGCGGCAGAGCCTGGGTCCAAGTGTGAGGAACGACCTGCGGTTTGGCTGATTTAAGCGCCAGGCCAGATTGAAAAAGTCGGGATGTCAAGGCAGAAGGAGAGTGACGGAAACAACAGGAATTCTGCAGATGCTGGAAATTCAAGCAACACACATCAAAGTTGCTGGTGAACGCAGCAGGCCAGGCAGCATCTCTAGGAAGAGGTGCAGTCGACGTTTCAGGCCGAGACCGTTCGTCAGGGGAGTGACGGGCCAGTTTTCAGCTCACGGCTTAACGAGGTTCACTCATCTCTGTGCTGAACTGAGGCTGTGGCCTGCAACGAACAGGCTCCTAGATCAGCTGCAGCGATGCCTGGCTTTCTGCCTGTGGACTCACTTTCATGGGCTTCAGTTCAGAAAGTTATTTGCTTTTTTTTATTGTTTGCACGATTTCTCTTTTTCCTCTCTGCACATTGGGTGTTGGACGGTCCCCTTTTTTATGGGTGCTACAATTGAACTTTAAACTGTCCGCTATTCGACCACTCACCTACACTCTGTGGGCAAGTTGCATGGCGTGGGTGTTACGGTAGTGTAGTGGTTAGCACAATGCTTTACAGTACCCGTGACTCCTGTTAAACCCCGCAGCTGCCCGTAAGGAGTTTGTACGTTCTCTCCGTGACTGCATGGGTTTCCTCTGGGTGCTCTGGTTTCCTCCCACAGTCCGAAGATGTGCAGGTTGGTAGATTAATTGGTTATTGTAAAACTGTCCTGTGATTAGGCTAAATTAGATCAAGGGTTGCTGGTGGCATGGCTCAAAGGGCCAGAAGGGCCTTCTCTGCACTGTATCTCATAGGGTCGCCAACTGTCCCGTATTAGCCGGGACATCCTGAATATTGGGCTAAATTGGTTTGTCCCGTATGGGACTGCCCTTGCCCCATATTTACCCCGCTAAGGTAGAGCGTTCTTATGAAACCTTCCGTGCCGAAATGGCGAAAGGCGAACCAATTGCCATTAATTTATATGGGAAAAATTTTTGAGCGTTCCCAGACCCAAAAAATAACCTACCAAATAACACATAAAACCTAAAATAACACTAACATATAGTAAAAGCAGGAATGATATGATAAGTACACAGCCTATATAAAGTAGAAATAATGTATGTACAGTGTAGTTTCACTGAACGGAATTGCCAAAAAGGATTTGTAGAAAAAAAATCGGCACGTACATGCATGTGCACACAGGTGCCCGCACAAGGCTGCATGGTCATGGTAGTCTTTCTCGAGGTAAACACAAGTGTCCCGTATTTGACTGCTACTTTTGTCCCTTATTTAGGAGTGAGAAAGTTGGCAACCCTAGTTTCTCAGTACAATAAAAGTTACAGCTGCCAATTCACCGGCCAACCCAAAGAGTTCTGGGATGTAGGAGGAAACCAGAGTATCTGGAGGAAACCACTGTAGTCGGAGAGATAACGTACAAACTCCACACGGACAACACTGGATCAAACCTAGGTCACTGGAGCAGGGAGGGAGGTGAGGGAACGTTGACTCAGACCATGAGAGGCCTGTGTTGGGCATTTTCGTGCCTTACAAGGCGCAGATTGGAAGTCTGGGTGGGGCGCCACTCCTCGCACAGACTAGAGCAATGTGTGATTAAGTGCCTTGCTCAAGGACACAAACACGCTGCCACAGCTGAGGCTCGAACTAGTGACCTTCAAACCACTAGGCGAACGCCTTAACCACTTGGCCACGGGCTGGGTGACAGCGGCCTTACCCGCCGTGCTATGCTGATGCCCTTACCACATCGCGTGAACAAGAACGGTCTTCACAACATGAATTACGTTGCATTGGGAAAACAAAGCCAGTTCTGTAGGAGACTATCTAAGAATGAGTTTGAATTTATGCAACGCTCCCCTGGTGCAGTAGAAGGGAAGGAGATAATGACACATTATCCAAGCACAAATAGTACAAATTGCTCCTCATTTCTTCTTGCTAATTATACGTTATCTTAATTTTACAGAGTCAGATCATTTGTTGCTTTCTATATTTTGTTTGCCTGATATTAGATAGCATGAGAGGCAATATAAATCACCAGTCTAGGAAGATTGGACTAACCTGATCTTGCAAAATCACAATGCAAAATATTGGAGCCTTTTGCATACAAGTTGGCTGATCTTGGACAATCAAGGTTAAGCACAGTCTGTGTTTGTCCATGGCTAAGCACAGTTCCAATGCCTCAGTCTAGTTTGCTGGTGCCAGCACGGCAGTAGGTTAAATCAAAGGTGGTGACGTATCAACATATAGGAGGGAGAATCAAAATCTGCCTGAGTGGTGCCACAACAATAACCTCTTACTCTATGTCTGCATGACCAAGAAGCTGATTATAGACTTCAGCAGAAGGAAACCAGAGGTCTATGAGCCAGTCCTCATCGGAGGAGAGGGTCAGCAATTTCAAATTCCTCATTGTTATCAGTTTAGAGGATCTGTCCTGGGCCCAACAGTCAAATGCAATTATGAAAGTACGGCAAGGCCTCTACTTCCTCAGGAGTTTGAAAAGATCCGGCATGTCATCTAAAACATTGACAAAGTTCTATGGATGTGTGGTGGACAGTATACTGACTGGCTGCATCACAGCCTGGTATGGAAACACCAATGCCCTTGAATGGAAAATCCCACGAAAAGTCATGGATCTGGCCCAGTGCACCACAGGTAAAGCCCTCCCCACCATCGGGCACATCTACATGAAATGTTGTTGCAATAAAGCAGCATCGATCGTCAGCGATTCCCACTACCCAGACCATGCTCTCTTCTCACTGCTGGCATCAGGAAGAAGGTTTGGGACCCACAGGACTCACACCGTCAGATTCAGGAACAGTTACCACATCTCAACTACTGCATAAGGCTCGTGAACCAAAAGGGATAACTTCACTTGCCTCGTCACTGAAATGTTCCCATAACCTATAGACTCACTTTCAAGGACTTTTCACCTCATGTTTTTGATATTTATTGCTTATTTATTTATTATTATTTCTTTCTGAATAAAATTACTTTGAACTTTCAACTTGAACCTTTGAAGGTGAGGACAGTCTATTTGCATGCAAGAGCTTCAGCAGCCTGGGATCTCGAATGTGGAGTTTGCATGTTTTCCTCGTGAACCATGTGGATTTCCCTCAGGCACGATAGATGCCACAGGCAGCCCACAGACATGCTGGTTGGGTAATCGGTCACTGTTAATTGCCCTTTAAGTATGGGTTAGTGAATCAGAGAGCAGCTGATGGGCATGTGAGAGATGGTGGATAACAGGAAAATGAGCAGGAGAACAGAACACAGAACATATACTCATTGCATGTCAGGTCTTTAATAAAGTGGCCACTGAGTGTATCTTTCTGATCTGCTGCTGTTGTAGCCTATCAAGATTTGTTGTGCTTTGCATTCAGACATGCTGTTCTCCATACCACTGTTGTGATGTCCTCCACTGGTCAGGGTGTGAGGTCCTAGTTGTCTATATGATACACAAGTCGGTATGTAGTACTGGGCCGTACGATATGGGGAGCAAACTGTTGCTCATGTCGCTGCCTCTCTCCATCACGTTACTCCCTCCCTCCATCACGTTACTCCCTCTCCCTATCACGTCACTGCCTCTCTCCATCACATTACTCCCTCTCTCCATCATATTACTCCCTCTGTCTATCACGTTACTCCCTCTGTCCATCACGTTACTCCCTCTCTCCATCACGTTATTCCTTCTGTCCATCGCGTCACTCCCTCTCTCCAACACGTTGCTCCCTCTCTCCATCACGTTACTCCCTTTGTCCATCACGTTACTCCCTCTGTCCATCACATTACTCCTTCTGTCCATCACGTTACTCCCTCTCTCCATCACATTACCCCCTCTGTCCATGCCGCTGATGCATGCAAAGGAATGGCAGACACCGATACGGTTTGCATCGGTGGGGTCGCAGGAGTTGCCAGTCAGCGTTCAACTCAATGTTGGACTGCCTTAGGTGCTCCAGCTCCAGATCTTTCCCTGGGGGTTTACTCCCGAAGCCTTCCCAATGAGTGGGTATAGCCGCAAGGCTGTGGAAGCTTGAGATCCGAGTTTTCCTTCTCCTAGATCAGCTGTTGAGTCCCATCTTCCTGAAGCAACTGGTTTTAAGGTGCCAGTAACCCACTTTTGCCCCTTCTCCTGTCAGAAATGGTTCCACTAGGCTTAGTGGCTAAGCCACACGTGAAGCCAAGGAGCTGGCCTTGGTTATCAGAGGCAATTTGAGACACACAATATGGGGAGTATTTAACAGGTCCCAACACCTCTCCCCCACAAATGACAAGTTTCAGGAACTACTGTTGTTGTAACATGTGGCTATTTGAGTTACTGTTGCCTTCATATCAGCTTAGTGGGTGCGTGGTTAAGGCATTCGACTAGTGACCTGAAGATCGTGAGTTCGAGCACCAGCCGAGGCAACGTGTTGTGTCCTTGAGCAAGGCACTTAACCACACATTGCTCTGCGACGACACTGGTGCCAAGCTGTTTCGGCACTTGCCCTTCCCTTAGACAACATCGATGTTGCAGAGGGGGGAGACTTGTAGCATGGGCAACTACCGGTCTTCCATACAAGCAACACACATCAAAGTTGCTGGTGAATGCAGCAGGCCAGGTAGCATCTCTAGGAAGAGGTACAGTCGACGTTTCAGGCTGAGTCCTGACGAAGGATCTCGGCCTGAAACGTCGACTGTACCTCTTCCTAGAGATGCTGCCTGGCCTGCTGCGTTCACCAGCAACTTTAATGTGTGTTGTTTGAATTTCCAGCATCTGCAGAATTCCTGTTGTTTGGTCTTCCATACAACCTTGCCCAGGCCTGCGCCCCTGGAGAGTGAAGACTTTCCAGGTGCAGTTCCATGGTCTCGCAAGACTAACGGATGCCTTAACCATATCAGCTTAATCCAGTCTGGCCATTCTCCTCTGACCTCTCTCATTAACAAGGTGTTTTTGCCCACAGAACTGCTGCTCACTAGATGTTTTCTACACCACTCACTGTAAACTGTAAAGACTGTTGTGCGTGAAATTTCCAGGAGATCAGCATTTTCTGAGATTCTCAAATCAGCCCGTCTGACACCTACTACCATTCCACGGTCAAAGACACTTAGATCACATTCCTTCCTCATTCTGATGTTTGGTCTCAACAACAGCTGAACCCCTTGACCTTGTCTGCATGATTTTATGCATTGAGTTGCTGCCACATGATTGGCTGATTAGCTATTTGCATTAATGAGCAGGTGTCTGGATGTACTTAATGAAGTGGTCACTGAGTGCTGAACAGTGCAATACACAGTACAGATCGTCTGGTGCAAGACGCCATGTCAACTTTTTAACCTACTCTAGGATCAATCTAACCCTTCCCTCCTACATAACCCTCCATGCGCCTACCTTAAATACCCCTAATAAATCATCCTTTATGGTAGGGCATTCCACACATGCAGCACTCTCTGTGTAAAGTACTTACCTCTTTTCCCCAATCACCTTAAAATTATGCCTCCTGGCATTAGGCATTTCCACTCCGGGAAAAGCCTCTGGCCATCCTCTCGATCTGTGCCTCTAAGCATCTTGCATACTTCTGTCAAGTCTCCTCTCAGCCTCCTTCGTTCCAAAGTGAAAGCCCGCGTTCACTCAACTTATCCTCATAAGATAGGCTCACTACGTCAGGCAGCAGCCTGATAAATTTCCTCTGCACCCTCTCTAAAACTTCTACATTCTTCCAATGATGAGGCAACAAAACCTGAGCACAATAGATTGGAGTGGGTGGGAATGATCTGACATCTGGTACTGCGGCAAATAAGTTAAATGACATCTTTCTGGGTTGTAAGAAAATACAGCAAATACGTGGGTTCATCTTTGGGTGTCACACCTGATACAACAGACTATGACATGACTGGACTTGGCTCTGATCACCTCTAGGGTTGAACGGGTCACGGAAAAACGCTGCAGAGAGTTGTAAACATTCAGCTCCATCGTGGACACCGGCCTCCGTAGTATCCAGGACATCTTCAAGGAGTGATGCCTCAAAAAGGCGGCGTCCAACATACAGGAGCCCCATCACCCAGGACATGCCTTCTTCTCATTGCTACCAACAAGGAGGAGGTACAGGAACCTGAGGGCACACACTCAATGATTCAGGATCAGCTTCTTTCCCTCTGCCATCCGATATCTGAATGGACATTGAATCCATGAACACTACGTGACTACTTTTTTACTTTTATTTTTGCACTACTTATTTAATTTAACCATTTTATATCTATTTACTGTAATTCAGTTTTTTTCTTTCTATTATTATGTATTGCATCATACTGCTGCTACAAATACAACAAATTTCACGACACGTGCCGGTGATATGAAACCCGATTCTGGCGAATTTTCAGATAAATCTAAACACCCCATAGGTTGGTTAAAGGCAGCTAGGTTATACTGAAATTAGATTAATTTGAAAGTTGGTGTAAGATCTCTTAAGAGTTCTTAAATAGGAAATAGGCTGACAGAATAAAAGTAATTGCACAAAATGCTCTCCCCTCAACTATAAACAGCGGATGTTGAAGAAGAAATAACCCTGTCACAGCTCTGTGGGGTGAAAGGATATGACCAATTTTTATTGGAAAGACAGAAGATAATTTTAGTTGTCATTGAAGGCAATAGGTTGATAAATGAGGTTAATACTAAAGGTTGCTTGATGGCCAGCAGTGATATGTTGGGTTGAAGGGCCTGTTTCTGTCTCTATGACTATCACTATGGTGGATCTGTAATTTTAACTTTGAGGCTGCTTGTTAACGTGCTGTGATTTGTGTACAAGTGTGCTCAGCTTCCTCTGCATAACAATGACTTTCCGTCTCTCACCATTTTCTATTTTTGTCCTACCAGAGTGGATGACCACACATAAAATGAGATTCTGCAGACGCTGGAAATCCAGAGTAACAAGCACAAAATGCTGGAGGAATTCAGCAGTTCAGGCACCATCTCTGGAAAGGAATAAAACATCAATGTCCTGATGATGTCTCGGCCGGAAATGTTAACGCTTTATTCCTTTGCATAGATACCGCCTGGCGTCTGAGTTCCTCTATCATTTTCTGTGTGTCACACTGGATGACCGCACAGTTTTCCAGGACGTATTCCACCTGTGATGTCCTTGCCCACTGATCCTGACTATATCCCCTTGCAGTCTCCTCACATTCTTCTCACAACAGGCATGGACACGCAAACCTACGTCAGGGGCAAACGTGGGTCCATAACTTGGGGTCATGTTCAGATCAGTAGCATAGACTGCGAGTAGCTGCAATCACAACATTTCTCAGCATCGCAACCCCAAAATGATCTGCCTTGCCTACAACTGGCAGAAATGTTACATCTGCCCATTCACTTCCTTCGTCACCTCTACTCAGGACTTCAACCAGTCCTTCTAGGTGAGGCAATACTTCAGCTGCGAATCTGTTGGGGTTGTCTACTGTAACCAGTGCTCCTGATGTGGTCTCCTCCTCATGGCTGAGATTTGATGTAGATCTGGGGACCACTTGTCGAACATCTCTACTCCATCTGAAGAAAGCAGAGGTTCCTGGTGGCCAACCATTTTAATTCCGATCCCCATTCCCATTTCGACATGTCAGTCCACGGCCTCCTCTACTGCCACAGTGACTTCACTCTCAGGGTGTGGAGAAACACCTCATATTTCATCTGGGTAGTCTCCAACCTGATGGCATGAACGTTGATTTTCCTCCCCCTTCCCTCCTCTATTCCACACTCAGGCCTCTGGCCCCTTTTCCTCACCTGCCTTCGGTGTTCCTCCCTCCTTCCCTTTCTCCCATGGTCCACTCTACTCTCTTGTCAGATTCTTCCTTATCCAGCACTTTGTCTTTTCCACCTATCACCCCCCAGATTCTTAATCTATCCCCCCACTTTCCCCACCCACCAGGTTTCACCTATTCCCTTCGAGCTTGTCCTCCACCTCCTCCCCCCTCCTCACCTTCTTATTCCGGCATCTTCCCCCTTCCTTTCCAGTCCTGATGAAGGGGGTCTCAGCCCAAAATATTGACTGTCTATCCATTTCCACAGATGCCACCCGACCTGCTGAGTTCCTCCTGCGTTTTGTACCGTTTTGGATTTCCAGCATCTGCAGAAACTCTTGCAAGTATGATCTGCTTATTTGTGCTCTTCATGTGCCTATGATGGATGGAGGATTGAGTTGGCAATAGATAATGAAACGGCAATCCACGTGAAATTTCAGTACAGATTCATTGTTAGTGAGCTAAATAGATACTCTATTAGTTTCAGTTTTCTCTACATTAACCATTCGTGGGCCAAGCCAGTATTCTTTTGCAGTCTAATTTTGTTTATTAATCTCTTGTATGGCACCTTATCAAACATCCTCTGAAAATTCTAATATACCACATCCATCCTGCTTGTTACAACCTCAGCAGGGACTCTTTACAGATTTGCTAAAACTGGTGGATGCACCAAGATTGGCAATAGTGGTGGATGCTGGTTCAATTTCAATACTGAAGAGAAATTGGGATAGGTACGTGGATGGGAGGGTTATAGACTTCTATGGTCTGGATGCAGGTTGCTGGGACTAGGTACAGTTGAAGTCAGAAGTTTACATACACCTTAGCCAAATACATTTAAACTCAGTTGTTCACAATTCCTGACACTTAATCCTAGAAAACATTCCCTGTCTTAGGTCAGTTAGGATCACTACTTTATTTTAAGAATGTGAAATGTTAGAATAATAGCAGAGAGAATGATTTATTTCAGCTTTTATTTCTTTCATCACTTTCCCAGTGGGTTAGAAGTTTACATACACTTTGTTAGTATTTGGTGGCATTGACTTTAAATTGTTTAACTTGGGTCAAATGTTTCGGGTGGCCTTCCACAAGCTTCTCACAGTAAGTTGCTGGAATTTTGTTCCATTCCTCCAGACAGAACTAATATAACTGAGTCAGGTTTGTAGGTCTCCTTGCTTGCACACACATTCTCAGTTCTGCCCACAAATTTTCTGTTGGATTGAGGTCAGAGCTTTGTGAAGGCCACTCCAATACCTTTACTTTGTTGTCCTTAAGCAATTTTGCCACAACTTTGGAGGTATGCCTCGGTCATTGTCCATTTGGAAGACCCATTTGCGACTGAGCTTTAACTTCCTGGCTGATGTCTTGAGATGTTGCTTTAATATGTCCACATAATTTTCCTTCCTCATGATGCCATCTATTTTGTGAAGTGCACCAGTCCCTCCTGCAGCAAAGCACCCCCACAACATGATGCTGCCGCCCCCATGCTCCACAGTTCAGATGGTGTTCTTCGGCTTGCAAGCCTCACCCCTTTCCCTCCAAACATAACGATGGTCATTATGGCCAAAGAGTTCAACTTTTGTTTCATCAGACCAGAGGACATTTCTCCATAAAGTAAGATCTTTGTCCCCAAGTGCACATGCAAACCGTAGTCTGGCTTCTTTATGGTGGTTTTGGAGCAGTGGCTTCTTCCTTGCTGAGCAGCCTTTCAGGTTATGTCGATATAGGACTCGTTTTACTGTGGGTATTGATACTTGTCTACCTGTTTCCTCCAGCATCTTCACAAGGTCCTTTGCTGTTGTTCTGGGATTGATTTGCACTTTTCGTGCCAAAGACGTTCATCTCTAGGAGACAGAATGCGTCTCCTTCCTGAGTGGTATGATGGCTGCGTGGTCCCATGGTGTTTATACTTGCATGCTATTGTTTGTACAGATGAACGTGGTACCTTCAGGTGTTTGGAAATTGCTCTCAAGGATGAACCAGACTTGACATCTTTTTCTGACCTCAATCCGATAGAAAATTTGTGGGCAGAACTGAAAAAGCATGCGCGAGCAAGGAGACCTACAAACCTGACTCAGTCACACCGGTTCTGTTTGGAGGAATAGAACAAAATTCTAGCAACTTACTGTGAGAAGCTTGTGGAAGACTATCCAGAACATTTGACCCAAGTTAAACAATTGAAAGGCAATGCTACCAAATACTAACAAACTGTATGTAAGCTTCTGACCCACTGGGAAGGTGATGAAAGAAATAAAAGCTGAAATAAATCATTCTCTCTACTATTATTCTGAGATTTCATATTCTTAAAATAAAGTAGTGATCCTAACTGACCGAAGACAGGGAATGTTTTCTCGGATTAAATGTCAGGAATTGCAAAAAACTGAGTTTAAATGTATTTGGCTAGGGTGTATGTAAACTTCTGACTTCAACCGTAGATTAATAGTTGGCACAGACTAGATAGACCAAATGGCCTTTTTCTGTGCTGTAGTGCTTTATGACTCTACAACTCTACAATTTCCCTTTCATGAATCTAGGTTGACTCTTCCCAATCCTATTTTTATTTACTTACGGCTCTATTTATTTATTTATTGAGATACAACATGGAGTAGGCCCTTACAGCAATCACCCAATTTAATCCGAGCCTAATCATGGGACAATTTACAATAACCTATTAACCTAGCAACTGTTAGGTCTTTAGATTGTGGGAGGAAACCAAGGCACCCAGAGGAAACCCACGTGGTCACCCGGAGAATGTACAGGCAGCAGCGGGAATTGAACCCGGTTGCCCTATACTGTAAAGTATTGCACTGTCCACTTGGCAGCTGTGCCCCCCACCGTCACATCCAGAATAATAGATTCCAGCCTTTTCCCCACTAAGACATCACTCTAACTTGTTTCCCATTTTCGCTTGCCCCCCTTTCTTAAATAATGGGGTTACGTTTGTGATCATACCCATAGAGAGGAAATGCAGTGTTCTGAAAAAATTATAGACACACAAACAAAACAATAACATTGCATCTCCAGAACACCGTATACAAGGAGATTTGTCCTTTGCATTTACTTCACTTTTCCTTTAAACCAGATATATCTTACGTTTGGTTCAATTAACCATTGGGACCACATTTGGAGTGAGTGCCATGCCGAATGTGAATATGGAGTCATTTCCGTGACGTAAGCGCTTGCTGCTTACAGTTTCATTATTCTGTTGCCAGAGCTGTCCGAGAGAGACCGCCTGCCCCACCTTGGCTCCGAGGAACTCAGTCCTGATGTTATCCCTCCCCTGTGACACACAACGATCTCCTCCAACCTTGTGTAATGGTGTGGCCCAGTTTTGAGACGATTCATTGTTCCTAGTTCATCAGCTTGCAGAACGGGACCGTCCCTGTCTAGTGTTTTTTGGGACATCTAAGTATAGATCCTGTGCATACCCTTGTCCCTGGTGAGCTTTATTTAGCTCTTTTATTTATCAATTTTGTCTCTCCTTTTCGGTTATTGACTCTCACATGATTTTATCAGAGCCTGAGTCTGTTTGTTATGACTTGAAAAATTTAGCCGCTAAATTTCAGCTTTAACGGCACCGTGAAGCGGCTCAGTCACTGCTCTCAAAACAAAACACATCCTGTAAACACACGCAGAATGCTGGAGGAACTCAGCAGGTCAGGCAGCATCTATAGAGATGAATAAACAGTCAGTGTTTCAGGCTGAGACCCTTCATCAGGACTGGAAAGGAAGGTACAGTACAGTACTGGATATCGGTTAAAATAGGAAGGTGGTTGGGAACTTAGCTTTGTATCAGCTCAGTAGTATTAAGTGTTATTTGATGGTATAGACAGTATATATAATCTGTTCCTAAAAGGTTGAGTGTTTATTTTCAGACTCCTGTACCTGCTCTCTGAAGGTAGTAATTAGAAGAGGGGATGTCGTTGGTGAAGGAGGTTCTTAATGATGCCATGTTTTTGAGTCATCACCTTTTAACGATGTCCTCAGTTCTGGGGAGGTTAGCACCCAAGATGGAGCTGGCAACCCTCTGCAGCTTTTTCTGATTCTGTGCAGTGACCCCCTCGTACCTTATACTTCTCCTCCTCCACCCCCCCACCTTCTTATTCTAGTGTCTGCTCCCTTCCTTCTTGTCCTGACGAAGGGTCTTGGCCTGAAGCATTGACCATTCATTTCCCTCCATAGATGCTGCCTGACCTGCTGCGTTCCTTCAAATACTCTGTGTGCGTTGCTCAAGATTTTCATCATCTGCTTGGGATGCTGAAAGAGGAAGGTTTACCCCAGGGTGCATCAGCGATGAAACAAATATTAATTCACCATCACACTCCCTGTCTGACCACTGTCTGTGCCCTTTGCACGGTTACACGAGACCCAACGAAAGGTTGAGGAGCAATGTCTCCTGTCTTGGCACGTCAAGGCACAGTATTGAATGTCCCAACTTTAAATGACCTGATCTTTCTGTCTGTATGAGAAGTGGCCATTTTAGCCTGCCATCCTTCCTCTCTTTTCTATTATTCTGTATAGTCTGACTGTAACACATTGTGGAGACAAAGAGGTTTAGCTGATCTTAATTGCCTCATTATTTCACCCTATCGGAGATATTCCCTTCATTTTACCCACTGCCTTCTCTCACCTTCTCTCATACCTAGACTAACTCTCAGGTCCCAGGCCTGAGCATTAACCTCTTCTCTCTCCAGACATGCTGCACAACTTGCTAAGTCTCTCACCGTTCTCTGCTATTCTTCTTTCAAATTACCCCAGTCTGTAGTTTTTCCTTAGATTTTCATTTACAGATGAAATACATATCCCTACTCAAATTTCTGGTGCCCCCCCCATACAAAACAGGGCATCGCTTATTCAAATTCTGACCCATTCACAGTCCAGACAGCTCTTGTGCACCGTCAGAGACATTTAGATATTAAAAATACATCTGCTGTTTTGCAGACCAGCCTCATTAAGGACGCAAGACAATGTCAAATTGAGATATTAAAAATTTGCTGATGCTAGTACATTATTCCTCTTTTCCCACACAGGGATCTATTTTCATAGAAAATACATCAGCACGTTCAAATGTTATTTCCAGGGTTTATACTATGGATGTGTTGGAACTTTAAGTAACTTATCTAGCAGCTCACCTTTACATATTGTTATATTATTGCTTAAATGATTACCTGAAATTGCACACAACCCCTCATCTAATAACACTACTCAGAACCTGACAATGAGGAACATCTCATTGTTTATACGACATTGTGGGAGTCAAATTAAATCCTGCGTTCTACTCTTTCCATTCTGTAAATCCCTGCCCATCTATCACTGCTCATTAGACCTGTCAGTCTTAATTGAATCTTTTTTTAAACTATCTCAAACGATGCTGGGTCTTTCGTCCCACGAATTCTTCCAAATCGCTTTTACACTTTGAAAGCCGCACAGTCTGTGAAGAGCTGCTTGTGCTGCCAGGAGTGATTTATTCCTGACCATTATACTGTGAGGCTTCCTTTCTTCGTTTCTGCTCAGTCAACAATTTGCGTTGACTGGGAGGCAGACTTTCTCAGACATCTTAAAATATTCAATTAGGGAAAGCTCCTCTGTATCCAGATAAATCTGCTACCTCAAACTGGCTCTGTGATGTGTCAGGATTCAAGAGGTGAAGAAAAAGATTGGAAATTAGGGAAGGAGCAACTGAAGCAGTGACTGCTTGCATTTATCTGAGGTGGCGCTAGGTTCGATCCCGACCTGCACTGTGTCTGTGTGGAGTTTGCAAGTTCATGGGTATTAATAAGCTCTGAGGGCCTGACCTGGCCTCAACACATCGGTGCAGCTATAAAGAAGGCAAGACAGTTGCTATGTTTCATTAGGAGTTTGAGGAAATTTGGTATGCCACCTGAAACACTCGAAAATTTCTACAGACGTGCCATGGAGAGCAATTCCATAGTTTAATATGCACGGCATCAAAGTAAGCGGCAAAGGGTTGCTAAATTAGTCAGCCCCATCCCGGGCACTAACTTCTGTCATATCCAGAATAGCTTCGAGGAGCAATGCCTCAAAAAGTCGGCATCCATCATTAAGGACCCCCATCACCCAGCTCACACCTTGTTCTCATGGCTACCAACAGGGTAGAGGTACAGAAGCCTGAAGGCACACAGTCAATGACTCAGGAACAGCTTCTTCCCCTCTGCCATCCAATTTCTGAATTGACATTGAACCCATGAACAATACCTCACTACTTTTTTATTTTTATCTTTGCACTACTTATTTAATGTAACTACAGTATTAAATATAATTATATACTTACTATAATCTATTCATTCTATATCTATCATGTATTACATTGTACTACTGCCGCAAAGTTAGCAAATTTCATGACACATGGTGGTGATATTAAACCTGATTCTGGCTCTCCTTATTTCCTCTCACATCCAACATGTGCAAGTCAGCAGGTTCAAATTTCTAAGTGCATTTATTATGAAAGTACGTACGCAGTACATACTGAGATTCACCTGCTCCACAG
Organism: Mobula birostris; assembly: GCF_030028105.1. Lineage (NCBI taxonomy): Eukaryota > Metazoa > Chordata > Chondrichthyes > Myliobatiformes > Myliobatidae > Mobula > Mobula birostris. The sequence continues at coordinate 11,097,647 of NC_092401.1, forward strand.
ACAATCGCAAAACAAGGAACCATGGAACCAACCCATTCAAAGAAAAACACCAAACCCCCTCCTCCCCATGCAAAAAAGATATGCAAACTGCAATAAAAAAAGAGTGAAAACACGGAATATAAAACGCAAAATCAAAAGGCATATTCCAGTTCAGTTCAGCTCAGTGTTCAGTACCTGCAGGCCGCCCCAATTCAAAAATCGTCCTAAAGCAATAACAAAATAGAGTGACCAGAAATAGATCACATTATAAACCTGGGAGTCCAAATCTTCAATCTGCATCAATTAAACCTACAGCATTGAGGGAGGGAGAGGTCACTCTAACGCAAGGACACTCGGGACCAGCTAGAGAGAGGGTAATCAGCTGCTGTGAATTCCCCTTGTGAGTGATAGAATATGGGGTGGGGGGGATACTGATGAGAATATTGGAAAAATACAGGATTAATGCAGGATTAGTATAAATGGGTGGCATAGCCACTGAGAACCCTTGAGACTAGAATTGAATACAACTACATATGGCTGAACTAGACATAACTTCCTGACTTGAACTCAATGCTTTGACTAATAAAAGCACAGATACGATACACCTGTTTATATATATAGGCATCCGTTAGTCTCGTGAGATCATAGATTTGCGCCTTGGAAGGTTTCCAGGGCACAGGCCTAGGCAAGGTTGTATGGAAGACCGGCAGTTGCCCATGCTGCAAGTCTCCCCTCTCTGCGCCACCGATGTTGTCCAAGGGAAGGGCACTAGGGCTGATACAGCATCGCAGAGCAATGTGTGGTTAAGTTGCCTTGCTCAAGGACACAACATGCTGCCTTAGCTGAGGCTCGAACTAGCGACCTTCAGGTCACTAGACCGACGCCTTAACCACTTGGCCACGCGCCACCTGTTTACTACCCTATCAGCCTGTGCAGTCACTTTTGTGGATTCATGGACTTGGACCCCAATGTCCCTCTGCATATCAGTGCTGTCGCGGGGCTTCCCATTAACAAAGTACCGTTCATTTACATTGATCCCCCAAAGTGCAGCACTTCACACTTGGCTGGGTTCAATTCCATTTGCCATTTCTCCGTCCATGTCTACAACTGATCTATATCCTTTGGCAATATTTTACACCACCAATCTTTGCACACAACAAAAGGTAAGCATTTGAAAGAGAACTGGCTCTGTGGAACCACCTAATGCGCCCTGTCTGGCGGCCATCATTGTGTGATAGGGAAGCTGCAAGACATCAGACCACAAAACCCTACAGAGGGCAGCAAAAATCGCCAAGAGGATCACTGAGGTCTCCCTCCCCACTATTCGTCATTCTTACCGGGAGTGTTGCAGATGAAGCCTCAAAGCATTGCTGAGGATTTCCACCACAATCTCTTTGACCCACTACCATCAGGAATGAGGTACAGAAACATCAGGACTCGGACTGCCAGACTGGGAACAGCTTCTTCCCACAGGCTGTGAGAATAATGAACACCCTGCCGCCACCGAGGTCTCATCTCCAGGCCAGTGAGCTGTTCACTTGTGCTGCCCTGTACTACATAAATTTTGAACTAGATTTTGTTAACTTAGTAATGGTGACATTTTGGTTTACGTGCTGTGTGTGATATATGTTGTGTGGCTGCACTATGGTTCAGGGGAACATTGTTTTGTTTGTTTGTATATACAGTATGTATAGTCAGATGACAATAATCTTTAACTTGAGCTTGGTTAGCTTGAGAAGGGTTACTTGCCAGGCTTCTAGTTTGCTGCTGACTGACCAACTCTGAGTGTTGACAATCCATGCTACGGCTGTGGTAAATTAAAATGTCTAGTATGTCAAAGTTCAAAGTAAATTTGTTATCAAAGTACATATATGTCATTATATGTTATCCCGAAATCCATTTTCTTGCAGGCATTCACTGTAAATACAAAAGAAACACGATAGAATCAATGAAAAAACTCACATAACAAAATGGCCTAACAAGTGCAAAAGACAACAAAAATAACAACAATAAATAAATAAACAATAAATATCAAGAACATGAGATGAAGAGTCCTTGATAGTGAGTCCATAGGTTGTGGGAAGACATAAGTGATGGGGTGAGTGAGATTGAGTGATATTATGTCCTCAGAAACTTGCATAATGCTGGGGTAAATCCTACTTACAAAAATTTCCACAGGTCACAAACACTTTGACATAGGATGTTTGCTGTAACTCTTCCCACAATGATCTTCCTACAAATGATGGTCTTGAACCACCGCACCATCTGACCTCTTAACTTCGTCACATAAGTACGTATATACTGATACATCACAGCCGAGTCTGTGGACAATTGATTGAATATTTAGAGGGTATTGGGTGGTATCAGATCAATGTGCAACATATAGGGGTCAACCAAGCAAAGCGTCCACATCATGGTGAAGCTGTACCAAATCTGTGTTCTACAGGGCAGAATGCTGACGCATGACGGAGAACGACCTTGCCAAGCTGTCGCCATTCCACACCACGAGCCTCCGGAAGATCCTCTGTATTTTCTAACCAAGAAAGAATTCCAACCACACCCTACTCCTTCAGTCTCACCAAGAGGACACGGCCACAATTATCATGAGGAAACATTGGAGATGGATTGGGAACGTGATGAGGAGGGAGGCCAACTCCATCATCAAGACAGCACTTACTTCGAGACCATTTATTCAATATTTCCACATGATGTAATTTGACCCTTTTCAAATCTATTTTGTGATTTCAATATATGGGGAGAGGAGCGGAAGTGGTGACACTGTTGGTTCTATCTGAGGTATCACAATAGCCCTTTCTTTTTCTTTTTCTTTTTTCCTTAGTTTTCTTTTAGTTTGGGTAGATAGGTTTTTTTTTAATGAGATATATATATATATTTTTCTTTTTCTGTTTTTTTAATGATACTTTTGTATTTTTATGTATACTTTTTATATACTCTATTGATAATTTGTGAGATTTTGGGAGGTTTATTAACTTTGTGTTACTTGACTGTATACTTGTATAACATAATTATTATTAACTAATACAATCCCAATCGCTCTGTACCTATTTTTTGTAATGTGCATGACGTTGAAATTAATAAAAGGATTGAAAAAGAAAAAAGACAGCACTTCATTGGGCTTCTGAAGAGCAGAGGAAACGCAGGAGACCAAAAACAACTTGGTGCCGTACTGTCGAGGCAAAAATGAGGTCCCTGATCTTTAGCTGGGGCACAATAGAAAAGATGGCCAAGGAGAGACAGTGATGGAGGACCTTCATTGCTATCCTAAATGGCAGTGGTGTAACGGTCAGTATAGGTGGTACATTATAGTAGAGAGTAGAACTTTATCGTCATTGCTGAAGAGAATAAAATTGTGGTGCTACACCAGTCTGTGCAAAACAGAGACTTACAATGCATGCGGTACGGCTTAATTAATCAATAAATAAACATAATAAATAAATAAATTCTCATATTTACATGCAACAAATGTTCAAAGTAAAACTTATTATCAGAGTATATATGTGTCACCACATACAACCCTGAATTCTTTTTCCTGCAGGCATACCCAGCAAATCTATAGAACAGTAACTGTAAACAGAATCAGTGAACAACAAACTGTGCAAATGCAAATATAAGTAAATAGAAATAAAAAACGCGAGCATGAACTAACAAGATAAAATGAGACAATCCCTTGTCGGAACATGAGAAACAGAATCAGTGTAGTTAACCCCTTTTGTTCAAGAGCCCAGTGGTTGAGGGTAGTGACTGTTCTCGAATTGGTGTTGTCAGACCTGAGGCACTTGTCCCTTCTACCTGATGGCAGCAATGAGAAGAGGGCATGGCCTGGGTGGTGAGGATCTCTGGTAATGGATGCTGCTTTTCTATGGCAAATGTTAACGTAGATGTGCTCAATGGTTGGGAGTGCTTTACCCGTGATATGCTGATAGACTTCAATAGCCCAGGACACTCAAAAGCCATTGGCAAGCCAGGTTGTAGCACCATTCAGCTGCCTTTGGGAAGGAGCTAGTTTTCAGTCGAACTGTCTTGGCCAAGATGTTTCTGTATCTCTTACCAGATGACAGGAGATTGAGCAGACAGTGCCTTGGTCAGGATGGGTCTTTAATGATGCTACAAGCGTGCTGTAGGCATCAGGTGGTTGTAGATTGTCTTCAAGCTTGGTAACTGAATCCCACTGATGTGCTGAGCCGTCCTAATCACCCGCTGGAGAGGGAGCACAGTCAAAGTGAGACAAAGATGAAGCTGCTGAAAATCTGCAATAAACACCACAGAAAATGCTGGACATGCTCAGCAGGTCGTTTCAGTGACAGAATCTTTGCTCTATAGATGCTACTTGACGTGTTCAACAACTCCAGCATTTTCTGATGATGATCATATTGGCTTCAGAATCAGAATCAGGTTTAGTGTCATCAGCATATGTCATGAAATTTCTTGTTTTTGCAGCAGCAGTGCAATGCAATACATAATAATGGAAATAAACTGAATTACAATGAGTATATATATGAAATAGTTAAATAAGTAGTGCAAAAATAGAAATAAAAGAAGTGAGTTCATGTTCATGGGTTCAATGTCCATTCAGGAATCTGCCGGACTGAGAACAAGGCATGACCCAGGTGTTGAAGGTCCTTAATGATGGATGCTACCTTTTTGAGGCATCGCTCCTTGAAGGTGTCCTGGATATTACGGAGACTATTGTTCCTGATGGAGCTGAACAAGTTTCAGCTCTGCAGCATTTTTCAATCCTATGCAGCATCCCCTCCACCCCCCATACCCAGCAGTGACTCAGCCAGTTAGAATGCTCTGCACGGTACATATGTGGACATTTGTGACTTACCAAATCTCCTCGAACTACAAATGAAATATAGCCACTGTCTTGCCTTCTTTATAGCTGCATCAGTACATTGGGTCCAGGTTAGATCTTCAGAAATATTGAGACCCAGGAACTTGAAATTACTCACTCTTTCCACTTCTGATCCTTCTACGAGCACTGGTGTGTGTTCCCTCGACTTACCCTTTCTGAAGTCCACAATCAGTCCTTTGGTCTTACTGATGTTGCGTGCAAGGCTGTTGCAGTGACACCTCTCAACTAGCTGATAAATCTGTATGTCCCCTTGTCTCCATCTGAGATTCTGCCAACCATGGTTGTATCTTAAGCAAATTTATAGATGGCATTTGAGCTGTGCCTAGCCACAGAGCCATGGATGTAGAGACAGTAGAGCACTTGGCTAAGCACACATCCCTGAGGTGAGCCAGTGTTGATTGTCAGTGAGGAGGAGATGTTATCTCCTTCTTGCACAGATTGTGATCTTCTGGTTAGGAAATCAAGGATCCAGTTACAGAGTGTGGTACAGGGGCTCCAGGGTCTGGAGCTTTTTGATCAGGGCTTCAGGAATGATGGTGTCCAATGCTGAGCTGTAGTCAATGAACAGCATCCTAACAAAGGTATTTGCATTGTCCAGGTGATCCAAGGCTGTGTGAGGAGCCAAAGAGATTGTATCTGCTGTAGACCTATTGTGGCGATAGGCAAATTGCAGTGGGTCCAGGTTCCTACTGAGACAGGAGGTAATTCTAGCCATGACCAACCTCTCAAAGCACTGAAGAAGTAATGAAAAAGGGCCAAAAGTGGAAAAATTATCTCAGCAAGTCTTCATTTATAGAGATTTAAAAATAAACCTCAATGAGTTTGAAAGAAACTGCTTAGATTCACTGAAACATCATCTTTTACAATGCATCACTCTTCTACGAGGCAATGGATGTGATTGGATAATTCCACTGTCAGTCAAGCCTGAAGACCACATGGCTGAGATTGAACTGAGCCATGTGACTTTGTGTTCCTCCAATTGTCCTCCAATGACCGCACATTTGCCGAAGATACCTAGGTTGGGTTGTGAGAAGTTGCTGTATGTTCCGCCATGTGTTCTGTTTCCTCAGCTGAACTTCTATCTGTGAAATTTGATAACGCCAGGTCCCTTGTGAGCTAAGAAAAATCTCCAGACCTCGTCCCTCCTGTCAGCTGACACACTTGGGAGGAAATGGATTCTCCTGATGATAGAATACTGAAGGAGCAAATGAAACATAGCATTGCATTCGAGGGGTACGTGTTCAGAATTTTAAAGGAGGTCACTGCATCTTGATCAAGCCCATCACGGTGAATTGCAGGACACTATGGACATTTTTTTCACCACTGCTACTTCAAAGGAAGGCTGGTGCACTGCTGAGGAATCAAAAACAAGGACTCAAATCCCCTCGGTGTGATCAGTTTAGGCTGAGACAGAGGAACAAAAATATGTGAGGACACATAATCCAAGCTTTGAAAATGACGAGTACAAGCAATCAACTTGAAGACAGAGGACAAGAGCACAAATTAATGAGCCTTAAACAAAATGTGAGAGAGTATTAAATGTGATTAGTGGCTACGTGGAATAGGATCTGTTCTGGAGATGTATTATTTAACTTGTTGAAAGACAAATACTTGCTTAAAGATAAAAATTAGCAGCTCTGTAGAGTGACAGAGATCAGGATGGTGATGCGGATCTCTGGGCTCGCTGCTATCAGCAGCTCCCACCAGACAAAAAGCAAGCAGAGCAGAGCTTGCCTGTCTGCCAGCTGATTCACACCCTCTGTCGCAGATCTGCTGCGCCTGTAGCGTGTTCTGCCTATTAAATATATAGCATGTATAGGATATTGGGCACAGTTTGCAAATCTGGCTGAGTGGTGCCACTAAATATCGGCAAAAACAAAGAGCTGACTATTACCTACAGGAGGAAGAAAATGGAGGTCCATGAGCCAGTCTTTATCAGGGGATCAAAGGTGACGGGGTCACTAACTTTACATTCAAAAACTGAACTGTACTGATTCCACAACCTATGGACTCACTTTCAAGAACTCTGCACTCATTTATTTATTATCTCCTTAAGCCCATAAGACACAGGAGCAGAATTAGGCCATTTGGTCTGCTCCGCCATTCAATCAAGGCCGGTCCTTTTTTCTCCTCCTCAGCCGCACTCCCCGGCCTTCTCTCCGTAACCTCTGATGCCGTGTCCAATCAAGAACCTATCAAGCTCTGCCTTGAATACACCCAATGAGCGAGCCTCCACAGTTGCATGTGGTAACAAATTCCAGAAATTCACTACCCTCTGGCTGAAGAAATTTCCCCATATCTGTGTTTTATCTATCTTGAGGCTGTGCCTTCTTACCTTAGACTCCCTCACAACGGGAAACATCCTTACCACATCTACTCTGTCCAGGCCTTTCAACATTTGAAAGGTTTCAATGATGTCCCCTCCCCATCCTTCTGAATTCCAGCGAGTACAGACCCAGAGCCATCAAACATTCCTCGTATGATAAACCTTTCATTACCGGAATCATCCTTGTGAACCTCCTCTGGACCCTCTCCAATGCCAGCACATCTTTTCTAAGATGAGGAGGCCAAAAACTGTTCACAATACTCAAGGTGAGTCCTCACCAGTGCCTTATAAAGCCTCAGCATCACATCCCTGCTCTTGTATTCTAGACCTCTTGAAATGAATTCTAACATGGCATTTGCCTTCCCCACAACTGACTCAACCTGCAAATTAACCTTCAGGGTGTTCTGCACAAGGACTCCCAAGTCCCTCTGCCTCACAGATTCCTTGATTTTCTTCCCATTTAGAAAATAATCTGCTCATTTATTTCTACTACCAAAGGGCATGACCATGCATTTTCCAGCATTGTATTTAATTTGTCACTTTCTTACCCATTCTCCTAATCTGTCCAAGTCCTTCTGCAGTTTACCTTTTCCTCAACACTACCTGCCCCTCCACCAATCTTCATACCATCTGCAAACTTGTCAACAAAGCTACCTATTTCGTCATCTAAATAATCGATATGTAGCATAAAAAGAAGCGGTCCCAACACTAACCCCTGCAGAGCACCACTAGACACTGGCAGACAACCAGACAAGGATCCTTTTATTCTCACTTGCTACCTTCTGCCAATCAGCCAATGTTCTGACCATGCCAGTAACTTTCCTGTAATACCATGGACTCTTAACTTGGTAATCAGCCTCATGTGTGGCACCTTATCAAAGGCCTTCTGAAAGTCCATATATATAACATCCACTGCATTCCCTTTATCTATCCTACTTGCAATCTCCTCAAAGAATTCCAGGCAAGATTTCCCCTTAAGAGACCATGTTGACTTTGCCCTATCTTGTCCTGTGTCACCAAGAACTCATCCTTAACAATTGGTTCCAACATTTCCAACCACTGAGGTCAGGCTAACTGGTCTATAACTTCCTTTCTGCTGCCTTCCTCCTTTCTTAAAGAGTGGAATGAGACTTGCAATTTTCCAGTCCTCTGGCACATGCCTGAGTCCAATAATTTTGAAAGATCACTACTAATGCCTCCATAATCTCTACCGCTACCTCTTTCAAAACCCTGGGATGCATTTTATCTGGTCTCTGTGACCTATGTACCCTCAGGTCTTTCAGCTTTTTGAACACCTTTTCCCTTGTAATAACAACTGCACTCATTTCTCTTCCCTCACAGACTTCAACAACTGGCACAGTGCCATTGTTTTCCACAGTGAAGACTGTTGCAAAATATTCATTTAGTTCATCTGCCATCTCCTTGTCCCCCATTATTATTTCAAAAGCCTGATTTACCAGCAGTCCTATATCCACTTTCATCTCGTTTTTAGTTTTTTTACATACTTGAAAAGCTTTTACTATCCATTTTGATATTCTTTGCTAGCTTGTTTTCATATTTCATCTTTTCCCTCCTAATGATTCTTTTTGTTGCTCTCTGTAGGTTTTTAAAAGCCTCCCAGTCCTTTATCTTCCCACTAATTTTTGCTTTGTTGTATAATCTCTCTTTTGCTTTTACACTAGCTTTGATATCCCTTGTCAGCCACAGTTGTACTATTTGTCAGTTGAGTATTTCTTCATTTTTATCTTCAACTGACTGGGGCCTCCGAAACAGGAGGGGCAAGTGGGGCGGCCATTGTTGAGAATAGGCCAGCAGTGAGAGTACGAGTGTCATGCTTTGACTCGAGAGGCTTTAACGAGAAGAGGCTGAGGCCAAAGAAACAGGTTAGAAGATTTGGTCTTGGGTACCCATTGTACAGAGCAGGCAGGATGACAGATATGGCAGTGGAATTCATGGGAATTCATGGAACTTGATAGTCTCCCTGATGACTACATCTGCGGGAAGTGCAGCCAACTCCAGCTCCTGAAAGACCGCACTAAGGAGCAGGAGCTGGAACTGGATGAACTTCGGATCATCTGAGAGACAGAGCAATTGTTAGATACGACTTTTGAGCATGTGGCTACACTCAGAGTGCAGAATTTGGGGGGTAGATTGGTGAATATTGAGAGAGGCAAAGGGAGAAGGAAGTCAGTGCAGGGTCCCCCCCCCACCCCCGTGGCCATTCCCCTCAGCAACAAGTTTACCCCTTTCGATACTGCTGAGGGAGATTACATAAGAACATAAGAAATGGGAGCAAGAGTAGGCCATCCGGCCCATTGAGCCTGCCTCGCCATTCAATAAGATCATGGCTGATCTGTCCGTAAACTCAGCTCCATCTGCCTGTCTTTTACCCATAACCCTTAATTCCCTTACTATGTAAAAATCTCTCTAACTGTATCTTAAATTTATTTAGTGAGGAAGTCTCAACTGCTTCCCTGGGCAGAGAATTCCACAGATTCACTACTCTCTGGGAAAAACAGTTTCTCCTCATCTCCGTCCTAAATCTTCTCCCCTGAATCTTGAGGCAATGTCCCCTAGTTCTAGTCTCACCTACCAATGGAAACAACTTTCCTACTTCTATATTATCTATCCCTTTCAAAATTTTGTATGTTTCTATAAGATCCCCTCTCAGTCTTCTGAATTCCAGAGAGTATAGTCCCAGGCGACTCAAGCTCTCCTCATAGGTTAACCCCTTCATCTCTGGAATCAACCTGGTGAACCTCCTCTGCACTGCCTCCAAAGCCAGTATATCCTTCCTCAAGTATGGAGACCAGAACTGCGCACAGTACTCCAGATGTGGCCTCACCAGTACCCTGTATAGTTGCAGCATGACTTCACTGCTCTTGAATTCAATCCCTCTAGCAATAAAGGCCAACATTCTGTTTTTCTTCTTAATAACGTATTGTATCTGCAAGCCAACTTTTTGCGATTCATGAACAAGCACTCCCAAGTCCTTCTGCACAACAGCATGCTGCAATCTTTCACCATTTAAATAATAATCTGCTCTTCTAATATTCCTTCCAAAGTGGCTGATCTCAGATTTACCAATGTTGTATTCCATCTGCCAGACCTTGGCCCACTCACTTAATCCCTCTGCAGACTCTCCACATCCTCATGACCTATCTGGGCGAGGCAGCAGCAGCCAGACCAATAACACTGTGGTGGGCTGTGCACTCTGAGCTCAGAAGGGTTGGGTGAAATCAAATGGATCAATAGAGAAAGGGGACTTGATAGACCCCGGGAGGGGGGATAAGATGGCGGCATGACGGCAGAGCACGCGGCCTACTTCAGTGATGATATCTGTTATCTGTCAAGCAGGGGACCGTGCACAATTCTGATTTGATGGAGACGGACTGGCAGTAAGGAGGAGCATCTGGAAAATTTCTGAAATGCCTGCTTCGCTGCCGCTGCTGCTGTGTGGTGATCAGAATCTCCGGAGCTGAAGGCCCCAAAATCCTCGGCTTTTCCTGTTTCAGCGCCCGGAGCGAGGTCGAAGGCGCTCGGCAGAGCATGGCGCTCGGGAGGCTGTGTCGGAAAGGCTGGTCGGAAGCTCGGAGTTCTCGGACGGATGGACTCAGTGTCGGCTGTGGTCGGCTGCTTCCAAGATATTGGCAGGTTGACGGTGCCTGGAGGCTTATGGCAGGGAGTTTCTCCCTTTTGCCGCCTGCTATCGGGGACTCAGGACTTTGAGACTTTTTTTTACTGTGCCCATGGTCTGTTCTTCATCAAATTACGGTATTGCTTTGCACTGCTGTGGCTATATGTTATAGTTGTGTGGTTCTGTCAGTGTTGGTCTTTGGTTTGTCCTGTTTTCCGTGATATCACTCCAGAGAGACATTGTATCATTTCTTAATGCATGCATGCATTTCTAAATGCCAATAAAGGAGGACTGAGTGTTCTCATAATCTAATCTAGTTAGGGGGACAGATCGGAGATTCTGCAGCAGCAAAAGAGTCACCAGGATAATGTGTTGCCTCCTGGCTGCTTCGGTCCAGGATGTCTCTGAGCAGTTGCAGAGCATTCTTGAAGGGAGGGTGAGCAGCTGTAGGTTGTGGTATATGTTGGTACCAATGACATAGGCAGGAGAGGGGTAGAGGTCCTGCGCAGTAAGTTTAGAGAGTTAGGAAGGAGGCTGAAGAGCAGGACCTTCAAGACAGTAATCTCTGGATTACTCCCAATACCAAGAGTTAGTGAAGGTCAGAACAGGAAGATAGCACAGATGAATGAGTGGCTGAAGAGATGGTGCAGTGGGCAGGGCTTCAAGTTCTTGGAGCATTGGAACCTTTCCTGGGGAAGGAGTGACCCGTACAAGTGGGACAGGTTGCACCTGAACTAGAGGGGAAAACATATCCTGGTGGGAAGGTTTGCTAATGCTATCGGGGAGGGTTTAAACTAGATTTGCCTGGGGGGGGGGGGAGTGAGAACTGAAGTGAAGAGGCAGAGGATGAGGAGGTTGAAGCATAAGTAGACACGGCTTGTAGGGAAGGATAGGCAGATGATAGAGCAAAGATGCGCTCAGCCAGATGGTTTGAGATGTGTCTATTTTAATCATAAGCAAGGCGGATGGGATTAGAGTGTGGATCAATACATGGAGCTACGATGTTGTGGCCTTTACAGAGACTTGGATGACTCGGTGGCAGGAATGGCTGCTGAGAGTGCCAGGCTTTAGGCGTTTCAAAAAGGACAGGGAGGGAGGCAAAAGAGGTGGGGGAGTGGCATTGCTAATCAGGGATAGTATCACGGCTGCAGAAAAGGAGGAAATCATGGAGGGATTGTCGACTGAGTCAATGTGGGTGGAAATTAGAAACAGGAAGGAGGGCAATAATTCTACTGGGCGTTTTTTTGTAGACCCCCTCCCAATAGTAACAGAGACATCGAGAAGCAGAGAAGGAGGCAGATTTTGGAATGGTGCAATAATAATAGGGTTGTTGTGATGGGTGATCTTAACTTTCCTAATATTGACTGGCATCTCCTTAAAGCAAGGGATTTGGATGGGGTGGAGTTTGTTAGGTTTGTTCAGGAAAGTTTTCATGACGCAATATGTAGATAAACCAACTAGAGGAGAGGCTGTTCTTGGGAAATGAATCTGGTTGGATGTCACATCTCTCGGTGGGAGAGCATTTTGGAGGTAGTGATCACAACTCTATCTCCTTTGCCATAGTGCTGGAGAGAGATAGGAGCAGACAGTTTGGGAAAACATTTAATTGCGGTAGGGGGAAATATGAAGCTTTTAGGCAGGAACTTGGGAATATAAATTGGGAGCAGATGTTCTCAGGGAAATGCCCCGCAAAAATGTGGCAAGTATTCAGGGAACATTTACATGGCGTTATGCATAGGTATGTTCCGTTGAGGCAAGGAAAAGATGGTAGGGTAAAAGAACCATGATGTACAAAGGGTGTAGAAAATCTAGTTAAGAAGAAAAAAAAGCTTATGAAAGTTTCAAGAAACTAGGTACTGTTAGAGCGCTAGAAGATTACAAGGGTGCCAGGAAGGAGCTCAAGAATGAAATTAGGAGAGCTAGAAGGGGCCATGAGAAGGCCTTGGTGAGCAGGATTAATGAAAACCTCAAGGCATTCTACAAGTATGTGAGGAGCAAGAGCATTAGCTGTGTGAGAATAGGACCAGTGAAAAGGACTTTGGCAATTGTGGCTGAAATGCTCGAGTGTATAGACATTAAGAAAGAGGATGTGCTGGAGCTTTTGAAAGATTTGAAGTTAGATATGTCACCGGGACCGAATGAGATATACCCCAGGCTACTGTGGGAAGTGAAGGAGGAGATTGCTGAGCCTCTGCATCATCAATAGGGATGGGAGAAATACCAGAGAATTGGAAGGTTGGAAATTCCCTTGTTCAAGAAAGGGAGTAGAGGTAACCCAGGAAATTGTCGAGCCGTGAATCTTACTTCAGTGGTGGGCAGGTTGTTGGAGAAGATCCTGAGAGGCAGAATTTATGAGTATTTGGAGAGACATACTCTGATTAAGGATAGTCAGCATGGCTTTGTCAAGGGCAGGTCATGCCTTATGAGCTTAATTGAATTCTTTGAGGATGTAACAAAACACATTGATGAAGGTAGAGCAGTGGATGTAGGGTATATGGATTTCAATAAGGCATTTGATAAGGTTCCCTATGCAAGGCTCATTCAGAAAGTGATGAGGCATGGGATCCATGGAGACCTCGTTTTGTGGATCCAGAATTGGCTTGTCCACAGAAGGCAAAGGGTAGTTGTGAATGGTTCATATTCTGCATGGAGGGTGGTGACCAGTGGTGTTCCACAAGGTTCTGTTCTAGAAACCCCTCCTCTTTGTGTTTTTTATAAACCACCTGGATGAGGAAGTAGAAGGGATGGGTTAGTCAGTTTGCTGATGACATGAATGTTGGGGGTGTTGTGGATAGTCTGGAGGGTTGTCAGAGGTTACAGCAGGACATCGATAGGATGCAGAACTCAGCTGAGAAGTGGCAGGTGGAGTTCAACCCAGATAAGTGTAAAGTGGTTTATTTCGGTAGGTCAAATGTGAAGACAGAATATAATATTAATGGTAAGACTCTTGAAAGTGTGGAGGATCAGCGAGCTCTTGGAGTCCATGTCTATAGGACACTCAAAGCTACTTCTCAAGTTGACAACAGGAATTCTGCAGATGCTGGAAATTTGAGCAACACACATCAAAGTTGCTGGTGAACACAGCAGGCCAGGCAGCATCTCTAGGAAGAGGTGCAGTCGACGTTTCAGGCCGAGACCCTTCGTCAGGACTAACTGAAGGAAGAGTGAGTAAGGGATTTGAAAGTTGGAGGGGGAGGGGGAGATCCAAAATGATAGGAGAAGACAGGAGGGGGAGAGATGGAGCCAAGAGCTGGACAGGTGATTGGCAAAAGGGGATACGAGAGGATCATGGGACAGGAGATCCGGGAAGAAAGACAGGGGGGGGGGCCCAGAGGATGGGCAAGAGGTATATTCAGAGGGACAGAGGGAGAAAAAGGAGAGTGAGAGAAAGAATGTTGCATAAAAATGAGCAACAGATGGGATACGAGGGGGAGGTGGGGCCTTAGCGGAAGTTAGAGAAGTCGGTGTTCATGCCATCAGGTTGGAGGCTACCCAGACAGAATATAAGGTGTTGTTCCTCCAACCTGAGTGTGGCTTCATCTTTACAGTAGAGGAGGCCGTGGATGGACATGTCAGAATGGGAATGGGATGTGGAATTAAAATGTGTGGCCACTGGGAGATCCTGCTTTCTCTGGCGGACAGAGCGTAGGTGTTCAGCAAAACAACCTCCCAGTCTGCGTCGGGTCTCGCCAATATATAAAAGGCCACATCGGGAGCACCGGACGCAGTATATCACCCCAGTCGACTCACAGGTGAAGTGTTGCCTCACCTGGAAGGACTGTTTGGGGTCCTGAATGGTGGTAAGGGAGGAAGTGTAAGGGCATGTGTAGCACTTGTTCCGCTTACACGGATAAGTGCCAGGAGGGAGATCAGTGGGGAGGGATGGGGGGGACGAATGGACAAGGGAGTTGTGTAGGGAGCGATCCCTGCGGAATGCAGAGAGAGTTGACAGTGTTGTTAAGAAGGCAAAAGGTGTGTTGGCCTTCATCACCCATGGGATTGAGTTCAAGAGCTGAGAGGTAATGTTACAGCTATATAGGGCCTTGGTCCGATCCCACTTGGAGTACTGTGCTCAGTTTTGGTCACCTCAATACAGGAAGGATGTGGAAACTATAGAGAGGGTGCAGAGGAGATGTTGCCTGAATTGGAGAGCGTACCTTATGAGAATAGGTCGAGCTGTGTTTTCAGTGTAATCAAGAAATTGGTACTTTTTTACCTTCTACTTGGTCCTGTTCCAAAATTCAACCTTTTTGGATAAATTTAAGAGTTTTATTGGAACAAATTATTGGAACTCAACTTCCACATAACCCAATATTATTTTTATCAGGTGACATTGAAGGGATAAAACCGAAACTTAAATTGAATAAATACCAGAAAGAAATTTTAAAAATTGCATTGGCAGTAGCCAAAAAGGCTATTGCAGTTACTTGGAAATCGGATTCGTATTTAAGTATGGATTGTTGGAATAATGAAATTTTTAGCTGTATTCCACTTGAAAAAATTACCTATAATTTAAGAAATAAATATGATACATTTTCGAATATTTGATGCCCTTATTTACAAAAGATAGGGTTGTATATATAGGTGCTCCGATGATAAAGATGTTGGTCCTTTGGGGAAAGAAACAAATACATATATTAAATTTATTTCGAATCCCATGGGGCATGTGGAGACCTTCCAATATCCAGGCAGTCTTTCTTTTTTTTTCCTGTTTTTTTCCCCTTTTTCTTTCTTTTCTTTTAGGTAGGGGTATGTATCGGGGGGAAGGGTAGATATTATTATTCCATGTAATCAAGTTTGAAAATTGAATAAAAAATTAAATTAAAAAAAGAGAATAGGTTGCGCTAATTTGGTCTTTTCACCTTGGAGTGACGGAGGATGAGATGTGACCTGATAGAGGTGTATAAGATGATGAGAGGCCTTGATCGCCAGAGGCTTTTTTCCCAGGGTTGAAATGGCTAACACGAGAGGACATAGTTTTAAGGTGCTTGGAAGTGGGTACTAGGGGGAAGTCAGAGGCAAGTTTTTCCACACAGAGAGTGGTGAGTGCATGAAATGCATTGCCAGCGAAGGTGGAGGAGGCGGATACAACAGGGTCTTTTAAGAGACTCTTAGATAGGTATATGGAGCTCAGAAAAATAGAGGGATATGCATTAGGGAAATTCTAAGCAGATTACATGGAGTAGGTTACATGGTTGGCACAACATTGTGGGCCGAAGGGCCTGAAATGTGCTGTAGATCTCTATGTTTCTATCCAGCACCTTCCTCATTTTACCCAGAAACTCACTCCATTGCTGCTCTGTTGTCATCCCTAGTAGCATCTCCTTCCAATTTACTTTGGTCAACTCCTCTCTCATACCACTGTAACTTCCTTTACACCACTGAAATACTGCAACATCAGACTTTACTTTCTCCCTATCAAATTTCAAGTTGAAGTCAATCATATTGTGATCACTGGCTCTTAAGGATTCCTTTACCTTAAACTCCCTAATCATTACATAACACCCAATCCAGTATAGCTGATCCACTAGTAGGCTCAAAGACAAACTGCTTTAAAAAGCCATCTCATAGGCATTCAACAAACTCTCTTTGAGATCTATCACCAGCCTGATTTTGTCAATGTACCTGCATGTTGAAATTTCCAATGACTATCATAACATTGCCCATTTGACATGCCTTTTCTATTTCCTGTTGTAATCTGTAGTCAACATCCCAGCGGTTGTTTGGAGGCCTGTATATAACTGCTATCAGGGTGTTTTTACTCACAAGGATTCAACATCTTATGATCCTATGTCAAGTCTTTCTATTGATATGATGGCATTCTTTACTAGTGGAGCCATGTCCCCCCCCCCCCCCCCCACTGTCTACCTTCCTATCCCTCTGATACAACATGTAACCTTAGACATTCAGGGTCCTCTTTGTTTTAAGGAAGTATCAAATATATGTAATATACAGTCGAATGTATTTTCATGGTCCGATGAAACAATTTCCTGTCACCTTCTCAATCAGCTAAGGACAGTATTTGTTGGTTAGCCAGTGACACACACTTTAACGAGTAAATAGAAAATGAAGATGCATGCACACTTCATAAACACACACCAATATACACAGACACACACACCAATATACACAGACACACACACACACCAATATACACAGACACACACACCAATATACACAGACACACGCACACCAATATACACAGACACACACACCAATATACACAGACACACGCACACCAATATACACAGACACACACACCAATATACACAGACACACACACACACCAATATACACAGACACACACAGACACCAATATACACAGACACACGCACCAATATACACAGACACACACACACACCAATATACACAGACACACACACCAATATACACAGACACACACACACACCAATATACACAGACACACACACCAATATACACAGACACACACACACACCAATATACACAGACACACATAGACACCAATATACACAGACACACGCACCAATATACACAGACACACACACACACCAATATACACAGACACACGCACCAATATACACAGACACACATAGACACCAATATACACAGACACACGCACCAATATACACAGACACACACACACACCAATATACACAGACACACACACCAATATACACAGACACACACACACCAATATACACAGACACACATAGACACATACACGCATATACATACACATATAACACACCAATAACACACACAGACATCTATAACACACAGACATAACACACACACCAATACACACACACACACACACACACACACACACACAGATGCACATATACATAATCACAAGCACACATGGACACCTACACACATGTAACCACACTCAGGTAGGCACACTCACAGATAAACAAGAACACACACACAGAAACAAACAAACAAACAGTTAAACACACACTGACAGCTCTACATTCACTGAAGAATGAGCTTGGAGGTTCTGATGCCACGGTAAGGGTTGTAAGGGTTGTCGCTCTGGACCGCTGGTGCTGATTGCTCGCCAGGCTGTGTCGGTGCGTGTGTATTCTGGGTGAAAATGCCGTGACTTCCTTGCAGAACCTCTCCTTTGACGAAGAGGACTTTGGCACTGGATCAGGGTTCTGCTCCCTATGGAGCTATGTTCAACAGAGGAGCAGAGACAAGGGAGACAATTAGATAGAAACATAATAGATAGCAGCTGGACGAGTATTGGCCATAACAGACCTGAAGGTTATAGGGAAAAGCGTGGTCACTGATTATGGCAAAGGACACATCAGTTGTGACTGTGGGAATATAGAAGATAATGTGGAATGCAGATGCTCTGCGGTAATTTAGATTAATGTGCAACAGTTTTCCTCCATTATGTCTGAGACAGTTCAGGGCTTTGTTACCTCCACTTGTAGAGGTAAAAGAGCAGGAGAACAAAGCTTGGGAACATGAGAAATAAAAGCTGGAGACAGTTACCAGGAGTATCAATCCTTTCCCTATTTTCAGATCAGAAGTGTCTGATCTGATAACCTCTGAACCCCATCTGATACCTAGAATTCTTGATTCACCAATAGAAGATCCATTTATCCTCTAGCTTGAATAGAAACCACAGCTCTCTGGGATAGTAAATTCCCAAAAGTTACATCCATAGGTTTCTCCTCGTCTTTGTCTTAAGATGTTCTGCATTATTCAGTCCAGCACCAGGCTCCAGGACACCTTCTGTCCTACAGTTCTCAGACTGTTAGAGCAGACTTCCCAGGTGTTAGAAGAGTTCCTAATCTTCCAATCTTCCAATTGAAATAGGTGGCCACTGAGAGATCCTGCTTTTTCTGGCGGACAGAGTGTAGGTGCTTGACGAAGCGGTGTCCCAATCTTTGTGGGGCATCACTGGTATACAGGAAACCACACTGGTAGTGGCCTCCTGTATATCAGTTCTCCCAGAGTGGCCTTCTGTATATCGGTGAGACCCGACGCAGATTGGGAGACCGCTTTACCGAAGACCTATGCTCCGCCCGCCAGAAAAAGTGGGGTCTCCCGGTGGCCACCCATTTCAATTCTACTTCCCATTCCCATTCCGATATGTCCATCCATGGCCTCCTCTACTGCCGTGATGGGGCCACACTCAGGTTGGAGGAGCAACACCTTATATTCCGTCTGGGTAGCCGCCAGCCTGATGGCATGAACATTGATTTCTCAAACTTCTGGTAATTGCCCCCCCACCTTTACCAATCCCCAATTCCCATTTCCCTCTCTCACCTTATCTCCCCACCCATCACCTCCCTGTGGTGCTCCTCCCCCTTCCCTTGCTTCCACAGTCTTCTGTCCTCTCCTGTCAGATTCCCCCTTCTCCAGCCTGGTATCTCTTTTACCAATCAACTTCCCAGCTCTTTACTTCACCCCTCCCCCTCTTCTGGCTTCACCTATCACCTTGTATTTCTTTCTCTCCCTCCCCCCCACCTTCTTACTGTGACTTCATCTTCTCTTTCAGTCCTGAAGAAGGATCTCGACCTGAGACATAGACTGTTCATCTTTTTCCATAGATGCTGCCTGGCCTGCTGATTTCCTCCAGCATGGTATGATTTCCAGCATCTGTAGATTTTCTCTTGTTGGAGTTTGGGACCTCCTCCCATTCCAGTTCCAGCTTTAATTGCAAAATATGGATTCCCACAGCAGGTCAGATTATGTAGAAGCAAAATACATGGATGATAGAAACTTGTAATTAAAAGCATCAGGTCTTGGAAAGGTTAGGTGGTACCAGTAGAGTGAGAATAAACTGGACTGGTCAAAGAACACGGAAGCTGTCTACAAGAAGGGTCAGAGCCATCTCTATTTCCTGAGGAGACTGAGGTCCTTTAACATCTGCTGGATGATGCTGAGGATGTTCTACGAGTCTGTGGTGGCCAGCGCTATCATGTTTGCTGTTGTGTGCTGGGGCAGCAGGCTGAGGGTAGCAGACACCAACAGAATCAACAAACTTATTCATAAGGCCAGTGATGTAGGAGGGATGGAACTGGACTCTCTCACAGTGGTGTCTGAAAAGAGGATGCTGTCTAAGTTGCATGCCATCTTGGACAATGTCTCCCATCCACTACATAATGTACTGGGTGGGTACAGGAGTACATTCAGCCAGAGGCTCATTCCACCAAGATGCAACACAGAGCATCATAGGAAGTCATTCCTGCCTGTGACCATCAAACTTCATAACTCCTCCCTTGGAGGTTCAGACACCCTGAGCCAATAGGCTGGTCCTGGACTTATTTCCTGGCATAATTTACATATTACTATTTAACTATTTATGGTTTTATTATTACTATTTAATTATTTATGGTGCAACTGTAACGAAAACCAATTTCCCTCAATAAAGTATGACTATGACTAGAAATAGACAAAGCTTCCTTTGGCACGGTAGCTCTGTGTCACTCCCCCCGGTGCTGCCTGACGCAGCATAACACCTCACGGTGTGAGGAATTGGAGTCCTATTCCTGCTGCTGTCTACATTCTCTCCTTGACCGTGTGTGTTTCTCCCACATTCCAAAGACATACGTGTTAGGGTTAGTAGGTTGTAGCATGCTACAATGGCGTTGGAAGGATGCTAACTCTTGCAGGCTCCACCCAGCACATATTTGACACAAACGGTGTATTTCACCGTATGCTTTGATGTTTCCAAGTACACATGGCAAATGAAGCAAATCTGTATCTTTAATCTTTACTGAAAGTACGCATGTCTACCAGCTCAGAAGATTGTACTATGGCCTGGTATGGAAACACCAACGCCCAAAAATGGAAAATCCTACCAAAAGCTGTCGATCTGGCCCAGTCCATCACAGGAGAAGCTCCTCTCGCTATTGAGAACATCTACAAGGAGCACTACCACAAGAAAGCAGGACCCCCCACCATCTAGTCCATGTCCTCTTCTCGCTGCTATCATGAAGGAGATACAGGAGCCTTGGACCCCACCACCAGCTTCAGGAACAATTTTTACCCTTCAACCATCAGGACTTTGAACCCATGTGGATAGCTTTACTCACCTCAACACACTGAACTGATTCCACAACTTATGGACTCATCTGAAGGACTCTACAGCACACGGTCTGAATATTATTACACAGTTTGTCTTCTCTTGCACATTGGTCATTTGTCAGTCTTTATGTGTAATTTTTCATTGATTCTATTGTATTTCTTTGCTTTACTGTGAAGCCCACAAGAAAGTGAAATCTCGGGGTAGCATGTGGTAACACATTCATACTTTGATCCTCCAAGAGCACCACAAACTTGTCCTAGGGTTTGGAGCCTTGGGTGCTCCAATGACCCAGAGGGCTACGTTGGCCTTGTGCTTTGGCTCTTGGTAGGGTCACCCACGCCAAGCGGCTCAAAGGGGAGAGGCCAGACTGAGAATGGTCCACCGGTCGTCCAGGTTTGGGAGTTCAGCTCAGGGCTAGCATCTCTGAATGGTTAAAAGGTAAGTTGTTACGGAAACAGAAGTGCAGAAAATTCTATGTCTGTGTGCAACGGTATGGACAGACAGAGATTGGAGGAGGTATATGGGCAGGTGTAGCACTTAGGTTGCTTGTAGGGATAAGTAGTGGGAGGAAGATCAGTGGGGAGGGATAAATGGAGAAGGGAATCATGGAGGGAGCGATCCCTGTGGAAAGTGGAGGGGGGTGTTTTCAGTTGGTTCATATACTGATTTGTCAGTTTCTAGCATGTGTTACAAATATCTGTGAAAGCTATTACTCAGCAGAAGTTAGCATTAAAACCACAGAGTCACCAATATCATACAGCACTGAAACAAGCCTTCAGCCCACCATGACCATCAAGTACCTTATGTCTATTGACCATTTACCAAGACCTGAGCTGCAGCTTTCTGTGCCCTGGTCTTTAACGCTCACTTATTGTAAATATTTCCTGAATGTTATGACAGCCACTGCCTCCATCAACCCCTCAGACAATGCATAACTGTGACACTTATAATTCCTAGGCAATGCCCAGGAAGAACTTTAACAGGTCAGGCAGCATCAATGGAGATGAATAAATGGTCAAAGTTTCGGGCCGAGGCTCTCCTACAGGACTCAGGACTTCCGAAGAAGGTGTCAGCCCAAAGCATGAAATGATTATTCATACAGGTTGAGTCTGTGGTAAAGAAGACAAATGCAATGCTGGCATTTATTTCAAGGGGAATAGAATATAAATGCAAAAAGATAATGCTGAGCCTTTAGAAGACACAAGTCAGGCTGCACTTGGAGTATTGTCAATAGTTTTGGGCCTCATATATCAGAAAGGATGTGTTGTCATTGGAGAGAGTCCAGAGGAGGTTCACGAGGATGATTCCAGGAATGAAAGGGTTAACATCCGAGCAGCATTTGGCAGCTTTGGGCCTGTACTCACTGGAATTTAGAAGGATGCATGGGGACCTCATTGAAACTTACTGAATGTTGAAATGACTAGATAAGCTGTATGTGGAGAGGAAGTTTCCTATGTAGGGGTGTCCAGAACTAGAGGGCACAGTCTCAAAATTGAGGACTGACCTTTTAGAACAGAGGTAAGGAGGAATTGTTTTGGCCAGACAGTAGTGAATCTACGGAATGCCCTGCCACCAACTGCGGTGGACGCCAAGTCTGTGGATATATTTAAAGCGGAAGTTGATAGTTTCCTGATTGGTCAAGGCATTGAAGGAGATGGTGAGAAGGCAGGTGTAACAGGTTGAGTCGGATCCGGGATCAGCCATGATGGAATGGTGGAGCAGATTTGACAGGCTGAATGGCCTAAATCTGCTCCTATGTCTTATGGTCTTCCTCCAATATCTCCCACATACTTTCTTCCAAATACCTTAAAATCATCCTTCCTTGTGTAAGCCAATTCTATCCTGGGAGGAAGTCTCTGGTTATCCACTCTACTTATGCCTCTTATCATCTTGTACATTACTAGCTAGACAGCTCTCATTTTTATTTGCTCCAAAGAATAAAACCCTAGCTCGTTCAACTTATCTTCATTAAGACATGCCCTCTAGTCCAGGCAACATCTTGGTAAATCTCCTCTGAAGCCTCTCTAAAGCTTCCATATCCTTCCTATAAAGAGGCAACCAGACCTGCACAGAATATTCCAAGTGTGGTCTAACCAGATTTTTAAAAAGCAGCAACATTATCTCACAGCTCTTGAACTCAATTCCCCGACTAATGAAGAGCAACACACCATACACCTTCTGAGCAATATTGTTGTGAAATCTGTCTAAGGCAGCCATTTCCACAAAAAGGTGCATAGGTATATATATTTTTTTATTTGATATTTTTGTTAAATAAAATTATAAATCAAGTGGCACAGTAGCATAATGGTTAGCACAACGCTTTACAGTGCCGGTGTCGCAGGTTCAATTCCCACCGCTGCGCGTGTACGTTTGGACGTTCTCCCCGTGACCGCGTGCGTTTCCTCCTGGAGCTCTGGTTTCCTCCCCCAGTCCAAAGACGTACCAGTTGGTAGGCTAATTGTTCTTTGCAAATTGTCCCATTATCAGGTTCAAAGGGCCAGAGGAGCCCATTCTTCCCTGTATCTCAATAAATATATATGAAAAAAAACCAGGGTTCAAAAATACACCTTAATTCTAACATAGTCATAGTCATACTTTATTGATCCCAGGGAAAATTGGTTTTCGTTACAGTTACACCATAAATAATTAAATAGTAATAAAACCATAAATAGTTAAATAGTAATATGTAAATTATGCCAAGAAATTATGAAATAAATCCAGGACCAGCCTATTCGCTCAGGGTGTCTGACCCTCCAAGGGAGGAGTTGTAAAGTTTGATGGCCACGGGCAGGAATGACTTCCTATGATGCTCTGTGTTGCATCTCAGTGGAATGAGTCTCCGGCTGAATGTACTCCTGTGCCCAACCAGTACATTATGTAGTGGATGGGAGATATTGTCCAAGATGGCATGCAACTTGGACAGCACCCTCTTTTCAGACACCACCGTGAGAGAGTCCAGTTCCATCCCCACAACATCACTGGCCTTATGAATGAGTTTGTTGATTCTGTTGGTGTCTGCTACCCTCAGCCTGCTGCCCTAGCACACAACAGCAAACATGATTGCACTGGCCACCACAGACTCATAGAACATCCTCAGCATCGTCCAGCAGATGTTAAAGGAAATGTTCTTTCCCCAGGTTAGAGCTATTCCTCTTCCTGTGAACTGTTCGTAACCCAGACGGTTTACAGGTGGGAAATGTGACCGCAAACTGAGTTCCCACACAGTAGAAGGTGCCGATGGCCCTGCAGCAGCTGACAGATCCACCCTCTGTTCTTCTAAACGCTCACCCATTACATACATGCTGAACATACGCCATGCGTCCGTAACCTGGGGAGCACCTGTGTTTAATAAATAATACTTTGTTTTACAAAGCCTGGTTTATTGCTGCCGCTTTTGTAGCACTTGGTAAAAATACAATGAAACAGTGTTGAAGTCTTGAGTAACAGAGAGAAGAAACAAACCATTCAGTCCATATTGAGCATCAAGTACCCAGAGCAGGGGATTTTTTTTAGATTATGAGGACACGCAGTCCTCTTTTATTGTCATTTAGTAATGCATGCATTAAGAAATGAAACAATATTCCTCCGGTATGATATCGCAGAAACACAGGACAGACCAAGACTGAAAAACTAACAAAAACCACATAATTATAACATATCGTTACAACAGTGCAACAATACCATAACTTGATGAAGAACAGTCCATGGCACAGTAAAAAAGTTCAAAGCCCCACATCTCACACAGACGGGAGAAGGAAGAAAACTCTCCCTGCCATGCCCGACCACAGTCCGACTCTGAGTCGTCCGAAAACTTCGAGCTCCAATCAGCCCTCCGACACCGAGCACCATCTCTGCCAAATGGTTCGACCTCCTCCTTGGTCACCAGCAGCAGGCAAAGCCGGGGATTCTGGGGCCTTCCCTCCGGAAGATTCTCGATCGCGCAGTAACAGCGGCAGCGAACCGGCATTTCAGAAATTTCTCCAGATGTTCCTCTGTGCTTTCACATCTGTCTCCATCAAATCAGAATTGTCCACAGCCCTTATTTAACAGAGACGATATAATTTCACCGGAGAGCTGCGCACGCTGTGTCGCCATCTTCTCCTCCCGCCGAGGATTTAAGGGTTCTGGTAAAAAGACAGGTAGGTGGAGCTGAGTTGTGATCTTATTGAATGGTGGAGCAGACTTGGTGGGCCAGATGGCTGATTCCTGCTCCTAGTTCTTATACGAATGTCTGTGCTGAACTGAGATTGAGGATGTGGCCTGCTCCAGTCTTCGTGTCTGAGGACTCACTTTTGTTCCAAATGATATTTGCTTACTTTTACTGTTTGCATGATTTGTTTTTTTCCCTCTATCTGTCTCTTTGCACATCGGATGTTTGACAGTCTTTTTTTTTAAATAGTATTTTGTTTCGTGGCTACCTGTAAGGAGACTAATCTCAAGGTTGTATCATGAATACATACTTTGATAATAAGTGTACTTTGATCATTAGTATTATGGCGGAACCAAAGGAAATGGGGGAGATCTTAAATAGTTTTTTTGCGTCTGTATTTACTAAGGAAACTGGCATGAAGTCTATGGAATTAAGGGAAACAAGTAGTGAAATCATGGAAACTGTATAGATCGAAAAGGAGGAGGTGCTTGCTGTCTTGAGGAAAATTAAAGTGGATAAATCCCCGGGACCTGACAGGGTGTTCCCTCGGACCTTGAAGGAGACTAGTGTTGAAATTGCAGGGGCCCTGGCAGAAATATTTAAAATGTCGCTGTCTACAGGTGAGGTGACGGAGGATTGGAGAGTGGCTCATGTTGTTCCGTTGTTTAAAAAAGGATCGAAAAGTAATCCGGGAAATTATAGGCTGGTAAGTTTAACATCAGTAGTACGTAAGTTATTAGAGGGAGTACTAAGAGACAGAATCGACAAGCATTTGGATAGACAGCGACTTATTAGGGAGAGTCAACATAGCTTTGTGCATGGTAGGTCATGTTTGACCAATCTATTGGAGTTTTTCAAGGAGGTTACCAGGAAAGTGGATGAAGGGAAGGCAGTGGATATTGTCTACATGGACTTCAGTAAGGCCTTTAACAAAGTCCTGCATGGGAGGTTAGTTAGGAAAATTCAGTCACTAGGTATACATGGAGAGGTGGTAATTTGGATTAGACATTGGCTCAATGGAAGAAGCCAAAGAGTGGTAGTAGAGAATTGCTTCTCTGAGTGGAGGCCTGTGACTAGTGGTGTGCCACAGGGATCAGTGCTGGGTCCATTGTTATTTGTCATCTATATCAATGATCTGGATGATAATGTGGTAAATTGGATCAGCAAATTTGCTGTTGATACAAAGATTGGAGGTGTAGTAGACAGTGAGGAAGGTTTTCAGAGCCTGCGGAGGGACTTGGACCAGCTGGAAAAATGGGCTGAAAAATGGCAGGTGGAGTTTAATACAGACAAGTGTGAGGTATTGCAAGTTGGAAGGACAAACCAAGGTAGAACATACAGGGTTAATGGTAAGGCACTGAGGGGTGCAGTGGAACAGGGGGATCTGGGAATACAGATACAAAATTCCCTAAAAGTGGCATCACAGGTAGGTAGGGTCGTAAAGAGAGCTTTTGGTACATTGGCCTTTATTAATCAAAGTATTGAGTATAAGAGCTGGAATGCTATGATGAGGTTGTATAAGGCATTGGTGAGGCCGAATCTGGAGTATTGTGTTCAGTTTTGGTCACCAAATTACAGGAAGGATATAAATAAGGTTGAAAGAGTGCAGAGAAGGTTTACAAGGATGTTGCCGGGGCTTGAGAAACTCAGTTACAGAGAAAGGTTGAATAGGTTAGGACTTTATTCCCTGGAGCATAGAAGAATGAGGGGAGATTTGATAGAGGTATTTAAAATTATGGTGGGCATAGATAGAGTGAATGCAAGCAGGCTTTTTCCACTGAGGCAAGGGGAGAAAAAAAAACAGAGGACATGGGTTAAGGGTGAGGGGGGAAAAGTTTAAAGGGAACATTGAGGGGGCTTCTTCACACAGAGAGTGGTGGGAGTATGGAATGAGCTGCCAGACGAGGTGATAAATGCGGGTTCTTTTTTAATATTTAAGAATAAATTGGACAGATACATGGATGGGAGGTGTATGGAAGGATATGGTCCGTGTGCAGGTCAGTGGGACTAGGCAGAAAATGGTTCGGCACAGCCAAGAAGGGCCAAAAGGCCTGTTTCTGTGCTGTAGTTTCTATGGTTTCTATGGCAGCTTCCTCAATGAGGGTAACAAGAGAATATCATGATGTTATTCACTTTGGCCCTGAATTAAGAGTTTAATAGCTTCCTGGTGCATCAGTTTCTAACGGCTGTCTTTGTATAACCTTACGCACTGATACAAGTGCCAGGTTAGAATGGCGTGGCATGTCAGTATCTCTCAGTAACTGGAGAAATGAGGCTAAGAAAGGGGTGAGCCTCACGTCCAATGCCTGCCAGAGCAGGACTGCAGACAGACGCTCCAGTGGCTTGTGAGTCTGGACTGAGGCCCATCCGAGAAAGCCACTGTCTTTGGTAAGTTAATTCATCAACGGTCCTTTTAATGATTTAGCATCATACACAACGTTAAAACAGTTGACAGTAGCGTAAAAGCAATAATGAGCATTGACAACCCCCCGGTCCAGGAAATCAATGTCAAAGCAGCGGCGCACAGTGTGACTGGCTTGTTACTCTCTGCCAAGCTGTGGGTGTCTTCGACATGACATGTGCACCTGGGGTTTAGATGCTCCAATTCTCCAGCGAATGGATAACTGCCGCGATCCCTTGAAGGAGTCAGCCCCGCTTTGCTAAACGGCGGCCATGTTTTGACGCCAAGGTTCAGATATTTTAGGAGCACCTGAACTCAGGTCTGGTGCTCAGTTGTCAGCCCAACTTTGGTTCAGTCTGTGATTGCATTTAGGAGTTCAATCTTGTTTGGATTCTCTTCTAGTCTCATCAGGTTCTTGTTTAACACCTAGTCAAGAGCCCTGTTCTTTTCTCAGTCTCAAAATCATGTCTCGATTCTAGTCTTGGATACTCCAGCACCTGGGCCCTTACCAACCTTGTCTAGGCCTCTCATCACAATAAGGCCCATTCCCTCCTCTTCTTGAGAAGGTTACACTGACCCTCTGATCCCTACAGCGATGGTGCACCAGAGAGCTGTTAGCTAAGAAGTACTTTGAACCTTTGAGAGCAAATTGAGAGCAATTTCTCAGTCAAGGTGTTGTGCGCCGGGCAAGCTGCAAGTGATGGGGCTCCTCTCCAGCAGCCTGGTGGGTCTTGGGAGGTGCTGCTAATCCAGATCAGGTGAGTGGAAGCCATGCATTTGGCACATTGTACACGTTGCAGCTATGGTGATGCAGAGACGCAACTGTTCAGGGTGATGGATTAGATTATGAGGACACGCAGTCCTCTTCTATTGTCATTTAGTAATGCATGTATGCATTAAGAAATGATACGATATTCCTCCGGTGTGATATCACAGAAACACAGTACAGACCAAGACTGAAAAACTAACAAAAACCACATAATTGTAATATATAGTTACAACAATGCAAACAATACCATAACTTGATGAAGAACAGGTCATGGGCACAATAAAAAAAAGTTCAAAGTCTTTCGAATGTCCCACATCTCACGCAGATGGGAGAAGGAAGAAAAAACTCCCCCTGCCATGCCTGACCACAGTCCGACTCTTGAGTCCTCCGAGAACTTCGAGCCTCCGACCAACCCTCCGACATAGAGTACCGAGCACCACCTCTGCCGAACGTTTCGACCTCAGCCCCGGTTGCCAGCAGCAGGCAAAGCCGGGGATTTTGGGGCCTTCCCTCCGGAGATTCTCGATCGCACAGTAACAGCGGCAGCGAACCGGGCATTTCAGAAGTTTCTCCAGATGTTCCTCCGTGCTTCTCACGTTTGTCTTCATCAAATCAGAATTGTGCATGGCATCCTACTTACAAATACGATATTATTTCACCAGAGAGCTGCGCGCGCTGCGTCGCGCCGCCATCTTCTCCTCCAGCCTCTTCGGATGGGCTGCCGAGCAAAATTTGCTCAGGGTAGTGATGAGATTTTTGTGTGTTTTGGAGCTGAACTTGCCCAGAGGAATGGAGAATATTCCACCACACTACATATGTTAACTTATGATTGCCCTCATCCCTGCCACTGCCTGTAAGGGGTTTGTATGCTCTTCCTGTGACCGCTTGGGTTTTGTCTGGGTGCTTCTGTTTCCCCACCTCCCACAGTCCAGAGACATACCAGTGAGCAGATTAATTTGTATTTGTATATTGTCCTGTGATTAGGCTTGGACTAAATCGGACAATTGCGGAGCAGCGTAGCTCGAACGACCGGAAAGGCCTATTCCATGATGTATCTCAATGAACGAATAAATAAATAAATAAAATCTTGTAATATACTGCGCAGCTGCTGAAAAATGCCAATTTTCATGGGTTTTCTTGCCGGTGTATGCATGCCTAAGACAACAATAAAACTGAACTCAAACTTGGTTGGAGAAAGGATCCGAGATGTTTTGGAGTGCCAGTCTGTCATTTGATTTGTCTGGTTCCACTGGTGATGGAGCCTGGCTCAGGACATGCTGACACTTCAGTGTTACACCTGCCATCACAGCTTCGGGAGTTGGATTCAATCTTCAGCGTTGATCACTGTTATTCTTCGACTTCTCCTTCAATGGTCCCTTGGGATTAAGGATGACTTGCTTCAGCTCCAGTGTGGTGGATCCTGAGAGTGTCTGGTGAAACCAGTGACATTTTGCTGCAAACTTCATTTGTCCCCAAAGTCTTTCCACCTCAGCAAGTAAGGAAAAGTGTCAGCTTACTTCCCAGGGTCCCTCCATGTGGGAACAGCTGCCAAAGTCTATTTCAGGCAATGTGTTAGAGATAATCCCAGGTCCGTGCTGTGACATGAAGGATGTATGAATTAGGAGCAGGTGAGTCATCTGATCCTTTGAAACTCTCACTATTTATAGACATCATGGCTGCATTTTCCAACACTACGCCAACTCTCTGAGAGTCTCTTGTTACTCAGGAAGGTTTGGAAGTACTGACCCTCGCTGGTGTGGAATCCCATGCAAGGGTTAATGAACTTGTACCAGTTTAGCTCTAGGATTGATGAGAATGTACGTGGCTCCACCAAGAGGACCACAACCTTGTCGTTGGGTTGGAGGCTTATGTGCCTCAGTGACCAGGAGAGCCATGTTGGCTGGAGTCAGGGCTTTCTGATTTGGCTCTTGTTAGGGTTACTCATGACAAATAGGTCAAAGGTTAAGAGGCCAGAGTATTAGTGATCCACAGGGCCTCCAGATTCGGGAGTTCAGCTCAGAGCTAACACCCCTGACTGGTGAAAAACCGTTACGGAAACAGCAATGAAGAATTCTTCTTCATCTGAGCGTGACAGTGTTCCTGAATCTCCACCCGGGATTTGCACGACCGACATTAGTGAAAAATGAGCTAATGACACAATGAAAGAAGCCCTGAACCTTGCCAGCGATGGAGGAACTTCATTTCTGCCATAAATACCAGCAGCGTAATGGGAGACAGAGACACAGAGTGACACAGAGAGACACAGATTGACACAGAGAATATGTGGCTGGCATAAGGATCAAAGTGGCACCAAGAATCTCTTTCTAACATACATTACTGACCATGGTCTGTCCAACTGGCTGGTGTGTTCACTGAGATCTTTAACCTCTCACTTCAGCAGTGTGTCGTACTCATCTGCTACAAGCAGGCTTTAGTTAAGTTGGTGCCCAAGAAGAGCGCGGCGACCTTCCTCAATGACTATCACCCAGTTCCACTTACACTCACACAGATGAAGTGTTTTCAGAGGTTGGTGATGAAACACATCAGTTCCTGCTTCCGAGGTGACTTGGATTTACTCCAGTTTGCCTGCTGGAGCAACAAGTCACAGCAGATGTTATCGCTTTGGCTCTTCAATCAACCCTGGAACGTCTGGACAGCAAAGATGCATACATCAGGATGCTCTTTGTTGACTACACCTCAGCATATAATACCATCATCCCCTCAAAACTAATCAATAAGCTCCAAGACCTTGGCCTCACTACCTCCCTGTGCAATTGGATCCTAGATTTCGTCATTTGTAGACCCCAGTCAGTTCAGATTGGCAATGGCACCTCCTCCACGATCTCTGTCAGCACAGGTGTGCCACAAGGCTGTGTGCTTAGCCCCTTGCTTTACACTTACGAGTGTGGCTAAGCACAGCTCCAAAGCCATATTCACGTTTACTGATGACACCACTGTCGTGAGCCGAATGGAAGGTGGTGATGAATCTGCGTACAGGAGGAAGATTGAAAACCTGGCTGAGTGGTGTCATAACAGCAACCTCCCACTCAGTGTTAGTAAGACCAAAGAACTGACTGTTGACTGCACAAGAGGGAAACCAATGGTCCATGCCCAGTCCTCATCGGAAGATCAGAGGTGAAAGAGGTAGCAACTTTAAATTCCTAGGTGCTACTATTTCAGAGAACCTTTCCTGGACCTGGGAAGTATAGGTAATTGTGAAGAAAGCATAGCAGTGCCTCAACTTCCTTAAAAGTTTGCAGAGATTTGGTATGACATCCAAAACTTTGACAATGCTCTATCAGTGTATAGTGAAGAGTATATTGACTGGCTGTATAACAGCCTGGGATGGAAACACCAATGTCTTTGAACGGAAAATCCTACAAAAAGTAATGGATTCGGCCCTGTACATCATGGGTAACACCCTCCCAACCATTCGAGCACATCTGCATGAAACACTGTCGTAGGAAAGCAGTATCCATCATCAGAGATCCTGACCACCCGGGCCATGCTGCCAACACGTAGAAGGTACAGGAGCCTCAGGGCTCGCATTACCAGGTTGATGAACAGTTACTACCCACCAACCATTAGTCTCTTGAATAAAAGGGGGTAACTACACTCAACCTCTCTTACCCCATTATTGAAATGCTGCCAAAACCAATAATCTCACTTTAAGGACTCTTTATCTCATTATTTTTGCTATTTATTTATATTGGCAATTGCACAGTTTGTTGTCTTCTCCACTCTGATTGATCTTTCATTGATCCTGTCGTAATAACTATTCTGTAGATTTCTTGAGTATGCCCACGAGAAATTGGATCTCAGAGTTGAATATGGTGACATATACGTACTTTGATAATAAAATTTACTTTGAACATTGAATGCGCCATCAGTGTAGGACAGGAAGCAAGCTTGATTGTGGTGTTCTACATGAAGCTAGGCAGGTATAAAAAAAAGGAAAGAACTGCAAGGCTATGGGGATAGGACAGGAGAACAGGTTTTACCGGGATGCTTTGCATAGAGCTCATATGAACTTCATGGGTTGAAAGGCACTCTTCTGTAACACAAGGCTCAGAAGGTTTCATTTGGGAAAGTAACAAAGCAGATTCAAAGTGGGAGAGTTGATCCCATAACTTACTCCTCGGCATGAAATGATCATTTAATTCAAAGCTGCTTGTAGAACTTGTGCCCCTGATCTGTTTCAAGCATGGTGGTAATATCTGTAACTTCAATATTAATAACAACCTTTACCTGTGTGTTAATCATATCTATGCTTCTAACTTAATAATATCAAACATTCTGCAGCAATAATACCTATACTTCCTAAGTTAATAAAATTTATTCCACTTACAGTAGTAATATCTGTGCCGCCTGTTTTAATAATATTTAAACTCGTTGTTTTTTCACCAGTGTTAATTGTACCCATTATACCTATACTTCCTAGATTAATTAATTAACTAATTATACATACAGTGCCTATAGAAGTATTTACCTCCCCTTGGAAGTTTTCATGTTTTACAACATTGAATCACAGTGGATTTAATTTGGCATTTTTTTAACACCAATCAACAGAAAAAGACTCTTTCATGTCAAAGTGAAAACAGATCTCTATAAAGTAATCCAAATTAATTATAAATATAAAACAAAATAACTGGTCACCAAATTACAGGAAGAATATTAATAAGGTTGAAAGAGTGCAGAGAAGGTTTACACGGATGTTGCTGGGACTTGAGAAACTGAGTTACAGAGAAGGTTTGAATAGTTTAGGACTTTATTCCCTGGAGTGTAGAAGAATTAGGGGAGATTTGAAAGAGGTATATAAAATTATCATGGTTATAGATAGAGTGAATGCAAGCAGGCTTTTTCCACTGAGGCTAGGGGAGAAAAAAAACCAGAGGACGAGGGTTAAGGGTGAAGGGGGAAAAGTTTAAAGGGAATATTAGGAGGGGCTTCTTCACACAGAGAGTGGTGGGAGTGTGGAATGAGCTGCCAGATGAAGTGGTAAATGCGGGCTCACTTTTAACATTTAAGAAAAACTTGGACAGGTAGATGGATGAGAGGTGTATGGAGGAATACGGTCCAGGTGCAGGTCAGTGGGACTAGGCAGAAAAGTGGTTTGGCACAGCCAAGAAGGGCCAAAAGGCCTGTTTCTGTGCTGTAACGTTCTATGGTTCTATTTGATTGTATAAGTATTCACCCCCTTCAATTCAATATTTAGTAGATGCACCCTTGGCAGCGATTACAGCCTTGAGTCTGTGTGGATAGGTCTCTATCAGCTTTGCACATCTGGACACTGCAACTTTTCCCCATTCTTCTTTACAAAACTGCTCAAGCTCTGTCAGATTGCATTGAGATTATGAGTGAACAGCCCTCTTCAAGTCCAGCCACACGTTCTCAATTGGATTGATATCTGAACTCCGACTTGGCAACTCCAGGACATTAACTGTGTTGTTTTTAAACCATTCCTGTGTAGCTTTGGCTTCATGCTTGGGTTCATTGTCTTGCTGGAAAACAAATCCTCTCCCAAGTCACAATTCTCTTGCAGACTGCATCAGGACCTCCCTGTCTTTTGCTGCATTCATTTTACCTTCTATCTTCACAAGCCTTCCAGGGCCCCTGCAGTGAAGCATCCCCACAGCATAATGCAGCCACCACCATGCTTCACAATACACAATGGTGTATTTTTGATGATGTGCAGTGTGGCTTACGCCAAATATAGTATTTAGTCTGATGGCCAAAAAGCTCAAGTTTGGTTTCTTCAGACCATAGAACCTTCTTCCAGCTGATTTCAGAGTCTCTGGCAAACTCTGGAGGTGATGTCACGCAAGCTTTTTTCAACAGTGGCTTTCTCTTTACCACTCTTCAGTAAAGCTGCAACTGGTGAAACACCCAGACAAGAGTGATGCGTTTGGGCAGTCTCTCCCATCTCAGCTACTGAAGCTTGTAACTCCTCCAGAGTTGCCATAGATCTCTTGGTGGCCTCCCTCACTCGTCCCCTTCTTGTACGGTCACTCAGGTTTTGAGGACGGCCTGCTCAGATTTACACCTGTGCCATATTCTTTCCACTTCTTGATGATTGACTTAACTGTACTCCAAGTGATATTCAGAGACTTGGAAATTTTCTTGTATTCATCTCCTGATGCATGTCTTGCAATAACCTTTTTGAAGAGTTGCTTGGAGTGTTCTTCTGTCTTCATGGTGTAGTTTTTGCCTGAATACTGACTCACCAGCAGTTGAATCTTCCAGATAGAGGTGTATTTCTGTTACAATCAGTTGAAGCACCTTGACTGTTCACAGGTGTTCTCAATTTAACTAATTATATGACTTCTGAAACCGATTTACTGCACCAGTGATGATTTGGTGTGTCCTATTAAGCGGGGTGAATACTTAGGCAATCAATTATTTTGTGTTTTACATTTGTAATTAATTTAGATCACTTTAACACAAAAGAATCTTTTTTCTGCTGATCAGCGTCCCAAAAAAGCCAAATTAAATCCATTGTGATTCAATGTTGTAAAACAACAAAACATGAAAATTTCCAAGGGGGTGTGAATACTTTTTACAGGCACTGTATGATTCCTTAAGATTGTTAGTGGTGGTGGGGATAAGCTCCCACTACCTGTTGAATGCTTGCAATGGCGTACACTTCAAATAACCTCTGATAACCAAATCCAGCTCCTGGCCTTCATGTGTGGCCTAGTTACTAAGCCTGGTGGAACCACTTATATTGACAGAAAAAGGGGCAAAAGCAGGTCACCAGGCGCTTCAGGCAGATGGGTCTTGCCAACTGTGGTTGGCAGCTCATCTAGGAGAAGGGAAATCCGGACCTTAAGCCTCCGCTGCCTTGCGGCTATACCCATTCATAGGAAAGGCTTTGGGAGTAAACCCAGAGCAAAATTCAGAGCTGGGGTCCCTAAGAAAGTCCTACGTTGAGTTCAGTGCTGCCTGGCAACTCCTGCGAGCCGCTGGTGCCGAACTGTAGCGGTTTCTGCCGTTTCCTTTGGGCTCATCAGCTGTGTGCAGAAGGAGAGCCTGCTACCAGGGTAAAAGCTTGCTCCTCATCTTGTACTGCCCTTTCCCCATAACCCTTCATTTCCCAGCTATACAAAAATCTATCTAACTGTGTCTTAAATAAGGTAGCCCCTAGTGCTTCCTTGGGCAGAGATGCCCACAGATTCACACCTCCCTGAGAAAAACAGCTTCTCCTAATCTCTGTCTTAAATCTATTGTCGTGAATTTTGAGGGAACTGTATGTCCCCTAGTTCTAGTTTCACTTACCAGTGCAAGCTTTCCTGCATAATCTATCACTTTCATAACTGTATATGTTTCTATGAGCTCCCTTCTCATTCTTCTGAATCCCAGCGAGCATAGTCCCAGGTGACTCAATCTCTCCTCGTAGGCTAAACCCTCATTTCCGGAATCAACCTGGTGAACCTCCCCTGCACTGCCTCCAAAGGCTGTATGCCTTTCCTCAGGTAAGGAGAGCAGAACTGCACGTGGTACTCCAGGTGCGGCCGCACCAGTACCCTGTACA
Organism: Mobula birostris; assembly: GCF_030028105.1. Lineage (NCBI taxonomy): Eukaryota > Metazoa > Chordata > Chondrichthyes > Myliobatiformes > Myliobatidae > Mobula > Mobula birostris. Next base: position 11,133,346 of record NC_092401.1, read on the forward strand.
ATTACAGCATCATCTCCTTTCATGAGTCTATGCAGTGTCAGCCTGATGGAACCACTTTTATCCAGGTGTCTTGCTGTTTCTTTCTCAATGAAAGTTTCAAGCGTTTTCCCAACGACAAACATTAAGCTTACAGGCATATAGTTACCATCCTTCTGTCAAGAGCGCTGTGACATTCATGTGTCCTGCCATCTGCCAAGACCTGCCCAGAGTCTAGAGGATCTATGCCTTCCATCTTAATAATATCTATACCTTTGTCAGTTAATAACATCAACCCTATGTTAATATATATTTATATTCCCAACATTAATAATATGAGAGGAGAAGATGGCGGCGCGACGCAGCGCACAGCGGCCATTCCGGTGATGAATATCTGTTATCTGTCGAGTAGGGTGCCGTGCACAATCCTGATTTGATGGAGGCAGACATGAGAGCACGGGGGAACTTCTGAAATGCCTGTTTCGCTGCCGCTGCTACTGTGTGATCCAGAATCTCCGGAGGGGAAGGCCCCGAGTCCTCAGCTTTGCTTGCTGCTCGGCGGCCGGGGCGGGATTGAAGTGCTCGGTGCTCGGTGTCAGAGAGCTGGTCGGAGGCTCGAAGTTTTCGGACGGACTCAGAGTCCGCTGTGATCGGGTGCTTCC